>NC_045542.1:105242296-105608546 GCF_009769535.1 Thamnophis elegans
TGAAACCCATGATATTCAAAACTTCTTAAACAGATGGCCAGCCAGGATAATTAATGTGATAATGAAAGGAAAACAAAAGAATATTGATCACCTAAAATTCTAAGGAGCAACTCAAAACATCAGGCTTCTGTTTTTTCCTCAGGGTAAGTAAAAATAGGAAGTATCTCCATAAACCTGTCCAAGTAGCTAAGTAGGAAACTGAAATTTAAGCTACACCAAGCCAAGAAGGACTCAAGATAGGATTCTTGAAGCTGGCTTCCAAGGCAGATTTTGTATGTCATCTCCATAAAATATGGCCGTCTTCCTTACCTCGTTCCTGCATGTCGCAGAGTTTCTTGGATGCCTCGAGGAACACTGATTATTCCCTGAGTGAGGTAGCCTCCGAGGATGTCCTCAGCCACTGCTGCCATGCCCAGAACAGCCTTTCCAAAGCCAACCAGGTATAGATTTCTCCTCAGTTCAAAAGGACGGCCATGTAGCAAAAGTCTGGGGCACCCACCTGGTTCTAGCACCAAGGCCCTTCTCAGCATCGGCCCCGGCAAGACCGTATCCACAGCACTGCGGAAGAAATGTAGCCCATGGTCCTTGAGAGTCATTTTGAGAGAGGATTTCTCACTGGTGAAACTAAAATTGAGCCTCCAACAGATTTTACCAGTGATTGGCAAGCTTTTGAAAAAAGAAACCATGCCCCGAATCCACCAGGAATAAGTGATGATTAATATCCTGAAAAAAAGTGGATAAATTGATGTATTAAGGATATCTGGCGAGTTGCTTTTCACTCCAGAATATAAGTTTTATAGAAACTTTGCTTGCCATAAGTCTTCTCTTTTTCCTCACCATCCTGTGTTTTTGTTCTCTTGGGAAGATCCAAAGGTCTTTTTATACACCCAATTTGATAGATCAAATGGGAAAGTTAATAATTTGCCAGCAAGAATTTCTTTAAAACAATCTATCTGGCATTTAGGGAATGGAAAAAAACTAGTATGAGTTAAGCAACATAATCTTGAAAAAGAAACATATGCCACATATTTTCTTTTCCTCCCTACCCAAAAACATACAATACAAAATAAATTACTGATTACAAAACAATAACATTTCAAGCATGGGTATTTTGTGAAGCTAAGGTAACAAAATAAGTGTCAGCATTCCAAATATCACAAGTCTATCATATGGTCCAATCTTCTTCTGTCACGCTGGGATTTCCACCCATCTAGTTCCGGTCAGATGCAGAGGTGCAGAGACAATGAATGAAGCTTCAAATAATTACTTAAAACTTCCTAGGAAAAAGTTTGCTGGCTTGGGAGAGGGGGAAGGAGAGACAAGGAGAGGGAGAGGAAGGGAGAGAGGGAGAGAGGGAGAGGCGGAGAGGGAGAGAGGGAGGGAGGGAGGGAGGGAGGGAGGGAGGGAGGGAGGGAGAGAGAGAGAGAGAGAGAGAGAGAGAGAGAGAGAGAGAGAGAGAGAGAGAGAGAGATTGAGATTGCTCTGTTGTTTAACACAGGATAGAAACCAGGAGACTAAGAGTTCTATTCCTGTCTTGTACATGAAAGCCAGCTGGGTGACTTTAGGCAGTCACTTTCTCTCAGCATAACTCACCTTGCAGGGGTGTATTGTGTGCGAGTTTTATATATATATAAATACATACATACATACATGTATGTATGTATGTATGTATGTATGTATGTATGTATTTTACACACACTCACACACACACACACACGAATATAAATATGAATAAATAAGAGAATGAATTTTTCTCTCTCCAGCTGTGAATTACCTCACTGGTAAGGACTTTCTATGGAGTCATGCAATAGTGTCAATAAGAACATCAGATAGTAAGAAAGGTCTTAACCCAAGAGTGAGAGATATTGATGGTGATGAAACAATGAATGTACTAATTTGTCCTTACATACTAAACATGAAAGAAAAATCTCCAAGTCTTAAGAATCAACCTAATAATCAAGAAAGAAATTCAGCTTCATAACTCATTATCTGATCACTGACTCAGAAGACAAAACATTGGAGATGTTACTTTGCATTCAAGTCTTGTAGTATATGGAATCCAAATTTCTAGACTGTCCTTCAAATGAGTGTCGAGTTTAAGACATCCTGAATTCTGTGGTATTTGGAACCATCTCACCGGCTTCCCAGGGGCCCTAAAAAGACTCCCAAGAGTCTTTGCAAAACTGTATATTTTTGGATCTTCCAACTACACATATGTATGTATGCATGTGCACACACACACATACACACAGACTTTCTATGTTAACAGCAGTTAATTGATGTTCAAAGATGCCAACAAATGGCAAAACTGATGAGTTACAAGCTCTGACATGTTCTTTAGCCTCTGTTCTTTCACTTAAGTTGAGAGGAAGTTGCTCTGAGAAGATATTGTGTTTCTATTATTTGTGAAATATAAGCTTGCAATGAACACTGAGACTCTGAAAAGTGCAGAGAAGAGCAGCTAAGATGATTAGGGGGCAGGAAACTAAAACATATGAAGAACGGTTGCAGGAACTGGGTATGTCTAGTCTAGTAAAAAGAAGGGCTAGGGGAGATATGACAACAGTGTTCCAGTATTCAAGGGACTGCCACAAAGATGAGGGGGGCAAACTATTTTCCAAAGCACCAGCAGGCAAGACAAAAACCAATGGATGGAAACTAATCAAGGAGAGAAACAAGCTAGAACCAAGGAGAAATTTCCTAACAGTGAGAACAATGAACAGTGGAATGACTTGCCTTCAGTACTTGTGAATGCCCCATCAGGCATTCAAGAAACTGAACGTCCATTTGTCTAAAACAGTTTAGACTTTCCTGTTCGAGCAGGGGGTTGGAGTAGATGATCTCCGAGGTCCCTTCCAACTGTTATTCTATTAATTGATTATTATATTATTATATTCTCACATCAAGCAATGTGCTGTGATTAATTTTTTTACTGTCAAAGGAGACAATTCAATTGAAATTTTATAGACTTCTGATTTTAGGATTAGATTTCTAGTTTTATGTAACAATTTTATTAAACATTATGTTAATCAGAATTTTAATAACTGATTTGAGAGTTGGTCTGATGATGTAGATTCTTATGTTGAAATAACAGAAATAAAAGACTGGCCTCAGCAGGCCTCCAGCCTCATGAAGATCTTGTGAAAACATCATGAAAACCTTGTAAAAGAAACCACAGAGCTTGATAATGAGCGTGTCAGGATGTGTGTGAATTTCTTGTCTTATCTACTATGAGTTGTTTCCTGCTTATGTAACCAAATAAAAGTAAGAAATCTATATAAATGTGCACTTGAGTTTCATCCAGTCTTATGGGGGGACCCACCTTCGTCCAGGCCTGAATAAATATGTGACAGAAAGAGAATTTGGATTCTACTTCTTAGTTCGTGCCAAGCCACACCTGATTCCCTGCATAACAATTATAAAGATAAAAACTAATGTAAACTAAAAAAAGAAAAACATAAAGTACAGAGGAAAAAACAATAGAAAAAGAGTAACAATATAGTAAAGAAAATAAAAGAAATATATAAAGCAATGGCTTCTCCCTTCACCACAAGTATAAACAATTTTCATAACTTCTCTTAAAATATAACAAATGATCTATTTTCCCATATCTTATCTCTTATCTATAAACAAAACCTTGTCATCCAATTCTGGTCAGCAAGTTACCAGAGATAACAAACTATTTTAACCTTGACCAAAAACACCAAGTTTATATTCCTTCTTTTTTCTTTTAACAGTCTTTAATCCTTTCAAATACTGGGCAAAAATTTGATTTGTTCCCTTATTTCTCATTGTCCCTTCTTACAAAATTTTTCAAACTTTAAGAAATTTGTTTTGTAAAACTAATATAGGAAAGTTATCCAGGTCACTCTTTTGATTTGTTATTTGTATATCCCTTTTAATTATTAAGACACCAGCTGCTTTCATTTGTATTTCCAGTGGAGCATCTTTCTCCATATCATTCTGTTGCAAAGGTTGGTAATAGCTAAAAAGTAATTAAGAAGCAATTTCTGAAAGTGATTAAGAAATGACTCTCAGCAACCTTATGTCCATATAGGCTGCATTACAGCAGTGAGCTTGAGTGAAATCCCTCAAACCCAGCCATTCAACTCATGAACTGAGAACCAAAATCTCAATTCCTACAGTCACAACGAGCAGCTACCCAGAGTACAAGTGAGCAAATTTCATGATTTCTCTTTTTTCTAGAGATACTTCACTGGCCAGAATTCACATCTCTGTTTAACACTGTTCCTGGTCCTTTAGGGATGTTTAGTTTGCCATAAATCTTCATCAGAAGTCCCATTTTAGGACTAGATTGTATACACTGTGGGTAAGCTGTATTTGAGTTTGTTTGGTTTGATTTAACAAATTGTGTGAAGCAAGCCATTCCAGTCTGCAGAGCATGTTAACCTTGCCAATTGTTCAAGGATTTAAACAAAGATAATCTACCAATTTCATGAAGCAGATATACAGTATTTCTCTTTCTCTGAAAATCATTCTGTTTCAAAAGTGGACATTTTTAGATAACCTATTATTGAACAATTGATATGCAAAGATATGGTAAATTGCTCTTATGGGGAAAAAAAACTGCTGATAAAATTTGAATAGTGACTTCTCAGATGGATAACATTTGCATTAGATCTGGGAAAACCTAATGCTAACAATAATAATTTTTCTTTTAAATTTATTGGTATAAGTAAAGTATGATGAAATTTTGAGATACATTGTTCTGTGCAGTTTTCTTGCATTCTTGTTTCTTGACTTACAAAGTACAGGTAATCCTCAACCTAAGACCACAATTGAGCCCAACATTTCTGTTGTTAAGTGAAATATTTATTAAGTGAGTTTTATGACCTGTTTTGCCACAGTTGTTAAGTGAATCACTGCAATTGATAAGTTAGTAACCCAGTTGTTATTGAATTTGACTTACCCATTGACTTGCTTGCCAGAAGGCCGCACATAACCTTAGAAGACAGCAGTGGTCATAAGTATGAGTCAGTTACCAAGCATCTAAATTTTTTCCAGAGGACCATGAGGATGCTACAAAGGTTGTAAGTGTGAAAAATGGTCACAAGTCACTTTTTTCAGTGCCGTTGTAACTTTGAATGGTTACTAAATGAACTGCTGTAAGTCAAGGGCTACCTGTAATAAGAGTGAAAAATAAAATAAAATCCTAAAATTATTTAATTTCTACAAAATGTCTTCTCATAAATGTGGCTAACCTGGGATAATAAATCTCCTTTTCTACTCTTTTCTGCTATTACTGATCAAGTGCTGGCGATAGTACAATAATCAAATGCCATCCAGCTACATATGCAGCTGAAGAAAATAAATCCTCCACTCCGCTTAAAAGTTTTGTCTATGTTCTTGAGTTGTTTTGTCTACTTTAATCTGCCGCAGTTTGGCCAAGAGCCTGATGTTTTCATTCCCACTGGCAAGCAAGGTCACAAGCGTATCAGGGATGGCACTAAGATCTCAGAGCCACAAGGGCTTCCCTGCCGCCTTCTCAATTCTGAACAACAGAGCAGACCAAAAGGGGAATAATTTATTCTCTGCACTGAAACTGGGACTTTGAGGCAAGAGTTATGGCTAGCTAGATCGAAATGAAATTTCTTTTTCTTGTTCTTTTTTTCACTTGATCGTAGCAGCTGCTCAGAAAGTGATCCAGAAGCCATCATTAATCTTGGCAGATCAGCTGAGAATTGCATCTTCTATGAGAGCATTGCTCTGGGACTGCGAAGAGCTTAGATTAATCTCTTTTAAATGAAAACTTCATAAGCTGTCATTAATGAAAACTGGTCCTAATCTGCATATTAATTTGAATAAATCATTCCAACATGTTCCTCTGATGGTTCCTTGTGACTTCTTGTTTAGTTTCACTATATAAAAATGGAAGTAACTTTTAAAATCTTATTAATTCCACAGTGATATACCAAAAACATTCTAAAATAAATAACTGAATCAGAGAATAAATAATAACATATACTATACTAGAAATAGATATAACATTACAAGAATAATTTTTTTTTAAAAATGAATTAATTAAGGCGGTCTACAAAATCACTGAATAATGACACCATTTAACACCAACCTCTACAAAGAAAGGTGATTAAGCCGGGAGTTGGGGCAGGGAGAGGAGGGGAGAGGAGAGAGAATAATTATATGAAATCAGGCAGTTGTGAGACATAACCAAATAACAATGGGAACAACAGCAACACACTCTAGCAACCTAGGAAATATGTATTTTTAGAAGCAACCTAGAACTAAGGAGAAATTTCCTGGCAGAAAAATTAGTCAGTGGAACAACTTGCTTCCAGAAGTTGTGAAGGCTCCAACACTGGAAGTTTTTAACAAGATGTTGGATAACCATTTGTCTGAAGTAGTGTAGAGTTTCCTGCCTAAGCAAGGGGTTGGACTAGAAGACCTTCCACCTATGTTATTCTATTCTATTCTATTCTAGACATTTTATATGCCTTTGGATAGTCATGTGTGACCTTTTGGTTGTAATAATACATTGTAACTAGAAAAAGAAAAAACTAAGAGCATCTATTGTTATGCATATCCCTAATCAGTTGCTTCCTAATATCTTTTCACAACAACATACACTGTGGCCTTGTATGCCCCTCAATCCAGGCACTGAAGCTGCTCTTCTTCGTTGCTCTTCTCATTACCTAGTTTGAGTAATGAAACATTTGTGATTAAACAACCAAGACCCCTTGTAGTTTGTCCTGTTGGAAATCATCACTTTCTGGCACATAAGCTCATTACAGGCAGTTCCTGACACTCAACTCACCAGGCAGCGGAAAGAGAAAAAAGGAAAGGAAGAGGAGAAAGCTTGGCAACTACTACTTTGAAATGGTGCTTCCTGAAGAAGCAGCAACCACTTCCCCCTATGGTGAAGGATTGCCCTGGCTTTGGGAGGTTAAGTGTATAGACACAGTTAGTGCAATTATGGGCATAAACTGTGGGTTTACAAATAGAGGAGAGGTATATAAAGAATATCCATGCAAGAAGACTTTGTGTCAACAGTAGAACTCTCCCCCTCATCTTCTGTTGGCCTTCAACAAATGAGCCTCAAGCTAATTAAGGCACCCAAATATTCCTTGTTGTCCTTGCATCAACTCAGACATCAGCTGCTGCCATTTTGGGGGCAAACCATGATTAAGCACACAGATTCCTCAGCTCCCATTGACATTTGCCTATTAATAATCTGAATCTAAAGAAATACAGTTCCACTAAACAGCATTGAATTGTGTTGAGTTTTTTTTCCTTATTAACAAAATAATAATATACAGTTCTAAAAACCACTGTAGTTCCAAAGTTAGCTGTTCTCAAATAAGGCAAAAACTGAGGTGCATTGTTGCAAACTTCTGATTACATTTCTTGCTTAAACTTCAACTCTTAATTTCGGCTTCACTGAGAAATAATTTAGGACAAATGCATAGAGACATGCGGACCTAACACAACTGAAACCTCATTAATTTGTTATTGGAATTTGTGACCATGCATTATTCCAGTATTTACAACTAAGATCAAGATCAAGACAATTTTAGAATTTACCAGTTTCATTCTTTGTGAATCAATACATGAATTCCCTAGTAGCTGCGTGTTTTTAAATGTTGTGATGTAATTCTCTGAGAAAAAGAGCATATATTTGGATTAATGAACAGGAATGCATAAAGTAGAACAAAATAGTAATATCTCGACATGGAATGTATATCCCAATATCTCTGGAAGGTACCTATTTTTAAAAGGCTGGATTAAGTATTCAATGAAAAAACAGTTAAATGCAATACCAGTTAGGAACTAATTGACACAGACCAATCAGAGATCAGTTTGCCAGGTTGAAAAAAAAACCACAAGAGCCCAGTCATCCTAGTTCAGTTGCTTCTGAGTTGCCGAAAGGTACACCATAAAGCAGCTCACTCTCTCTTGAAGATGCCAGCCTGAAAACACCAGATGCTGCCAGACAAAAGAAATCTGGACTACAGCAATTCAGCTCAGAAGTTCATTGATAACAGCCATTGAAGTTTACATCAGTATATTAAACACAATTTCTCTTCAGGAACTGGTTATTCTGTTAACTCACCACTACACTAAAAAAAATCCTTATAATGTTCCAGCTGTCAGAATAAGGTACATAAAAAGGAGATTTTGCAAATCACACATAAGAGAAAAATGAGTTTAAGTTCAGAAATGGAAGCACTGAGACCTTTCCCGAGGTTTGTTCACCTGCCCGTAACCTTTCCAACCTATCATTTAAAATCAAGAAAGGCAATATTTTCCTAGCTGTGCCTTATTTGATTATATTTTCAAGTAATTTTCCCATCTATTTTGGAACTTTTTAATACAGACAGGGTAAGAGAAAAGAGCTTAGAGGGAGGAAAGCAACACAAAGAACCGGAGCAGGGTAAAAAAAAATAAACATCTCTTCCATCAATTTAGACTTTAGAGTCAGCTTGTAGAGGAGATGGACAGCGTAGAAATTAAACAAACAAATAAATTTATACCAACATTACTCTGCTTCTGAAAATGACCTTCCACTCCCTGAAAACTCATGGCAGTTTCCTATTGTTTTGTAAAATATAATTGTCATATAAACCTTAGAAAAAGAATGATTTAAGTCATGCCCGATTCTTGCTGGCTACATGAACAAATCTGTGGCAGCAATACAGAAGTGATTTGTCACTTGCCTGAGATTTCATTTTTGCTTTTCAGTCTACTAGCCTACAGCCCTAGTATTCTCTGGAGGTCTGCCATCTAAGTAGTAATTCAGGCCAAATATTTTCTTTTCTGAGATCAAGCAAGGCTGACAAAGTGCTGTCGTCTGCTGTAGGCACCAAATAAGCACATTAAAAAAAAGAAAACACTTCTGGACAAAGACAGAGGAAACAAAGAAAAAAAGCTTCAGCCACAGTGCAGGTGTGCAGCTGCTATCAGTTACCAAACATTTTTGCTTTCTCCCTCCTTGTTATATACCAGTCTAGTAGTGAAGTAACTTAGCAACATGGTTGTAAAGTGAATCTGGCTTCCCTTCTAGTAGTGAAGTAACCCCAACATTTCATTATCAGCATCCCTATTATGGAGATTTATGGTGGATAAACGAAGGAAGGCAAGACAATGGAAAGAAGAAGGGAAGGCAATGGGCCAGCCGAAAATATAACACTAGGACTTATTCTAGCTTAGAAGCTTTCAAATAGTAAAAAAAAAAAGAAGAAATCTACAAAGGTTAAATTATCATAAATTACAGGTAGAACAACTGTTCATTTGGTGACAGTTCAAAGTTACAACGGCACTGAAAAAGGTGACTTATGACAGTTTTTCATACTTAGGATTGTTGCAGCATCTTCATGAGCGTGACCTGACAACAGTGTGCCCGACAAAACCGCGATGTCAACAGCGCACCCACAAGGGCGTGCCGACAAAAGAGCAGTGACAGAAGCGCGATTACAGTTAAGGTAAGGGTTAGGGTAAGGGTTAGGGTTAGGTTCAGGGTTAGGTTTAGGGTTAGGTTCAGGGTTAGGTTTAGGGTTACCTTTAGGGTTACCTTTAGGGTTACCTTTAGGGTTAGGTTTAGAGCGCGCTTCTGTCGGCGCGCTGTTGTCAGCGCGCTTCTGCGCTCATTCATCGGTGCGATTTCAAACTCGCGGGTTTTTTCCCCGCGGTTTCGTCGGCGTGCTTTTGTCCAGCGCGCATTTGTCGGTGAACCCTTCATGAGCCATATGATCAAAATTTGGATGCTTGCCAACTGACTCATATTTATGATGGTTGCAGTGTCCCAGGGTCATGTGATCACCTTTTGCGATCACCTTCTAAAAAGCAAAGTCAATGGGGAAGCCAGATTCACTTTACAACCATGTTGCTAACTTAACTGTAGTGATTCACTTAGCAACTGTGACAAGAAAGGTTATAAAATGGGGCAAAGTCACTTAATAACTGCCTTGCTTAGCAACAGAAATGTTGGGCTCAATTGTGATTGTTAAGTCAAGGACTACCATTATTAGCCACATCTAAAAAGAAAACTTAGATTGCCACTGAATCGCATTGTTGAGGGGATCAGAGTCAAAAAAGGCTACTGCAATTATGTTCCGCTTTCCAGCAATTCAGTATTTGTTTAATTACTATGAAAACTAGCACCACTGCTAGTAGCAACTGGACTTGAGAGTGGAAGATAAATGTTTTGTGATATTATTACTTGGAAAGAGAACAATTCATTTATGGAACCATGCCAGATTGAGACTAGATCTAAAAACAGTCCCAAACTACAAATCAGGTCCTTCAAAAGAAGACAAATGACACATCAGAGTAGATGGACTGACCAGATAATTTACTAACAGCAAGTGAAAAAAATTGCTGTTGTGCACAATGCTGAGTGCACAACAATGAATTTCTTACTATTTCTTACAAAGTACGCTTCAGAACTGGAAAAACATAGCCTGGTATTGTGAAAACTAGGAGTAATCTCAAGCCTCTCCTTTAGAAGATAAGTAATATAATTTGAAGTATTTTAATTTAGGAAAAAATGACCATGGGGAATTCCATAAAAGTGTGTAAAGTGAAGCATGCACAAGAGTCATTTGACTATTATGGGGTATGTTTCATAAATAAATAAAATATAGTCAGATGCTACATTTCCTCTTCTAATATTAGAATCTGTGGAACATCCAAGGAGGTTTAGAAAATAGAACCACAAAACTTTTGATAACTCAAGATTTTCATTGCCTATGAAAGATGGCTCTCAGGAGACTCAACCGAGGCATTCCCATACTGGTTAGTCTAGATCAGCGGCCCCTAACTTTTTGGGCACCTGGGATTGGTTCTGTGGAGAAGTTTTTTTCCACAAACCTAGGGGGCGTACTTTTGTGTGTTCCTGCATCCCTCGGGAGGAGTTTCACTTGTTTGCACAGACCAGTTTCTGGCATGCCGCAGCCCAGTGACAGTCCAAGGACCGGAGGTAAGAGCCACTTGTTCTTAACCCTTGAAAATTGTTGTATGCATAGACGTTGCTTAATGGTGTTTGATATTTACTATTTATTATTACATGACCTTCCATTCACTAAACGGAGTGTTAACATTGGGAATTTAAGATTTTTTTTTAAAGGCAACATTTTTGCATGGTATACAAAGGTTTTTTAGTTTTAAATATTTTTAACAATTACATAGTGGTTTTATATAACTATTTTATATTTATTTTAGAGGATTGTATACTGCCCAGAGCAATTTTCCATGAGATGGGTAGTCATATGTAATAAATTGATTTTTGTGTACAGCCCAATTCTACACATAAGGTTAGTATCTATGTTCAATGTACAAAAGCAGTCAGAATCTTCTCTCCATATAGCACTTGGAAAGGCATGCCTTTTCCTAGTGTTTATCAAATTTGACAAACTTTCTTTATCAGGATAAAAGAAAAGAGTGCAAAGGTTGGCTTGAAACTCAGCCTTAAAAAACTAAGATCGTGGTATCCAACCCCATCACTCCCTGCCAAATAGAAGGGGAAGAAATGGAAACAGTGACAGATTTTATTTTCTTGGCTTCCACGATCTCTGCAGCCACGACACCTGCAGCCATGAAATTAAAGCACACTTGCTCCTTGGGAGGAAAGCTATAGCAAACTTAGACAGCATAATAAAAAGCAGACACACCACCTTGCCAATAAATGTCCATTAAGTCAAAGCTATGGTTTTCCCAGATGTAATGAGAGTTGAACCATAAGGAAAGCTGAGCACCAAAATAACTGACACTTTTGAATTGTGGTGCTTACACTTCAAGATCAAAATCAGTCAACGCTAAAAGAAACCAACCCATTGTCCTTTGGAAGGACAAATTCATAAGTTGTAGCTCAAATATTTTGGCCACCAGATGAGAAGAGAGAACTCATTGGAAAAAGACCCCAATGTTAAGCAAGATTGAAGGCAAAAGGAGAAGACAGCAGAGGATGAGATGGCTTAGATCATGTCACGGACTCAACGATCATGAATTTGGGGAAACTTTGGATTTGGGGAAACTTTGGGAACCCTGAAAACATGAATTTGGGAAGACAGTGGAGGACAGGGGGGCACTGTATGCTGCGGTCCATGGGGTCACGAAGAATTGGATACAACTTATCGACTGAAGGTGGTGTGCCGACTTCAACACCCAGCCAGTTTTTCAAATCCAAACATCTTTAAAAATTGCCAAATTTGAGGGACATGGCACCGCATAGCAGGCCCTGCAAAAGACTCAATCTCTCCCAAAAGAGAAGAGCGGGACAAGGTTCCCAACCCTAGGTAGGGATGGGCGGCAATCACCACAATAGTCCCGCCTAGTAGTAGTAGCAGCAGTGGTCCCCAAACTTAGCAACTTTTAAGACATGTGGACTTCAACTCCCAGAATTCTCCGGCCAGCTGTGGAAGATTTTGATCTTGAAGCTATGCTGGCCGGAGAATTCTGGGAGTTGAAGTCCACAAATCTTAAAGTTGCTAAGTTTGAACACCTCTGTAGTAGTGGATCGTTAGACCCCCCACAATCAGTTGCGCGCGCTTTCAGCCTCTTCCCACCTCCACCCCCTGCGCGCGCTAAAATACGCCTCGCGGGCCTCGAGCCTCACTCGCCTATCCCAGCATGCACCAGACCGGTAGCGTCTCCCTCGCTGCTCCTTTTCGTCGCTTCTATTTCCTCCGGTGGCCCACAATCCCACGCGGGCCGCCACCGCCGCCGCCGCTCACCCCCCTCTCCCCTCCGCCCCAAAGCCGCAAAATGGCGGACACAATGAGCCAGAATTGCCGCCGCCTCCTCCCCGCCGCCTGAGGTGGAATCCCGCCCGAGGGCACAGTCGCTTCGGCCCTTCGCCGGCCCAGCCTTCTCCTCCCGCCTTTCCCCTTCTCCTCCCGCTCGTAGGCTTAGTAGCCCTGCCCGACTCCGCTTCCCTCACCTTGGCCAGCGCGCAGGCCCCGCCGGCTCCCTTTCCCCGCGGAGGAGGAGGCGGCGGCGGCATGAAGCTGACGGACAACGTGCTGCGGAGCTTCCGCGTGGCCAAAGTGTTCCGCGAGAACTCGGACAAGATCAACTGCTTCGACTTCAGCCCGAATGGCGAGACGGTCATCTCCAGCAGCGACGATGACTCCATCGTGCTCTACGACTGCCAGGAGGGGAAGTGAGTGGCGATGTGGGGGGTGCGAGGAGCTTTTCGCGGAAAAAAGGCCTTTCTCGGGTTAGGGAAGGCGGGATAAAGACCCGAAGGAGAGAAGCGGCTTTTCTTTTCACCCAAAGAACGGGACTTTTGAGCTTTTTTTAGTTTTATTTTAAAAGCTTTATTAAATATATTTCAACATTAAACATATAGTTCCAATCATTACAGCGTTTCTGTATCAATGTCACTCACATTAACATATAGTTACTAACTATAGAGATTACTATACTATGTATTATATATACAATTAAATTATAGCAATATTTACGTACATATCCGTTTCTCTTTCTTTTTTATATATATCTTACATATTCTATATGCATTAGCTTTATGGCTGTCTTCCAACCAAATGTACCGTATATTCGAGATTTTATAGAATCCAGTTCTTCTCTGTCCTTTAACTCCATGGTTAACCTATCCATCTCTGCACATTCAAGTACCTTTCTTATTATCATTTGCTCAGAGGGGGCTCTTTTGAGCTTTTAATGGTTGGGGGGGAGAGATGTTACTTTTTTAGGTGGATGCTCAGGTGCATCTCTCAGTCTGCATTGCAGGAACAAGGTCTGAAAGTAGAAGAAACCAGGAACATTTTTTATCTTGCTCTGAAAAAGATGTGTGATAAGCCTAAATCAGGGGTTGGCAATCTTAAACACTCAAAAGAGCCATTTGGACCTATTTCCCACAGGAAAGAAAACACCAGGAGCGACAAAATCCTGTGCCTGACTTTTTTCTGAGCAGCCACAAAACTAGTATATGTAGTTGAATTAAACATTCTGTTTTCTTCTGAAACCTTTCTTTTCTTGGATTTAACCATGGTTGGCCATATGGGGGTTGAAAAGCTCAATAAATAATGTGCCGGGTGTTACACATTGGTGGTTGTGATGCATATTTTGAGCAACAGAGCCACAGCAGAGGGATGAAAGAGCCACACGCAGCTCCAGAGCCATGGGTTGCTGACCCTTGGCCTAAATTAAACATATGTTTTTAAAACTTTGTTCGTGTTCATATTCTGCTAAACTATGATTCTAACAATTCCCATTCTAACTCAGAATGTATATTTTTTAATATATGAAAGGCACCTCTGTTTAAAACTCCTGTCACAAACTATAGAATAGAATAGAATGAATGAGCTGGAAGGGACCTTGGAGGTCTTCTAGTCCAGCCCCCTGCTCAAGAAGGAGAACTATTGTTAAGTCAAGGACTATAACATAAGAAATAAGTTTTAAAAGCCGGAATATTATGGGTAGAGATGGGATCTTCTTCCTAGTTCACTAACCATCTCCAACATGGAATACCTCCATCTTCATCATTCATAATTTTAAAAATGGTCAAGGATAGAGGCTACCCCATAACATTAACGTGATACCAGAAAGGTGATATGTAATCATGCAAATCATGCAATGATGTCATATGGCTGCCAAATGTCTTGTTCACCATCTCCTGTATGTTATCTTTAAAGTACATAAATATGTAATTTGAGTCTAGGGGCCATCGGAAAGCAAAAATGAGGGGTGGGGGAGAAATGAGATTTGCAGTGGCTTTTATTGAGTCTTTCGGTTGCATAGACTTGTAAATAAATAAAAAACTATAAAATATCAATAAGTCTCCTGTGGCAGCATTCCAAAATCTCAAATCTAGGTTAGTACTGTACTCTTAAATTTCTCACCATTTCAAGAAGTGTTATTTATTCTGTATTTGTTTGTAAATTGCCTACTTAGTAAAATGGGCAGTGTACACATTTGATCATCAAATGTAGGCTGTGTCGGACAGTATTATACTGGAGGAGAACTCAGATAACAGTTTGCAAGAATATTTGTGGGTTTAGTGTGAATAGTTTGAGACACTATTCAATAATTATTTACCTTAGGGTTAATAGTAAAATATGAAATAGGCTTAACTATGAAAGATGCTTGGTGCTCTCTGAGCTTGGTTGTTTTCTTGCAGAAATTTCATTACCCAAAGTAAGTAAAATCATCAGTGCTTGTAAGGAATGGGGTTTGCTCTGAATTTATATTCTAGTGGCTTGCCCTGTGAGTGTTACTAGGAATGATCTTGGTGATTCTTTGTTTGGGATGTTTATTGTTAGCTTTTTTGACAGTTCCTTGATTGGAGTATTGTTTACTTGATTGGAGGTCTGGTATTAAACTTGGTATTAATCTATGCTCATCTGGGGGTTGGTTACTAGTGAGGTTGTGTTCTGGTCTTTATGTTTCCTTTTTGGCTTGTCTCTTTTAAAGAGTATGTAGATATTGTTTATTTCTATGTGCCTGTGGATGGCCATTTTGTCAAAAAGCCAGGCTTCCAGGAAACCATCCACTCCTTACCTGTTTTTGGAAATGATTCAAGAGGGAACACGAGAGAGAGAGAGAGAGAGATATGAGAGCAATATGAGAGATAGAAAGAGAGAGATAGGGAGGGAGAGAGATGAGAGAAAGAGAAAAGAGGGAGAGAGAGGGAAAGAGAGAGATACATGTTTCCCCACAGAAAAGAAAACACCCGGAGCCACAAAACCTGGGTAGGTGTGACTGGAGGGGTCATGTGACTTGGTGGGAGTGAATGACATGGAGATGGCCACACCCACCCAGGTTTTGTGGCTTCCATTGTTTTCTATGGGAAATTGGTCCAAATGGCTCTTTGAGTGTTTAAGGTTGCAGGCTCCTGGTCTAGGATGGTCACAGTTGAAACTGTGGTTTCCCAGTTGAAACTGTGGTTAAGTCTGTTCATAGGTTGTGAAATGATGGAGTTCTCATATCTTCTGACAGCTAATTGGTGTTCATGGATGTGTTCTGCTAGTCTTTCGGTATCCTAGTTTTAGGTAAGGAAATGTCTGCAAGAAAACAGCCAAACGCAGAAGCACCAAGAACTCATTTCAACTCTGAGCTACAAATATCCTTTATGACCTTACTTAATTTAGTAATCACATCAGGCAATTACTTATTTGCTAAGTGACCATACTTTCACTACTGTGAACCAATAAAAATGAAATTGTAGCTGTGATTACTTCAAGAACTGTTCTGTATTTATTTTTCTGTATAGTTGGAACTCAATGATTTGGGGATCATTATTGCAAATGCAGTTTCATAGCAGTGGATTTTAATGAAGTGGATAGTGAAGTTGGAGATAGATATTGTCTGTTTTTTTATAATTAAGCATACAGTTTATATATAAACTATCAGTGTTATCTTGTCCCAAATCCAAAACTTTATCTGTCAGCAAAGTATTTGACCTTCACACTTGCCAGGCATTCTTCAATTTTTAAGCATGAGGCTGACCTTCTCAGTTCCTTAAGTAACAATAAGCAAATTTGTTAAATCTTCAAACTGGTAATGAATTGCTAATTCTTATTTAGATAGGTACTGTATGTCTCAAGTTATTGACAATTACTGTAGTTTGAATGCAGTTTAACATATACAACAAAAAGGAGACCGATATCAGGGAAAATATCCAGAAATCTTTTATTGGTTAACTTTCAAGATTTCATGACCCTTTTACTAACTTAGATGACTTAGAATCTAAAACAATGGGAGTAGTGGGATGTGAGCGTTGTTT
The DNA here is from genome assembly GCF_009769535.1 of Thamnophis elegans. Taxonomy (NCBI): domain Eukaryota; kingdom Metazoa; phylum Chordata; class Lepidosauria; order Squamata; family Natricidae; genus Thamnophis; species Thamnophis elegans. The sequence continues at coordinate 105,259,017 of NC_045542.1, forward strand.
TTGCTGCACCAGCTTGTACTCTTAAATGGGGTTTTGGATAGCTTGCAGAGAAACTATGTGTTTTTCACTTTTCAGCCAAGAAAAATAGCTTTACTTCAGCTACTTTTCTGGTAACAGGAACAAATATTTCTTGCCAGGCACTAACATCCACACAATTCCTATCACTTTGATCTTCCAAAAAGCTTTAAAGTACTGGCTTTTCTCCCAAGCATCGGGATGGGGTAAGGCTGGAGCCCAGTGATTCTGACTGTTTATGTATTAGGGAGTGTTGCTTAGAGCGCCAGGAGTTGTTTTGTGGGTGCTGGTTTTCATTGCTTCTTTTATCTTTTTATTGCTGTTGGAATGAGTTGCCCACAGTTATTGCTGTTGGGAGAAGCAACCATATGCCTCATAAATACATAAATATCATCTTAGAACTGAAACCTTTTGCAAACAGTATCAATACTAACCACATTGTCATTCCTCTCCATTGTCACTGTTAAAATTGCGTCCTGTTTCATTTATTTACGTTTCTTATTTCTAAACTGCTCATCTCTCTCAAAGACGGGCTTCTTTGCTGTATGTCAGTCTAGGGAGCAACATAGGTTATAATTCAATAATAGTACTACCAATATGTTTAGAAATAAAATACAATTAGTCCTGGATTTTATTTCAAATTTAAAAGTTTAGTTAAATGTTATAATTAAAAGTGGCCAGCATTTTCCAAGTTAGACTATATCAAAGAGCTTGTTATAGTTCCCTAAATATTTGGATTAAAAAGAGGGGAGCTTCCAGCTCTTCTTCTAATTTGCTGAAAGCTAATCATAAAAAAACAACAGACTATTTTCATTTTGTTTTTGTTCTGTAGCACCTCCATGCCTTGCACGGTATTACATCTAGACTTAGAATTTTGACATGAAATAACTACATTTAAATTTTAAAAAATGCTAACAGTCATCTTGCAAAATTACAATACTGCTATTAACTGAAGTCTTGTTCAAACTAACTAAACCAAAAAGTAGTCTTCCTGTGGAAACTAAATATCACTAAATGTAAACATATCTTAGTTGTACATAGTAGAAATATAATGAAAATTCTGGTTGTCAACACACACATATATTGCTTATAATTATTCTATCTTATGAGTAAACATTGTGTACAAGTAGTCCTTCACTTACAGTCATTTGCTTACTTGAAGTAACTTATTTGAAGTTACAATAGTACTGAAAAAGTGACCTTATTTCTCATTTATAACTATCACAGCATCCCCACTGTCACATGATCAAAATTCAGGCACTTAGCAACAAGCATGTATTTATGACAGCTGTGCAGTCCTGTGGTCACCATTTGTAATCTTCCCAGCCAGGTTCCAACAACAAAGTCAGTGGGGAAAGCCAGATTCATTTAATGACTACATGCTTCACTTCAAAACTGCATTAACAAAAAAAGCCATAAATAAGGCAAAACTCATTTAACACCTGCCTTGATTAGCAATGGAAAGTTATGGTCATTAAGTCAAGAACTATCTGTATGGCAAAACGGAATTTCTCTATAATATTTTTTTTTCCTCCTTGGCAGGCCCAAGAGAACACTTTATAGTAAAAAATATGGAGTTGATCTCATCAGATACACTCATGCTGCCAACACAGTTGTATACAGTTCCAATAAAATAGATGGTAAGTGAGCCATTCTTCCTGATACTTGCCTTTGCATATTGGATGTTTAACAATAATAAGTATTGAAGATTTGAGAAGACTGATTTTGACTGAAAATAATAATTATTTTCATTGAAGCTGTTAATTGATAATGTAATGTTTCTTAATTTTGAATACTAATTTTAAAGCACTGTTTTAAGGTAGTTTCCTGATTAACTTTGAGTCAGAAATAAATCAGAATGAAATGCAAGCATACAGTAGCAATGTAATATCAGTTTTTAACTTTTTAAGAAGTTTCTCTATTCTTTGAACAATTAATAAAGTTTTTGTCAAGGAATAAATTGTACATTTAATGAGATGGCTTTTATTGTTTTAACTTGCAAACAAGAGAAACAGGCTACTTCTCTTTCCCGCTTCCTCCATTAGATGACAGTAAATTTTATACTTTATTAGAACAGTGCACATCAGTAAAAATGCAAATTGTTGTCCTTTATCAAAGCAATAAAAAATCCTGTTAAACATATCAATCTCCATAGACCCTCTTATCCATTTAAGCAACAGTTTTTCACTTACTTTTATCCTTTCAAAGTTTCTCTTAAAAAGCTTTGGGTTTCTGCAAGATCTTTTGCCTAATTCAGGAATGTCTTCATTTACTCTGGAGACTGTGTATGCCTTTCTTAGCAACCATAAACAACACACAAATGTCACTAAGGTCTAAAATCTGTTACATGTTCCTATAAAGTCTGAAATCACACAAAGTAAAAATTGTAACTTGAAAATCTCTGCATTTTGAAAATTTACACCTAGTTGGCATGTCTTTTTCTTTCAGGGCCTCCTTTTAATACGTTTCCTCCTGATTCTTTGGTAACAACTAGTTTTCCATGTCTTTTGTTTTTTCTAATTCTTTCAGAGACAGCAGTTTTACCTCTGGTTTATTGCTATCCTCAACTAATAAAATATTTGTTGGATTATTATTATTATTAAACAATTTGTATCCTGCTACAGTAATAAAACTGAATGGCTTACAAAATACAGGGAGTTATAAAATAAACATAGGCCAATTGAACCCAGACCTAATTCATAACTTCAGGGCCCAAAGACCCTCTGTAAAAAAAAAAACTTCATTTTTTTTCAGAAAGTGGGCAACGTTGGAGATGGAAAAAGCTCTATATAGAGGTCTTTCCAGAGGGCCAGTCCTCTGAAAAAACAAAGCTTCTGGGTTTCTTTCCCTAACTTAGCCCAAATAGGAGAGAAACAGCTGCTTCTGGAATGATTGGAAGTGCTGAGTCCAACTCTAGTGAGGAAAGTCCTGCAAGTATCTAGATGTCAAGGGATAAATGGCTTTATAGGTTCAAACTAGCACTTTAAATTGTACCTGATAGCTAATTGGAAACCATTTAGAGACTTAAAAAACAGATATAAGGTGTCCTGTAAGCACCTTAGTCACTTTATTTTGCATCAGTTGAAGCTTCCAGATTATCTGCAAAGGCGGCCCTATGTAGGACACAATGCAGCAGTCTAATAAGGGTGGTAATGAGGTCCTGTGCTATTGTAATCAGGTCTTTCTGTGCCATGTAAAGTCACAACTGCTGTACCAGCCAAAGATGGGCAAAGATCCTCGTGGCTGCAGTTTCCACCTGTGGATTAAACAAAAGAAAACAAATCCAGGAAGACTCTCAACTCATAGATCTCTTCCAGGGGCAATGCAACTCCATCCAGAGACAAAGAGTGTGTGTTGGAGTCCTAGAATATGAATAATATTGTAGCTCCATCTTGCTAGCATTTCTTTAGGTCTGTTCTCATTCATGTAGACCTACCCCGCTTCCAGGCACTGGAACAGAACTTTAACAATGTCTCCAGCCTGTCTCAGGATTGTGATGTATGCAATTAGATATCATTGGTGTATTCTCATGTCAGAAATGCAGGAATTAGAAAAGGAAATTAATGTTTTAAAAAGCCCAATAACCAGGCCATGTTAATGACAGAGAGGTTTCTGACCAGCAAGTCGGTCCCAGAGGGCACTGTAGAAGATGTATCATCACTTTAGTAGTGAATGTGTATTGAAGATGCCATATAGCTATTGGGTGGAGCATTTTAATACATTTTCCTGTATGTAACTCATTATTGTGCTTAATCTACATGCTTTGCTCTATATTACTATTACTTTCCTGTTTGTATCACAAATTTGTGAGTCTGAGAAGCAAGGTCCAATCTGGGTCGGTCCTGGGACCAAAGGTTTTGTCTTCTGAGCTTTTGGACATGTGGTAGAGCCCATCTTCAGGAAACTTCTCTGTAGCTAGAGAGCGATTTCCTGAAGATGGGCTCCAGCACAGGTTCAGAAGATTAAAATTCTGGTTATGGTGACCTACCAAAATTGGATCCTGCAACGTTACCCCTGGACACGTATATTCACCTTCATTCACTGAGAATCAATTTCATATGCTGCAAGATGATACAGGTGGAATAATCCTGATCAAATTCTTTCTTTGCTTTCCAAATGTTTGATGTTAAAAAAGTATTTTAGAAGAGCACCGTTATGTGTGGTGTGGTGTGGTATGTGTGATATGGTATGGTATGTTACTTACTGTATTTACTACATAGTAATGGTCATTTTTCTTATGAGGAAGCCTACAAAAACACAGATAAATTAATTTTCTTTTTTCCTGCTAGAAATTAGTGTGTCTGATTTATATCTTGAATGTGGACTATTCATATCATCCTGTATGAAGAATTCTCAATTTTTTAGCTTTTCTTCTGCTTACTGCACATTGCCTGGTTCCAGGCTGAGGTAGTAGTTTGTACAGTTTGAGGGTCTATGATACCACCCGGTACAGGAGATAACTGTACAGGCCACTGCCTTGCCTGGGGCAGAGCTTGACGACTACAAGAAGAGATTTCCTGCCCATGTTTGTTTGGTGCCAGGTAACCGTTGTTCTCTGGAAAGCACCAGCTTATCTCAAATGCTTGTATATGTTGCAGATTTCCTTGTAGCTCTTTTGTTTAGTGGAGAGTCAGCTCTTCAAACCTTTAGGTCTAATCTTGTTCATTCATGTTTCTCTGTAAAAACTATGTGCTGGAATAAATGCTTGCTGATTCATCGGAAAATCCTGGAGCAGATTATTTCCACAAAATAGAAAAAACTGCAGAAATATGAGCTTGCAGGCATAAATTGATATCATTTAGTTTATCTTTGAAGAAAGGAAATTTGACTTATTATCCTGTAGGAAACATATACTTAACCTGTTGTAGCTGACTTACATATACTTTGAGACTTGATCACCTACAGGTGAATTATTTTTTAAGAAAGTCCTATATTTATCAACCTTCCAATGCATTCAACCTATATTTAACAATTATCTACATTTAAATTAGTTAAGAAATGCTGCAATAAAATATTACACAATTCTCTTGATTTCAAAGTCATAGTTTATATATGCTACTAAATTATTTTCTTTTACGTGGTTTATCTGCTTTATAATATAAGGTGTAATCAGTGTTTCATATAAACATTTTTATAGCAATTCTGAGCTAGAGAGGAATTCTGGTTCTATATCTGTGACTATAGAAATACTGTATCTGTTTGAGCCAGATTCTTACAGAATGTTACACTGACCCTATTGTTTACACCTACAGTAGCTGATTGGATTTACATATATTGTTATGCCATGGTTTATTTTCACTGTGATTTTAATTGTGTTTAGTTCATATAAAATACCAAACCATATACCTGAATTCATACATAGCACTAAATCTTTGTATGCGTGGATGAACTAGGAACCGTGGTTCATGGCTGAATGTGTGTGAACTTAAACACGGTAGTTAATTCCATTATTAAAATGTGAGATGTGCAAGTAGGCTAATATTATTCACAAAAGTCTTACTCTAATAAGCAAGCTGCATTAGAGAGTACTTTTATATAATGTTTGCCTTGTTGATGTTTCCATACAGATACTATCAGATACCTTTCTCTTCATGACAATAAATACATTAGATACTTTCCAGGACATAGCAAGAGGTAAGATGAGTTGAGTATAGCTTGTACTTTTATATTGCATTAACTCAGTGGTGGGTTGCAGGCAGTACACCCTAGTACTGGCGTACTGGAGCCTGCCCAGAGCACCAGGTACTGTTCCAGTACAGTGCTCCGGAGGCCCGCCCGCCCATGGTCCTTACCTGTCTTTAAACTCTTCGGTGGTTACACGCATGGTGCGTACAGCACCTGCGCAACACTCTGCCAAGCAGCTGGAGTGTCGTGGAAGCATGACTGGACGGTAAGACGCATGCGCTGCGTGTGTTCATGTGGAGGATGCTGGGCCCATTGCAACCGTACCAATTGCAACGGGATCCAGAACCCACCACTGCTTTGACTATAGGAAGAATTAAACACTTAAGAGTCATTATAACTAATCCACAATAGATTTTGTTCTGTTTTTACTTATGTTGCCTAAATTTTCACCTTTTTTTGAAGAATAAAATATATATGGCATATATGATGCAGACTGCTTTGGCTTTATTTTTTTTCTTGTTCATTTCAGAGTTGTTGCTTTATCTATGTCTCCAGTGGATGATACCTTTATATCTGGCTCACTTGATAAGACTATCAGACTTTGGGATCTTCGGTCACCAAATTGTCAGGTAAACTTCTAAAGTCCACATGAAGTATGTTAATGTATTTCAAATATTGTGTAGGTTATAGACTTTATTTCCAGTGTAGTAGTAGATATGAACAATGCACACACATACACAGAACCTCAAGCCTAAGCCTGGCATGTTAAAAAGTACATTTAGTCTTAGGTGATTCTTAAGAAAAATAAACAGTTTTGAATAATAATAGTAATAACAAAAATTGAAAGGATTCAAACCAATGGCCAAAGTAAAGTACAATAAGTAACAATGGCTAGAGGAAAAGGGGAGGGGCTACCAAAATATCAATTGATCTATTCCTTTTAATTGTTTTTTGAAATTTTGTTGACTAAGCATATGTGTATTTATGTTTCTACTTTTGAATTTTTTTACCTGAATTTTTTAATAACCTAATAAAAAAGCCCAAACATTTCAGTACATTTCTAGATCACATCATTTTCAAGAAAAAGCCTTATTTCAGAAATGATTGTTTTGCATTTCTGTTAGAGATGCTATCACTTTATTTAAATAGATCTTTGTATTTTGATAAAAAGCAGTTGAATATATTAACTCAGCCTGAAATTTACTTTAATTGCATGGGTGTTGACTTTTTAATAGTGAAAATGAACATGTAAGCAAAAGGCTTCTTTTTCAACATTGGAAATACAAACATATGGCTCTAACTATTTTAGTAGTTTGGAGAATTAATATAGATCCACCATGGATGCTTCTAACAAATCATGACTTTAATTAATCATTGTTATTATTTAAATTTGCACATGCCCAACTCCCAATGATTCTGGGCAGCCCACAAGTACAACTATTCAAAACACAAAATGCAGTCAAGAGACAAGAATAAAAGATGACAAGGATGACAAGCGCCCAACAGAAATGAAAGTGACACAGACCTATACAACTCAAAGACTCAGATATACAGCACAGTCTTCAAATTCCTTTGAAGCACCAATAGGTGGGATCAGATTTTAGAGGGAAACTCATTCCAGAGGACATGTGCAGCAGCAGAGAAATGCTGCTTCCAGAGTCCCAGTAGCTCATTGCTTAATAGTCAATGGAACCTGGAGATTGAATAAGCCAAGTAAATAACTATGGAAGACAGACAGTCCCTGAAGTAATTTGGCCCAACACCAAAAAGGGCTTTATAGATCAGTGCCTTGAAGCAAACAGGCAACTAGTGCAGCTACAAAGGTATGTGTATGCGTGTGTTGTGTATGTGTGTGTTACAACATTTATAGAGCTGCTTATCTTACATTGAATTCTGGATGGCTTTATATGTATGTATATGTATTCAACCTCTAGGGTCTGATGCATCCACAAGGAAAACCTGTATGCTCATTTGATCCAGAGGGGCTGATTTTTGCAGCTGGGGTGAATTCTGAAATGGTGAAACTTTATGATCTTCGCTCCTTTGATAAGGTAAGTAGTATGTAATGTTTAAGTGCATCCTAAATATGGCATCTTTTTTTTAGATGAAATTCCTAGGATCGTAGAGTTAATATTCAAACATATAAAAGCAAAACATTAAACTCGGGATTTCTGGGAATTGAAGTATAAATAATTTTCAGTTATACTTGGCAAGTTTTGTGGCCTAAGAAAATGAAATTCCTTCCCAAGTCAGACACGGTCTGCCTGGTAAGGTATTTTTTGAAAAATGATCTGAACATGTGGAATAGTTTTGCTCCATGCCAACATCTGTCTTTCTTTTTTGAAGGGTCCATTTGCTACCTTTAAGATGCAATATGACCGAACCTGTGAGTGGACTGGCCTGAAGTTCAGCAATGATGGAAAACTTGTTCTTCTTTCAACTAATGGAGGGATCATACGGCTCATTGATGCCTTTAAAGGAGCAGTTCTTCATACATTTACAGTGAGGGACATTTCTATATCTCCACATAGGGTCTTCGTTTTGGATGTTCTTTAGAATTAAGACAAGATTTATGGAATATTGAGTTAGCATTGCAGTATAAGACACTTTTATTGCTGAAAATAAGGACATTTAATTCATCAGGTTATTTTTGCTGACCCCTTTTTATTAAGTGAAAATTGAGGTTTGATGGTGCATCCCATATGTAAAACTGAGCCATTAAGCTGGAATATCTGAGAGTAACTTCTTAACTGAAAGAGATCTACTGGAATAAAGAGTTGAAAAGATAATTGATAAAGGAAAAAGCACTTTATAAAATCACACTTTAGATTATGACTTAGCATCCTCTTATACTCTATTCCAGTGGTCTCCAACCTTGGCAACTTTAAGACTTGTGGACTTCAACTCCCAGAGTTCCTCAGCCAGCTTTGCTGGCTGAGGAACTCTGGGAGTTGAAGTCCACAGGTCTTAAAGTTGCCAAGGTTGGAGACCACTGCTCTATTCAATCCATGGAGTTAAAAAAAATATTATTCTAAATTTCACAATCATTCATAGCTACAAGTATACTCATTAATCATGACAGGAAGAAAAATCTCCTGTTCTGTGGTCCATTCTGGATTTTTAAATAGTCCAGAGATGGTAATAATTTTTCAGCTCTTCGATTTTTATATTTTTCTGGGGAAAATTATAGATGGTGTCCTTGTAATGCTATTCAGATTTTTTCCATCAATAAAGGCTTAATTTGAGAGATAATTTGGCATAGTAGTTAAGGCACTTGGCCTGAAACCAATAGAATATGAGTTCTAGGCCTCCCTTAGACATGAAAGCCAGCTGTATGACTTTGGACCAGTCATTGTCTCTCCCATCCAGCCAACCTCAAATGACTGTTGTTGTGGGAAAAAGAGGAGGCAAGAGTATTATGAACGCTTGCTGCCTTCAGTTGATCAATACAGAAAAATGGGCAGTATAAAATGGTGGTGGTGACCTCCTGAGTGATGCCTTTTTCATTCTGTTGTCAGCTGTAACCTCTTACACAAAGTTTCCATAGAGCCAGATCTTTCCAAGACTAATTGTAAATTTAGATTAACGGATAGCAATTGATTTTAAATAAATGTGTTTGATATTGTATAACGCCTTTTGAAGGAGATGGACAGTTAAGAAATATTTTGTGACTATTTTGTCCTAAGGCTGTTGAAGAATTAAATCTTCTAAAATAGGATAACCTTGTGATAGCATGGTTGCGTGTAGTATTTTAAGGAAAAGTTTGATTGATGAGCTCCATTATTGAATGAGAGCGTGGTTTTCTCCTTCACTGATGGTGAGCATTTTCCTTGGAGCTTTCAGCAGACTTTTTATCTGCTTCTCTCCTGAAATGGCAAGGACAATGGTTGGAAGGGGCTTGGGCACGTTGACATTGCAAACCATTTTTTGCTTGAATTACCTTAACTTTTCTGTTACAGTTTATGGTCACACTGTTTTATGTTATTGTTGTTCAGATGCTAAATTGTGTCCAACTCTACGCTAGCCCCTCCCCCCATCCTCTACTGATTTCAGAGTTTGCTCAAATTTATGTTCATCTTACTCTTTTTACAGGGATATAATAATAGCAAAGCTGTCACATTGGAAGCTTCCTTCACTCCAGATTCTCAATTTATAATGATTGGTAAGAGTTTGATTTCCTATGTATATATCAATGCAGCACCAATTATATAAAATAATTTCTGGGACATTTCCATAAAGCATCTAAGTAGTTTATATCTTTTGGGGAGGATTTTTTATACTTCATTTTTGCTATAATGTATTATTTTATTGCTGTTTACTTGAGATGCTTGATTAATCAGTCCTGATTCTGTTGATTCTGGTTGAAACTGCAGGATCAGAGGATGGGAAGATTCATGTCTGGAACGGAGAGACTGGAATGAAGGTAGCAGTGCTTGATGGGAAACACACAGGACCCATTACCTGTTTGCAATTCAACCCCAAGTTTATGACATTCGCCAGTGCATGCTCCAATATGGTAAGGAAACCTAAGTTGATTCACATTTCTAAGCAAATCAAGTCCTTCTGGATTGAGGGGATCTTGGTGTTTTCTGAGCTTGACTGTTTTCTTGCAGATGTTTCATTACCCAACATCTGCAAGGAAACAACCAAGCTCAGAGAGCACCAAGGATCCTCCTTTCAGACTTGACCTACAATTATTCTTGTATTGGTACCTTCAGGAATGATTGTACTTAAGTTAAAAAGATCAAGAGATTATTATCAATAATATATCACTACTTTTGTAATTCTTGTTAATTTTCTACATTATCTTGAAATTTTGAGACCATATTATTAATGATCTCACAAAATGGCTACCATGGAGAGCTTGTCTATTTGTAAAAAAGGCTTCAAATTCAAAACAATGCAACAACAACTTCCAGAGCAGGTATGGTTATTTCCAAAATATCTTTTTACCAGGAAGCAATCAGTTTTCCAGTAGTCCGTACACCCTTTGGCATGAGGCATCTAAGAGACAAGATAGTAATAATCAAATATCTGAAATAATGCTGAGGATGGAATGGGTTTATTCTATATTGACCCAGAAGGAAGGACCAGATCCAACAGGTTAAAATTAAAGAAAGAACTGTGGGTACGCTAAATGACAGAAAGGACTTTCTGATTGTACAACATGTTAGCCAGTGAAACAGGCAAACATATAATATGGTAAGATCTCCTTTGCTCAAGGTTTTCTGTACAAGGTTTGTCAGAGAACTTCTAACAGATCTGTGCTGGACAGGGCCTGGAATAGATGATCTCTATTGTCACGTACAGCCTTATAATTCCATGGGTAATAACGGTATGGACAACCATGAGATAGTGGGAAAGTTTAGAAAACTATGTAGTCAGCATCCATATTTGAAAGCCCAGATACACTGCCCGTATTCTACTTAATAGCCCTGATCTTTTTTCCAGGCAGACATTTTCAAACAAAGCCACTAGGCTGCAGTCATTTTTATTTTCCGAAAATTCCTGTTAGGCATATGTGCTGGTTGAAGTCATTACTGCAACTAGAAGTGGATCTGGAGAAGTGGTAAAATGGTGCTCATGGGATATCATTCTGCTACTTTGTTTTACATATGTTACCAAAATGCTGTTTCTCCAATATTTAAAAAAGAAGCAATACGATAGCTCCATTTTTCTCACTATCACAAATGAATGTGTTATTTCTGTAAGGAAGACACCCACCCACACCCAAGTCATACCCAGGTTAGACAATGGAAAATTATTTCTGTATACTTGGATGACTCTCTGGGTAGGCAGAAAAATATTTGTTAAATCGGCGGAAGGAAAAGCAGAGGCGTCTGAGGTAACTGTAAGAAACTTTTTATTACAGGCAAGAACAGTAACTGTTGGTAGACCGGCACCTCTCCTCCGTCTGACAGCTTTTTATATGGAGCTGTCAGACGGACGAGCCAATAGCCTCTCGTATGACAGCCCGGCAACTCGCAGGCCCGCCTGATTGGCTAAGGCACGCCTGGCTGCTGCCGAGCTGTCATTCGTAAGTCCAAGGACTTACGAGGCTATTACAATATTTATTTTTCTATTTAAGTAAATATTTTTAAACAGTGGTAAAACATACTTCAGATGATGACTATTCAGAGGCACAGTCTTCCTTTAGTGTTAATTAAAAGCCCTGGTTATATCAAAGGGTATCATTTTAAGAATCCCATTGGCCTATGCCAGTCAGGTAATGTGGATTGGAATAATTGAAATAGAAAATATTTGGCACTCAGGTTGATTTAAATAAACACCTTTCATTTTATCCTACATATATGCATCCTGGTTTCTGTATTATACAAATTGTTATACTGAATTTGATTTTGTGTTGATCTTCTCCCAACACTTATTTAATAAAAACTAAAATAATTTATTTTAAAATATATTTCAGTTATATTAATGGATCACTTACATTCAGAATGTAATAGTGGTGTTAATGATAAAGATACTGTATGTATGTATGTATGTATGTATGTATGTGTATATGTATATGTATGTATGTATGTATGTATGTATGTATGTATGTATGTATATATATATATATATATATATATATATATATATATATATATATATATATATATGCATAACATTCTTCTAGCCTGTTTTTCCTCTGCCAAAAAGTTGCATTTACGAATATTCTGCGTTACTGTAGTAATAGTAGTAGCTGAAAAATGTGTAGTGCGTTGTTTTAATCTTAGTATCACATTAAATCAATCACATTGTAGTATCAGAAAAGTCAGAGTGTTAAAGACCGTCAGTGTTACTTGGGAACATATGAAGGTTCTGACAAAAAGAGTATCACAGTTTAGAAACTGAATTTCTAAAGGGCCATGAATGCTGGTTGCCCACCAGTGTAACTCCTACAGCCTTGCCAGCAGGAAGTACTAGCAACTAGGGTTAGCTCTCTGATGCTACTTCCCTATTACTGGTGGAGTAGAAAAATATTGTGTCTGCACAGCCGCTGCATAATCATTTGGATAGCTGTTAAATAAAGGGCATAGGTGGCCATCACAATATAGCCAGGATTGCCTGCTGATGCAGTATGTCAGTTTTTGGCATTGTTTTAAGACAAACCTTCTTGAACATTAATATTATCCTCTGTTCTTTATTCAGGCTTTTTGGTTGCCAACTATAGATGACTAATCTGAATTCATCACTTCCAATGGACAGTGTCCATACTGTATTGAAAGCAATGCAGTATTTATAAAGACAACAGTGGAAGTATTGGAATTGGGTCAGTTGGAGATGAATATTCCCACCAAGCACATTCTACCTGTATCTCCTTTTGTCAAGCTCTTTCCTGCACCTCCTACAAAGGATTTCTTCACATGGCTAGTTCCTGTTCACAGAGCAGTTCCTGTTCTGACCATCTCTTCCAACATCAAATTGAAGCAGAACTATTACAGCTGAAATCAACTAGCAGCTTTGCTTCGGAAAGAATTTTGCCAGTCCTTTATCTTTGTAGCTGACTTGTAAACTCCCAGGATTTTGGACTCGGTTAAAAGTATACTTTCTAACATATTCTGTCCCATTTGAAATATCAGCAGTATCCATGCTGTTTGCTATTGTGCTATATAATTACCTTTGTGCCATACATACATTCACACATACATTTATACAGAGAGAGACAGATCGATATTAATTGCTAAGGGGACATTGTTTTAAGATGTTTAGCCTTAAGTGCTCCAACAGATTCTGAATCTTTAGAAAATGATACTGATCCTCTTTGTCATGGGCAGCTTCTAACATGAACAGATAATTGGGGTATTTGGGTAGAAAGCCAAGCAATACAGAAGTCTCAGCAGGGCTGGATGGAAATGCACTTCCTTCAGATTTTTATAAATAACAGGGAAGGGTAGAAGAATGTGAAAGGGTCACTATTGTTTTTTTACTAGCAGGTATTAAAAAAATAGTAATATTGGACCAACACAGTATTCTGGAATGGGTGTTAGTGTACTTGTCTTTCTGAGAGCATTCCAAGTTTCTATTCTTCCAAGTACAAACTTACATTCCACTCTTCACAATGTAAGTAGTACAACTCCACCTACACAGGGGATCTCCATTCATTAAGCACTGGGATATTCTGTACATGAAAATTAGTCTTTTTCACTAGGGGTTGGATGAAATTGTATAACTACCAGCTGATCTCATTTTTATTTCTACTGGTAATTATACAATTTCATCTAAGCCCATTTTTATTCCCTGCAGTAGAATGAAGGGGCCCATTTTAACTTTCTCTAAGCATCCTTTCCAAGGCAGCAGGAAATTTAAATTCATGTTCTTTTAACTTACTATGATTTTGATTTTATACTATTGATACTGCATTTCCCATACATGTTAATGGTGCTGTATCAGCTACCATAATCTTCAGCACCCGATAACAATCTGTACACTTAAAAAACTGCATTTCATAGAAGCATAATTGTAATGCTTCATGCTCTAGGTTTCTTAATATTAAGATGCTGCTGTCTTTTCCATTCATCAGAACATTTGGATAATATCAGCACCTTTATTTAGTACATTTGGCTTTGTTCAGAAGTGTTCCTATTCTATGGAGATGTTTGCATTATTGGTATTGTACTAAACCCTCCATGGAGTTGAGAGGCATGAGTCAGCCTGAGCAATATGATCAGGGAAGTTTGTTTTGGCAAATAACAGAAGGGGAGGGGGAATCTCCTACCTGACATTAAGTTGACACTTGGATTCAAATTTAAACTGGGGTTTGTGTTTATGCTCAACATCTTATATCCCACAGTAAGATTTTTTCATTAGCCAGCCAGCATCGAATAATACAGATAACTCCAGTTTAGGGAATTACTGTAGATACATCAATGTTCTACCTCTTGGCTTCTTTGTGAAAGATTTTGCAGGCCAATGAGCAGCAATTTTGGGACACAGGGCAGGATTGTTGTTCACAGTGCCCTTTATGACAATTAATTGCACAATACACTATAAATATATTCTTTTTTATGGCCAGTTTTTACTAGATATCATTTAATTAACTTTAGACCTGTTCATAATTTTAGCATCATTTCTTCAGTAACACAAATCAATAGAAATGTCTTTTTAAGAAATGAATACACTTTTGAATACACTGCCCTTGACCTTGAACTGGTTTTTTTAACTGAGTAAAAGTTAATTTTTTACTGGGAATTGACTGTGGGATCGTTCTTTTTTATTTAGAAATGTTATCATTTGCAATGTATTCTGATTTCTTACATTATGCATTCTAATAACATACTGCATTTTTACATCTGTATTTGCAGCTTGAATATTTTTTATAAATATTTTCACTAAAAAATAAATTACAGTATTAGGTATAAGACAGGATTGCTCTCCTGTATAAATTGGGTTTTTTAAAATTCCTTTTTAAATTCATCTCTAAGCACACTCTTATGTCAAAATACATTGGTTGGCTATTTAACAGCTCAAGATAGTAAGATAAATATGTAATTGCATCCAACCCGTTTTCATATAATTGTAAACCATTTGGACGTTGAAAATGCAGTGTCATATTTTGACGAGCTTATGTATTTCCTTCTGTCTTAAATGTTTTTGGACAAAATACCACTTTGGGTGTTTTTTTTAGATGTCAAATTAGTATTAAGGGATTTAGCTAATATACACTATATTGCCAAAAGTATTCGCTCACTTGCCTTTACTCGCATATGAACTTACTGTGACATCCCATTCCTAATCCATAGGGTTCAATATGACATTGGTCCACCCTTTGCAGTTATAACAGCTTTACCTCTTCTGGGAAGGCTGTCCACAAAGTTCAGGAGTGTTTTTATGGGAATTTTTCACCATTCTTCCAGAAGGGCATTTGTGAGGTCACACTGATGTTGGACAAGTTTTTTTTTTTTTTTCATTTTCAGTCATTTATTTGACATTTATAGGCCGCCCTTTTCCCTGAGGGGACTCAGGGCGGCTTACAATTAATGGGAAGGGAGTGCAAGACAAAACACAAGAAAAAAAATGTGAATAAAAAAATAAACCAATAAAACACAACATTCATTCAACATTCGGGTGGGGCGAGGTTAGGGTCTTATCCCCAGGCCTGATGGGATAGCCAGATCTTGAGGGCTGTGCGGAAGGTCTGGACGGTGGTGAGGGTGCGAATCTCCACGGGGAGATCGTTCCAAAGCATCGGAGCTGCAACTGAGAAGGCTCTCCTCCGCGTAGTCGCCAGTCGGCACTGACTGGCGGATGGAATTCGGAGGAGGCCTACTCTATGCGATCTGATGGGACGAAGGGAGGTAATTGGCAGAAGGCGGTCTCTCAAATAGTCAGATCCACTACCATGGAGGGCTTTATGAATGGTGAGTAGCACCTTGAAGCGCACCCGGAGATCAACAGGTAGCCAGCGCAGCTCACGGAGGATCGGTGTTATGTGGGCGAACCGTGGTGCGCCCACGATCACTCACGCGGCCGCATTCTGGACTAGCTGAAGTCGCCAGATGCTCTTCAAGGGCAGCCCCATGTAGAGCACATTGCAGTATTCCAGCCTAGAGATCACAAGGGCTCGAGTGACTGTTGTGAGGGCCTCCCGATTCAGGTAGGGCCGCAACTGGCGTACCAGGCGAACCTGGGCAAATGCCCCCCTGGTCACAGCTGACAAATGATGGTCAGTTTACGTGGCCTACCACTTCGTGGCTGTTGCTATCATTCCCAAACACTTCCATGTTCTTATAATACAGCTGACAGTTGACTGTGGAATATTTGGGAGCGAGGAAATTTCACGACTGGATTTGTTGCACAAGTTGCATCCTATCACTCCCACGCTGGAATTCACTGAGCTCCTGAGTGTGACTCATTCTTCCACAAATGTTTGTAAAAACAGTCTGCGTGCCTAGGTACTTGATTTTATACACCTGTGGCCATGGAGGTGATTGGAATACCTAATTCTGATTATTTGAATGGGTGAGCAAATACTTTTGGCAATATAGTGTACTTCCCAATTCCTCAAATATTCCCTGGAGTAAGTCTAGTGTAATTCTCTGTGCAGATTGCTCTAGTGATCCTCTCTTCCCTCTACTGTTTTGCCACTTTTCTGGTGGTTGTAATTGTAATATTCTCCTGTGTCTCCATTACAAGAGAGAAAGTAAAAGGAAAGCTTATCTCTCTTTTTTTCTTTTATCCTCCAATGCCCTTCCCAATTTGTTCAAAAGCATTTTCACAAAATAATCAAATAGCTTATCTTAAATTTACTTACATTAGTTTTTACCAAAAGTTTTAAAAAACCTTTTTTCCCTTTTGTAATTCAAAACGATTTTCACCAAGTCGAATTCTCTTATCCTGCTGCTCCAAAAATCTCTTAACTGTAAATTAATTACATCCAAGTGTTTAAGAAATTATTGCATCATGATTACGAGCTTGATTGAAATCCCTCCATTCCCAGCCACTCATGACTCAACTACAACTTTAGTTTCTGCAGTCTGTTCACGAAACGTACCAATCCAGAGTGCAAGTGGGCAATCTCGCAATCTCTCCTTTTTTCCTGAAAGCCTGCTGATTAGGATTTCTCTGGCCACCAATCTCTGCCGCAGTACCATCCCAGCTCCTTCAAGGATATTTAGTCCGCCATGAATTTCTCATAGCAAGAAGCATCAAGTCACCAAAATGGACTTTGTGCAAATGACCAAATTAAGGGAATTAGCATTGAAAGTAAAAATTATTGAATGTATTTGTCAATAACGACTATAATTTCCAATGCAAAAGAACAAGAGTGTCAGTCTTCAGCTTAGCAGTTAATTTCAAAAAGTCCACAATTGTTTGCATTTATACACTCCATAAAAAAAAATATTTCCTATATCTTAGATCTTCCCCTTCAAATCTTAGGTAATTAGGAATTAGCATATCAAATAATTGAAGCTATTCCATAATGATTATAGTCCTGTTTGGAGTTTTAAAAGAAGACAAGATTTATGTAAACATTTTGAGTCCTACAGCAGTAAAGTAGTGGCGCCCAAAATTTATTTCAAACCCTCTTAAAAAAATAAAATGTTGACAAAATTCTAATTGGCAGAAACAAGCTTTGTTCTGTTTTAAATCAACGTATACCATCATAAAAACATGCTGCCAAAAATGGGATTTCCAACACTGTTGAGAGCCAATTTAGTCTAATGGTTAAGGCACCAGGCTAGAGAAAGCATGAGACCATGAATTCAAATCCCCTCCACTGCCATAGCTGGGTGACCTAGGTGCAGTCACTCCCTCTCAGCCCAACTCACTTCATAGGGTTGCTGTTGTGGGGAAAATGGGAGGAAGATGATGTGTTGGATATGTTCGCTGCCTTGAGTTATTGGTAAAAATAATAAAGATGGACTACAAAAAAACATACTTGAAATGTATTATGACAAGTCTGCCACAGGACTAAAAGAAACTGGAACTTAAGAGAAAAAGGAACAATTGGGTTTTTAGTTATTTAAAAATAAATATTAAAATTAAAGATGTTTGCCAATCCCTATGGCAGCATCAAGAATTTTTATCAGTATTAATAAAAGAATTATATCTTCAACTTCTACATCAGTGGCATCAAGCTCCTATATACGGTAACTTATCAACATTCTGAGATGCTGATGAAACTGACAGTCAAAGAGAACATTATTTCATCTTTAGTGGGAATGCAATAAAGTATTGGAATTTTGGAAGACTCTGTTTAAAGAAATATGTAGCTAAACAAAAGATTCATTTGTTATGCATATTTGATGGCCAGATTAAGAAACCACAGAGTGAAAACATTACATTTTTGCCTATAGCAATGGGAATACCTGGGAAATATTTCGATGGACAGATGAAAAGATAATACCTTTATTTTAAAAAATATTTTGATAAAATCATTTTTGTGACAAGCCAAAGTAATGAAACATTTTATAATGAATCATGGAATTTCACTATTTACATAAGACAATCATTCTGAAAATAGCATATATCAAACAGTGGGTATATTAAAATGTACCAGTACTGTGTAATATTTTAAAACTGCACTTAAAGCTAATAAATAAAAAATAAATATGAAATGACCTTGCTATTTCAAATAAATGAGACAAATTCTGCTGGTACATATTTTATTGAAAATAAAGTTATTTTAAGATATTAAATATATATTCTTTATGTTTGATATTAAAGCCATGCTTATACTATTACAATTTAATATGCAGGTAAGTTTTATATATAAATACAATCACACACATAAAATACAAAGATAACCTGAGCTACAATAAAAATCGTTGTCAAAAGCCCAAATCAGTGTGTTGTCTTGACAGATTCAGTCTGAAGTCATACAATGAAGAACATTTTAATATTTAACAGGAAATTAATCCATTTCCTGTAGTTCAAATTTTTGAGCAACTTTAAGACAGATCTTTGCTAATGGCTTTGTATAGCAATATGTTTTTACTACTATTTTTTAATATATTTTGTATTGCTGAGGAAACTAGATCTTGCATAAAGTTTTAGGACACAATATAAAAATTGTCTCTTACAAAATAGATGTTAAGTTCCTATTAAATTCTTCATCTTAATAAAAATACTAAATTAGCATTTATGGTAAGTTAGCAACTTGTAAAACCAAGAAAAACACAAGATTAGTGTGAAACAAAGTAAGTCAATGATCTTTTCTGAGTTAGACAGCATCACCACCAGATGGGATTCATAACTGGCTGATCAACCACACCCAATATGTAGTCCTCAATGGAACTGCATCTACATGGAGAGAAGTATGTAGTGGAGTACCCCAAGGCTCTGTCTTAGGCCCAGTACTCTTCAATATCTTCATCAATGATTCAGATGAGGACATACAAGGGGTACTCATCAAATTTGCAGAGGACACCAAGCTAGCAGAAATAGCCAATGCTCCAGAAGGTGAGCTCAAGATACAGAAGGATCTCAACATCTTTTGACATCCTATCTAATATAATAAAATTCATAGTTGAGAAATGTAAGGTTCTACACTTAGGCAAGAAAAACCAAATGCCCATGTATATAATAGATGGTATCTGGTTCAATAGTAGTAACTGCAAGAAGGATCTTAAGTCACTTAAATATGAGCCAGCAGTGTGCTGCAACTGCCAAAAAAACCAACACAGTCCTAGGCTGTATTAACAGAAAGATAAAATCAAGACCACATGGAGTGCTAGTAGTACTTTATAATGCCTTGGTAAGACCACACTTGGAATATTGCATCCAGTTATAAATAAGATATTGAGACTAGAAAGTGTGCAACAAAGATGATTAGGTTCAGAGGCAAAAATATGAAAAACAGTTGCAGGAATTGGGTATGTCTAGTTAATGAAAAGAAAGACAAGGGGTGACATGAGAGCAGGGTTCCAATATCTCAAGGGATGCCACAAAGAAGAGTGAATCAACCTATTCTCCAAGCACCTGAAGGCAGGACAAGTACCAATGGATGGAAACTTATCAAGGAGAGAACCAACCTAGAAGTAAGGAGAAATTTCCTGACAGAACAATCAGTGGAACAACTTCCCTTCAGAAGTTGTGGGTGCTACAACACTGGGAAGTTTTTAAAAAGAGATTGGACAACATTTGTCTGGATTTCCTGCTTGAGCTGGGGGTTGGACTAGAACAGTGATGGCTAACCTTTTCTGGACCAAGTGCCCAAAGCATACATCCACACACCCCTCACCCCCTATGCATGAGCAGCAGTGACCTGAAGAGCAGCTGGGCAGTGGGAGGTGCACGCACATGTGGAGGAGCTGAACTGGGGCGACAGTTTGCATGCCCACTGAGGGCGCTGTATGCCACTTCTGGCAAGCGTGCCATAGGTTCGCCTTTACAGGACTAGAAGTCTCCAAGGTCCCTTCCAATTCTGTTATTCTGCTTTCAAAGTCTGGATTTGTATTTCTCAGCAACTGTATGTTTTGATACAGTTCCATTATCATCTGAAGAGCAGTTGTGCCTCCTTTAGCAGCATATTGCTTAGTATTCATTCTTGTTATACAATGGAATTGCAAATACAGAAATGTCATCATAAGAAGCAGGCTCTTTACTGTCCTTGATCCAGTAATAGCCATCCTCCTTCCCTCTTGCTTCCTGCACAAGCATTTTGGCCAATTCTGAAAACCTGTGAAAATAATACTGTATTTTATGCAGTGCAGTTATAAATAATCCTAAAGCAACAGCTAAAAATGAAATATCCATCAATGGTATAAATATTGTACAATATATTCTACAAACTAACCATTTTGACTGAAATTCAGAAAATGAATTCAGGTTTTGAGACAAAAACATTCTAAATGCTGTCACTGGCTTTTCTTAACATACAGACATTCTATTTCTCTTGGAACAGAAAAGATAAGTAGGAAAGTGTAAGTGAAATTACAGCTATTTACAAGGGCCTTAAGCTTAGTGAGCAACCATTTTTGTCTTTCACAAAGAGCGGACAGCAGGCTGTGTGAATTATCCAAGTGTTCCAGAAAAGCTCTACTCTATATTAAGATACAAAAATTGTGCTGATTACTTGAGCTTTAATGTGTGTTCTTTGCGCATGTGCTTCCTAATAAATTTTCAGGTTGTCTTATGAATGGAAAAAATATATAGTTTTCTAAACACTGTTGTCTGGCAGCTGCCAATACAAAAATATGCATCGTACTTATGCATTGTGACTACTTAACCCAAACACCTGAAAACACATTTTTGCTGTTATATTATTGACGGATTGTACTAAGCTGTGTTGTTCTTTACCAACAAAGACTGAAAATAATGTGTGACCAACCACACAAAAATGGGCCACGGCGGCAGCAGCAACAACAATCCTCACTGCCTAGAACAGTTGATCGGCAGTATTCCAGGAGGCAAATCCAATTGCCAATTAGCTGCTCGGCTCCAGTGTTCCCCGCCAGTGGCAGCAGCTCAGCTGAGTTGACCGGTGGTGGGCGCAACGGAGCGGAGCCCTGACAAACCACATGCTAGGGCTGCGATAATGTGCTGAGGTTGACCAGACTGTTTGCTATTTGCTGCAAGGACACTAGCCAGATAAATACCGAATGGATGCTGGGAGGCAGAGGCAGATTTTTTTTTCTTGCTTTCCTCCCCTACAGCTAATGTGCACCTTATAGTTTGAAAAATATGGTAGTTTATTGTAGTAGCAAAAAAGGGCAAAATATTGTTTAAACCTGAACAAGTTAAAATAACAAAAAAAATACCCCAGCACTTTTACTAATTGTTTTTTCTCATCTTTATAAAAAGTAGTTTAGGAATTAAAAAAATTAAAAATCTCTTTATCAAAAAATGGATTAAACTTTATCTCCCTACATCCTAGTCAATTTAGGGAGGTATTTTGCCAGCTGTAAAGAATTATAAAGAGAAAAAAAATCATATATCATGTTGGGATAGAAAATACAGTTGTCTACAAACTAAAGAGGTAAATTAAAAAGCAAAGATCAAATGTCTCCCAGAATAAATACTCAAGCTATCACATATGAAACATTCATCCAAATTTAATTCAGGTGGGTTTTTTTTTACCTCTATACTGTATTTTTCGGAGTATAAGACACACTGGAGTATAAAACGCACCAAGGTTTTAAAGGGGCAAAAAAATTTTAAAAAAGTTTTTACACTCTGCAAACCTCCCCAAAATGGCCTGTTTTTCGTGAAAATGGACCCCCCCCTTTTTTTTAAAGGGCATGAATAGCCCTTAGGAGTCTTGTAGAGTGTTCCAGGGGGGCAAAAATGAGCACAAAATGCCAATTTGTTTGCAAAAACAGGTCCGTTTTCTGGCAAAAAAAGGGCATTAGGAAGCTTATAGTGTTCCTGGAGGCTGGGGGGGAGGGGGGAAATTGAGCAAAGAATGGCCCAGGAGCTCTCTGAAAGCCTCCTACAACCTATACATGGCCATTTTGGTGAAGGGGTGGGGTTTTAGGAGGCAAAAAAATGCTGTATTCAGTGTATTAGGCGTACTCAGATTTCTAGCCTCTTTTTTGAGGGAAAAAGGTATGTTTTATACTCTGAGAAATATGGTAAGTCTCCAGCAATAAATGCTATGCCCTTTTCCTATGTAAAAATGTATTAGTTGCCTGGTATTCTAATAGCTCTGTGAGTAAAGCATACTGATAAAGGACCAGAACTATAATTGCACAGATTAACTAACATGTTTCACTTCTTATATTTTTAACATCAGTATTTCTGCCAAGTATTTTTATTGCCTTAGATTTCTTAAGGATTCCTTTAAAAGTTGTACTGTTAATGTTAAAAAGTTCACACAATATAAATTATAGTTAACTATCAGTCAGGAAATGGAATTTATTAATTATTGTTACACTTCTGTTCTATAAAGTTCCACTGAGATAGAATAATCTTGATATTCCCATAATTTTTGCAACCTCTAATTGTACCTGTAAGGATCTGTTGTATTGTTCTGGAGAAAATTTCTGACAATTTGGGCAACATCTTCATTGGACAAAACATCCCAAAGGCCATCTGTTGCCATGATGAGGACATCATCTTCATTAACATTTTCTGACGTTAAGTCAAACACTTCCACCTAGTCAGAAATAATGAAATGATAAAAAAAATTTCAGTTGAGATTTCTAAATGTCTCGGTGCTAAAATTTTATAAACCTGTGCACTGAAAAGCTATGCCCTATCTACAACCCATTCAATATATTTTTCTGTTTTAGAAGCGCTGAAGATTGCACTACCAAAATATAAATCAAAAATTGAAGGCGCAATTTGTAATAAATTTTTGAAGGAAAAAAAATC
The DNA here is from genome assembly GCF_009769535.1 of Thamnophis elegans. Taxonomy (NCBI): domain Eukaryota; kingdom Metazoa; phylum Chordata; class Lepidosauria; order Squamata; family Natricidae; genus Thamnophis; species Thamnophis elegans. The sequence continues at coordinate 105,282,417 of NC_045542.1, forward strand.
TAAATTTTGTATAGGTTTGCAATTATGTGATAGCTATAGCAATAGCACTTAGACTTATATACTGCTTCATAGTGCTTTACAGCCCTCTCTGAGCAGTTTACAGAGTCAGCCTATTGCTCCCAACAATCTGGGTTCTCATTTTACCAACCTTGGAAGGATGGAAGGATGAGTCAACCTTGAGCCTGGTGAGATTCGATCTGCCAGGACAGCCGGTAATCAGCAGAAATAGCCTGCACTGTAATCACTGCGCCACCGTGACTCAATTCCCTGACAGTACTTAGTCACTATGGCATATGGTCACTGAAAAAAATCTGAATTAAAAAGTGCATTTTCTGGGACCAAGAATCTTGGTTCTGCATTTAGGAAGACTCATCGAGTTACATTAATTACATTGCTTAATTAGTTGAATTCCCAGTTTCTAGATTCTTCCTACAGGATACATGGGCTGGGTATATACAATACTTAATCTAAATGGTTTATGGTTTATGGTTTTATTATTTATAGGCCGCCTTTTTCCCTGAGGGGACTCAGGGCGGCTTACAATATATAGGGAGGGGAGTACAAGACAGTAAGACATAAAACAATACATAAGTAAAAATAGTACACAACATTCATCATTCGGGTGGGGACGGATTACGATCTTTATCCCCAGGCCTGACGGGATAGCCAGGTCTTGAGGGCTGTGCGGAAGGTCTGGACGGTGGTGAGGGTACGAATCTCCACGGGGAGATCGTTCCAAAGGGTCGGAGCTACTACTGAAAAGGCTCTCCTCCGTGTAGTTGCCAGTCGACACTGACTGGCGGATGGAACTCGGAGGAGGCCTAATCTGTGCGATCTAATAGGTCGCAAGGAGGTAATTGGCAGGAGGCGGTCTCTCAAGTACGCAGATCCACTACCATGAAGGGCTTTATGGGTGGTAAGTAGCACCTTGAAGCGCACCCGGAGATCAACAGGTAGCCAGCGCAGCTCGTGGAGGATAGGTGTTATGTGGGCGAACCGAGGTGCACCCACGATCACTCGCGCGGCCGCATTCTGGACTAGCTGAAGTCGCGGGGTGCTCTTCAAGGGCAGCCCCATGTAGAGCACGTTGCAGTATTCCAGCCTAGAGGTCACAAGGGCCCGAGTGACTGTTGTGAGGGCCTCCCGGTTCAGGTAGGGTCGCAACTGGCGCACCAGGCGAACCTGGGCAAATGCCCCCCTGGTCACAGCCGTCAGATGGTGATCGAAGGTCAGCTGTGGGTCCTGGAGGACTCCCAAGTTGCGAACCCTGTAAATCATAGTTATCTACTTGGATGTAGTGTAACAAATCTCTATGAAGGCATTTGAGTTGATTAAAATATAGGGACACTTGTAAGGAAGTGGGCTATGTACATCAACAGTCTTGCCCTCAACATCTTATATGCCACTTCATTTCTCAAATCTTCATGTTAAGGTAAAAAATCTGCAAGCGGAGACTACTTGAAAATCAGAAGAACCTTTCCTGTGATTTGGGACCTCATTATCCTGAGGCTTCTCATGTTTAATTTAACCAATGCAAAAGATTGTGGCAGACTTCCCTACAGTATTCAATCCAGGAAGATCTTGGCAATGCTATCTATTTTTTTATATAAACACCCACACGGTACTTACATACACAGCCTATCCAGACATAACACTTGGAATATTGTTGTAGTTTCTTTGAAATAAAGCCATTGCTCTACGCAAAAGAATGACTAGGCTGAATATAGAGAATGGGAAGTATCTAAAATACAGGCTGCTACTATCAATGCAACATAGTACTTTCTTACCTTAGGGATGCAGGAGAGGAAAGGCTTGATTTCAATATTTGTTTCAATTACTTTTAACTGATGATCTCCCAGGCCTCGAGATACAGCCAGGGTGCCTAGTAAACGAGCCTGAAAGAGATGAGAATAGATTCCAGGCTAAAGATGTAATAACTTAAGGCATGGGAGACAATGTCACCAAGAGTTAAAGTAAGCAGTAATATATAGGTAATTAACAGTATATTTATATCCAAATATTTATTTTGCAGCTTGCCACATCAGTATAGTCAACAGTATAATTATCATGTAAAAAGTAGCATTTTCCCACAGCATAAGAAGCATGCCATAAAAGGACAAGATTGTTCCTACCTAGAAATTAAGAATCAAAATGGGGATGGAATAGCATGGGGCAGAGTTTTAATCTCTTAGTAACTGTGCTTTTAGCCAATAGTTCTATCCTGTTTCCCTGAAAATAAGACCTCCCCAGATAATAAGCCCAATCGGGCTTTTGAGTGCATGCACTAAAATAAGCCCTACCCCGAAAGTAAGCCCTCCCTGAAAATATTGCAACACAGCAGCAGCCATGAGGTGACCACGCTTGCACCTCAAAAATAATAAGACCTCCCTGAAAATAAGGCCCCGCGCTTATTTCGTGAGTCAAAAAAAATAAGAGCCTGTCTTATTTTTGGGAAAGCACGGTACTTTAGAAGCAAGGAGGACCCAGGATCCAATAAGATAAATAAACTGGATGCTTTGATTTTTTTAAATATCCAGAAGAGTAACTAGTCTTCTCCCATCTGGTGTCCTCCAGATTGTGTTGAAATTGCAACTTCCAACCCACATAGCTGACAACTTTTTAAGCTAGGAATTCTAAACTTAACACAACCAGGGAACATATGACTATTGAAGGTTATTTAGGTTTTAACATAAACATTGCATTCTCACAATTAAGTTTCTCTGAACTACTTCCCCTGAAATAGTTCACTTACTCCCTAGTACACGATCATAAAATGTTGAAACATGCACCCACACAGCAGCCAGAGAAGCTTCTCCTTTTAGTCTAACCTGATCTGGAGAGCACTCATGACCGATATGTCCATTAGCATTTCAAATGGCAAGGATTCCCTTAGTACAGCTTTGTAGCTTTATTTTTTTCTTATACACTTTGTTTCTTTAATCAGTGAACTGTAATTATTAGAAGCAGAGGATTCATGGCCCAAAAAACCACAGACAGCAGCTTGCTGTCTGTGGACAAGTCAGAGGATTTCTCTGGTTGTTGGGGACAAATAAGAAGGCTGTCCCTGGTGCTGTTGCCATGAACACAATAAAGTGCTACCAACACCCCAACTGCATTTATCATCACGTCTCTGGTGAGCTGGGATAGCTGGGATAGCAAAGGACAGAAGTTGACAGGGCCAAATGTCTTATTCCCTCACTTCTGTTCACCTAAGAATTTGTAGCAGTGGAATAACTTTCCATCCACAAAGTCCCTGCATTCCACTCATCAGAGCTCCCTGGGTGACCACGGGATCCTCAGCTGTCCCATTGTCAAAGCAGCCTTCTCCATTAACTGTGCCACATGAGAAAAGAGAAGCAAAAAGAGGGATGGAAAAAAATGGTGCCAATTCCCTTCCTCTGTCCTCCTCTTCCTCAGGATTCCTGTCTAATTCCCAATGACCCAGTGAAGAATAGGCTGACACCTGAATGAAGGGATAGGCCATTCAACAAGTGATACATGCCCTAGTTCCCTAGTTTATACTACATAGATGTGTGCCCTCAGGACTTCTCAGATGGAGAGGAATAGGGAATTGTCCCTAGATGACAAAGAGGAGTAACAGCCAGGTCTCAAATCTACCAGATTTTTCTAGGAAATAAAATAAAATTTCCACAAACCACAAGACTCAAGGCTTGAAAGAACCACTCTCTTGGTCAGAGGTAGTTCCCTCGGTTACTAATTGTAGGTTTTCTGTTTCCCAAAATAGTTCCAAAGATGCTTTTTCAAGAGGCAACTGGGCTTTCTTTTTTTTTCTTTCTTTTTGAAAGAAAAACCAGAAAGTCCAGTTGCCTCTTGAAAAAGTACCTTTGCGATAACCATGACATGGATAACTGAAAATCTACATAGATGTTTCCCAAGATAATTAATAATTACACTCATTAATATAAAGCTCAGGATAGTGAAGGTGTCCTTGATTGTCATACCTCTTTCTTCAGCTAGTGTTAGATCATCTCGTGACCTCTTCCCCCAGAGTGGATTCTGTGGTAGCTTTTACCTTGAACTCTTTGTTAACATAGTGGAAGCATCAATCATACAGAGGACAGGCAGAATGAAATTTTATACCCCAGGGCTCATAAGGCTACATACAGATTTACCTCATAAATGCTAGCCTATTTAGCTTTGTGTTCCAGGTAAAAGCATGGAAGCCAACATGGCCAAAATCCAAATTTATTCCTCATACTGACCACATTCAAGAATGACAAACTGTTTGGAAAAGACCTGAGATTAAGGTCAAAAAGAAACTCTCTTAAAAAATGGAAAAGGGAAGGCAACAGGACATGATAATTAATTTTCCAATGGGACCACAAAATGATTTGCCCATAACCCAAAAGCCATCTAGAGAAGAATTGGTCATCAAATTCTACAAGAACAGAACAAAAGAATTCACAGTTTTAGTATAATCCAAACTATGAAAGTGGGATGCCTGAGGGACATCATACCTGTTTCCCATGTCCATGAATCAGAGGGTATTTGAGATCCTCTTTCATTACTGTCTTATATCCCCTGAAACAAACCAGATAAGTGAGTCGTCATTTTATTTGCCATTACATTGCAGTGTCTACAAGTTAACATGGATGTTTAAACCACCTAATCTTAATGGACATTTAATTCTGTGTTGACATTTATAGAATACCTTATACAGAAAAATTGTATTCTTTTCTCTAAATGATTGAGAAACACTGAGAAATACAAATCTAAATGATTTGCGAAGAGGTCAACATCTGAATGACACCATACATGAATACATTGCATGAAATGCAATAGAAGCAGCAGTTCAAAAGCAGTTTCAGTGAACTGGCCTATAGAAGTCCACTTCAACAAACGTCAAAATATTTTTTTCTTAGCAAACCTATTTCATTCTCCCCCATCAGTTATTGTTCTTTATTACTAAATTTAATAAATTTGGCCCCGAGGACTCCTAATTTTCATTTCCACTTTTAAGGAAAGTAGGTAACTATTAAAGATCATTGGAACACTGCATATTTATCAGTACATAGAAAGAAACAAAAAAAATCCCTTTATGTTTTACAAATATTCCCTCCTTCTGTAGACCAGAATCCATTCTAGCTTCAATATTTTTGATACGCAACGAAAACAATATGGCTGTAGGCAAACTGGCCCCTGCAATGTTACTTGGGGTTCTCTTAGCCTAAGTGGTTTAATTTGAAGCAACAATTACAAACATCAGGAGAGGAAAGAACAAAAGAAGGTGGGACAAATGGATGCAAGCCATAATCAAGACGAGGTTGTTAAGAAGCAACCTAAGGAAAAAAAGGAAGGAAACAGAAAGCCCTAAAAGATTACTCATACAATACACCTAAAACCAGGCCATTCAAGAAACTCACCAGCCTTCCATTGAGTAATCTCTGTAGAGGACCTTCTGGCCTACATCATCTCCTTTCAATCTCCTTGGAAACTCAAACCGTGTGAACTCATCTGCAAGGAGCTTTGGGTACATGAAAGCCTAGGGGGGGAAATGAAAATGGGGAACAATATTGTTCTCAGAATACAATGAGCCTTAAGATAAGCTGAAGCTGAAGATAAGAACTGACTCTTATATTAACAGATGTTAGGGAAATCACTCAATTTTCGCCATGAGGATTTTTTTACACGTATTTTTCCTCATAAGAAAAGATAAAAGGTTTGGATTTCTTCACTGGGCAAACAACTTGTTATTCTAAGTGATAAGAGCATCAATCTAATGTACTCTTTGTATAGTTATATGCAAATGCCAGAAATCTGCAGCCAACATTAGCAGATGGGCTAAAAATGTAGAGAGTTGAAGTTATCAGAAAGGTATCAAATTGGAGAAGACTGTACTAAGCACAGCTCAGTGTAATACTGAAAATATTACAGAATTACAACATGCAGTATTCAAAAAAATCATAACATTTCTTTATTGTTTGTTTGTTTATTGGATTTATATGCCGCCCTTCTCCCAAAGGAATCACAGCAGCATACAACATAAAAAACCCCACATATTACAAAAGTTAAAAAGAAAATTAAATAAAAGTATCCAAAAAAACCCCAATTAATATTAACAATACAATTTTAAAAATTAGATTAAAATTAACAATTAAATTAATCATTTATTTTATTCTGTTCAGGCCTGGCCGGCTTGCTGGAAAAGCCAACTTTTTAGGGTGCGTCGGAAGGACCAGAGGTCGGGGATTATACGAAGCTCCAGGAGCAGCTCATTCCAGAGGGGAGGCGCTCCCACAGAGAAGGGTCTCCCCTGGGGGTCGCTAGCCGACACTGTCTGGCCGACGGCACCTGAGGAGGCCAACTCTGTGGGATCGCACTGGGCGGTGGGAGGCTACAAGTGACGCGCCTCAGGATCAATCCCTGTCCTCCAGTCAACATGAACTGCGACCGATCCGACAGGCAGGAGGAGAACCACTGTAAAACGGTGCCCCCCACTCCCAACCCCCCGAGTCGTCGCAGTAGGATACCGTGGTCGATGGTATCGAAAGCCACTGAGAGGTCTAATAGGACCAGGATAGAGGAGCAGCCCCTGTCCTGGGCCCGCCAGAGATCATCAACCAACGCGACCAATGCTGTCTCCATGCTGTACCTGGGCCTGAAACCCGACTGAAACGGATCCAGGTAGGCAGCTTCATCCAGGTACTGAGGAAGCTGACGTGCTACCACACTCTCGACAACCTTTGCTACAAAGTTAAGGTTGGAGACTGGACGATAGTTGGCTAAAGAAGCTGGGTCCAGGGAAGGCTTCTTAAGGAGGAGCCTCACCACCGCCTCCTTCAAGGCAGTGGGAAAGAACCCCTCTCTCAATGAAGCATTGGTAATCGCCTGGCCCTCCAACCACTCTCTAGGCGTCTTTTCTGACGTTTCATCTCCCGGAGCTCCTCGGTAAACCAGAGAGCTACCCAGGATCGACACCAGGTCAGAGGCCGCAAAGGCACAACACGATCCAAGGCTCCAGTGGCCGCCCTATCCCAGGCTTTGGTCGAGCTGTGAGCAAGCGATTCAGGAAAAGTCCCAAGCTCCATCAGGAACCTTTCAGGCTCCATCAGGCGCCTGGGGCGGAACCATCTAGTCAGTTCCGCCTCCCTGCGGTGAGGGGTAGAAGTATGGAAGTCAAGCCTGATGAGGAAATGATCAGACCATGACAAGGGTTGGATATGGATAGAAATATCCCCTAAATCTAGATCATTCATCCACTGCCCAGAGACAAGAATCAGGTCGAGCGTGTGTCCCCTGTTATGGGTGGGGTCTTGAATTAACTGAGTTAGGTCCATAGCCATCATGGAAGTCATGAACTCCCGAGCTGACTTGGATGTCTCACCAATGGAAGGCAGATTGAAATCCCCCAGGATCATCAGCCTGGGGAAATCAACCGCCAATCCGGTTAACACATCCAGCAGCTCAGGCAGGGCCAATGAAACGTAGCAGGGAGACAGGTACGTAACAAAAAGGCCCACCTGGACTCCAAGGCCCCATTTCACAAAAAGGGACTCACACCCGCCTATTTACTCTGAATCATTCTGGAAACAAGCATTCTTGAGCTTACCAGACACAAGTAAAATGTTTTGGCTCTTTTTTTAAAAAAAATATTAGAAAAAGATTACTCTTACCAGGTGCTGGATTCTCTTCCTGTCTGTCTCAGGGGTACATTCAGTACTCAAGGGAACGATGCTCCGTTTTCGAACAAGAAGTACCCTGAAAAACAGTACTTTTTCTTTCAAAGAGAGTTTTGCCACTTTTAATGGTTGTCTCACTTTTCATGTTTAAGATGGAAGAATAATTATATGCCAAGGGAAGATTCTTTTTTGGTTAGTCCAAAAGCTCAATTCCTTCAATTTAAGCCTATTTTCTTTTATATAAGGCACCTTACTCTGTAGCTTGCAATTAAAACACCCATTTTCAACAACATAGCAACAGTTGGGAATGGGATTTTCGGAAGGAAACCAACATGGGTAGGATTAAAATGAAGCCATCTTTCTTGAGCATCCAACCTGGAAAAACATCTTCTGGTAGGGTTTTGAAAGATTGTGTTTGCTCCACATACCATACTCCTACTCCAAATCAGGGCTATATGAAGCTGCATTGTTTTTTAACACACCCACTTTAACTACCTTTTTTAAAAATAAAAGATTATGGTATAATTCTGTTAGAAAGAAAAAAACTCTGACATAGTAATTTTTAATGGCTTTTGCTTTGCATGTGTGTGTGTTGTTATTCTTTCAAAATACTCAATATTAGGCTTAATAAAATGTAGATATTTAGATTACTGTAGAAATTTATTTAGATAAAATAAAATGCTAAATGTCTTCCATATCCATATTAAAGGATCATGTTGGATGTTATCCAATGATGTTCCAGGGTTTTGAACTCACCTGCTGTCACCTGCATTTGCTACATAGAGCCTTCCCTGCAGATAAAGAGCAGCCAGTGCAGTGCAGCCTGCTGATTGGTTGCTTGCTTTAATCTCTTGACCTATCATTTTATCCTGTTGGTAAAAACAATATTTAATGATGTAAGACAGATATCAGATTTCCCAGCACTGAAGCCTAATTTCATCACCATTGTTCCCCACTGGTGGTGGATGAAAACAGGCAATTGCCAGTTAATGTTTCAAGTATGCTTAATTGTAAATAAACTGTAAGTGGAAACGTTTATTGTATCATTGTGCACGCGATATATATTCTTTATTGGTATAAGAATTGATAGCACAATATAGAACAAACAAAAATCCAGAAAAGATGTAGGCGAAAGACAGACAATCAAAAAGTATTCACAATTCCTTACCATCAGCCATACTGGCGTGATGATTGAGAACTGAAATACAAGCCACCAGGGAAACATAGTCTGTTTTATCCTGATCTAGCAGCTGTCCTGCCAGAATTGGAAACAGTAAAATTAACTCCATCAGCCATCTACAAAATATGACTGATACAAACTGCAATGACACAAACAAACTGCATTCTCTCATAGCTATGTCCAAAAGTTGGTTGCAAGTATGTTTATGTTACAACATCATTTGCATTCCACGTTTTGTTCCTTTCCCACAGTGCACAACATAACTCAATTCTTGGGACAATAAAAAAAAAAAAAGTAGGATCACTCACACATTCCTGAAAGGCGCTCTCCAAAGCTCCAATGACCACATTTTCCTGATGAATTTTCTTTTCTTCCACAAACAGTGGATCATTCTGGCAAATGCATTGCCCACTGAGGTGCATCGGAGGATTATTTTCAGTGATGCCTTCTATCACATCCTCTAGTTTCTGCTTGATGCAACAGTGTAGGTAATTGGAGGCCATAATTGCAGCTTCTGAACCACCATGGCCATCAAACAGTGCCCAGTAATAGCCTGTCAAATACTGAAAACCAAACTACTGTGAGGATCATCATATGGGACTTGCCTTCATGTTATAGCAAGGACATTTGAGACAGAATGTTTGATGTGGACAGGGGAGACCCAGATTAAATTATCTGCTTGGGCATGAATCTCAATGAGAAGTCTTGACAAGTCAACAATATTTCAGTTTTAGCTTCATCATAGTAAGAGATATGCTTCATACAAGTATGGATGTCTGCAAGCTATTATTAGTTATCATCAAGTCCCATCTCTTAAAAAAATCATCTCATGAAACCTAGGCAACAGGATTTCTTGACTGCTGTGCCTATCTCATGGAATAGCACTTCCCCAAGATCTGGATGTCTCCAACCCTGCCTGGTTTTTGTAAAGCTGTGAAGACCTGCTTTTCCCAGAGGAGTTTGATCCCATTCAATAGAACTGTGTGTCTGTTGAATTGTCTTGATAAAATTGTAGGGTTAATTTTATCCTATGTTATATTTCATTATATCTTCTTTTTATTTTCCTTTTTAACTGTAAACTGCCCCATTGTTTTAAGTGTGTGGCTATGCGTGTATGTGCACAGTGTGTGTGTGTGTGTGTGCGCGCGCGCGCGCGCCCGCACACACACAAACAAATGCATTGGATTTATTAGGTAGAAAATGTAAGGGGTAAAGTAGTTGTAATTGAAAAGGCAAGAAGTGAAAAAGGATAAGGGAATGATACTAATCAATCCTGCCTGCTAATCTCAGAAACAGGAGCATCAGAAAAATGAGGTTCATGCAGTAATTAAAATTTATTTAAAACTTTACTTCTTCCAATTTCTCAAAGATTTTGTTACAGTTTTATTAGAGAACCCTGACTAGGAACTGCCTATTTTTGCCATCTTAGTTTCAAATGCTAATGCCAATTCACTTGCAAATAAACTTAATGACAAATCAAGTGGGTACATGCCTGCCCATTCTACTCCTGCTTCAGACAACTGACAAACCATCTCAGGTGAACACTCGTTACATACATAGTGCATAATTTAGAGGTGGCAAATCAAGTTTATGAAAACAAAGCACCTTCTGTGCAAGAGATCCTCCCCACCCACACCCACACCCAATCCAAGTTTTATTCTACCCAAAATACCTGAATAAAATTAAAGACAAAATGGCTGATAGCCACAACTTGGAGGGAAAGCAGCTATTTTTTTGTACAGGCATATGGAAGAGCTCACACTTGCTTCTTAGGCATTTCAAGCAGTATTCACACCACGAGGATGGCAATCTCTTGTTTACTGTAAGCTGTCAAAATAATCAAGAGGAAGCCACAGAATCTAAAGCAGGGTTTTGGTTTGCTTCATAAGGACCTCGGCTGCCCACTTTGTAAAGTATGAACCTCCTTCTACTTCAGATTTTATTCTGGACATAATTATTTTGATTTAATTAGAAAACTGTAAAGCTTATTAATTCAAAGCTCATGCCTTTTGCGGGGTGTTTATAATGGTTTACTAACACATTTAAGAACCAAACAAGTCATTCATAATTGCCAGCATGAAGCTGCTATACAAATACTCTAATTGTTTGCAGAACAATGCATTCTATAGCAGCAAGGGTTTTTTTTTCCCTTCCCACATGATTACCAAACTGAAATGAACAGCCCATTGAAAAAAAATCTGGCAGCGACAAACAGGCGTTTCCAGTCCCACAAGATAAATATTGAAAGGTTCTTAAAGAAAATCTTGGAACGTATCATGGCAGCTGGTAATTTCAATTCTATCTGCTTCTTTTCTCTGACCTTAAAGAAGATCAAATTCCAGAATAAGACATACCCAGGTGTCCAACATTATCATTCAGTTTCTTCCTCCTTATCTGAAAACATGGACTATCTGGTTGTGGCCTGAGCTGGCAGCAGATTCGGACAGTAAGGAGGTTGGGGAGGAACACAGGCCAGTCCTGGAGTCTGAGGAAGGTTCTGATGAGGGCTCTGTGTTGGAGGCAGAAAGGGGGCCAGAGCTGTATGCCAGTTATCAGCTGCCTTCAGAGTCAAACATCAGTGAGACACATGAACAGCTGGAGCCTGTTCCCAGTGTGCGCATGCACAGAGTTGCCAGACGAAAAGACAAGCTAAAGAACAGGGGTTGACTTGGGAGTAAGGCTACAGGTGGACGATGAAGGGCCCCTCCCAGAGGAAATAAAAGAGGAGCGAAAGGGGAGTGGAGTTTGCAGGAGAAAATTACATCACTTGATTGATTCGTGACTCTCCAAGACTCCTTGCCAAGTTTTACAGATATCGGCCTATCAGCTCTCCAACCCAGATAAAGTCTGTGACTGTAAATCCTCCTTTGAAAGACTTTGCTGGATGTGAACGAGCAGAATTCAGAGTAAATTAATAAAAGGGTTTTTTTGTCAGGACAAGAAGTTTGCTTCATGCTCTTGGGAAGCCTTGGTCAAAATATATCTTAATGAAAACAGCATGTTTAGTTTTGATATCTGAACTCACCTCAGTAGAACACAAAATTAGCCATTCCTGATCCTCCTCTTCGCCACACCCAAATGGTCTCTTCCTGATAGAAATCTGGCAACAAGTTGCTTGGTCTTCATTCAATTCTGATTTTTCTACATTGACAGTTCTGATGAAACAAATAATGATTGTTCAAAACAGTTTGGCTAACTGAAGCATGCCTCAGCTAAAAATAAGCTCAATTAATTTCTGTAAAGGAATTGAATGGAGCCTAATATATCATTAATATATCTTTTACACTGCAGTCCTATACATATTTACTTCCACATCCAATAAACTTGGTTGGATTTGCTTTAGGTAGAGATGCTAATAATTATTTCAAATGACAAATATGGAAGCACAGCACAACAAAAGCTTGGTCTGCAATGTAAAAAAAAAATCAGGGGAATTGGGGTCCTGAATATTTCTGCTTAATATTCACACTTCCTGAGCTTCAGACAGGAGGTATTTTTATTCCATTTTTCTTTTTCCTTTATTCATTATCAGATTCTCTGTGCCCCTTAAGAACTGCATGAAAATCCTCTTCAGTGATTTATCCCACTGAGATTTAAACACCTGTTTGCAATTCTGCAAGAATCCTATCCATTTCCTAACTTGTCATTTCTCCTCTGGGAGTGGCTATTTCTGTCTAAAATAGTGCTCCTATTCTTGAACAATTAATTGCAGTCACTAGGCTAGGGCCTTCTTCAAGTTTTATCTATTTGCCATCCGTTTTTAACTGGATGACAATGGCAGACTCCTAGCAATGGGTTCTAGATTTACTATGTAACAAGAAATAATAATAGATGTATAAGAAGAGCCACGAGAATTGTCCACTTTGTTATCTTTTCAATATGTCTTTTTCTGGTCCTTCAATTTATGCCTCATTATATAATTAGCCATTCACTTACTTAACACAATCTAATTCATGCAAGTCAGCTGCCTGGTTTAAACCTCTATACAGGATATGAAACAATTTTCTGATCTCACAGCTTCTCTAGCTGTTGTAAGCTTAACTGCTCTCATATTACAAGATGTTGTAAGCTAAAATAAGGCTAAAATAAAATAAGCTGATTAAGTTGAATAACATGTGAATCCTAGATCTGCAAGACGTCCCTTAGTTGAACTAATACATCATCAAGTTTCAGACAATGCTAATGCATTAAGCAGTCTTACATCTTAACAGAGAAATACAATCACAATTTTTCAGGCCCCAAATCTGGTAAGTGGGGGGGAGGTGCAATTTTAGATCTCCACAACTGGGCATGAACTTAAGTCCAATTTATAGACTCTCATAACTTGTGATTATGTGAATACAACCAACATATATTATCAATGACATGGAAAGTCTGCCTCTGACTGTATGCAAGAATATCAGAGTACAACCTTTATGTTTCTTGGTACAGTGGGACCTCAGGTGCTGATCGTAATCCGTTCCAGGACTTCAGTTGGCACCCGATTTGGTCATGACCAGAAGCAAGACAAACTATGCATGCACAGACAAAAAAAATGGTGCAGAAGGGGAAATCACCGCGGCAGGGAAAATGGCTGTGGCTGTGTTTATTTGGCACCCGAGGAATGTGTTCATGATGTGAGTGAAACATTTAGATTTTTCAGTCGGCACCTGATTTGTTCGTCGTCTGAGCCTTTGGGGACCCGAGGTCCCTCGACCAAGTATTAAACAGGCTTAATATTTCTTAGCTTCTGAAGTCAGATAAGGTAGCAATGAAACAAGGTAACGGAGACTTCTCAGGAATAATCAAAACATGAACCAATTGGCTTCCTATATATATATCATTGTACATATGCAATACTTTTCAGATGCATTCAAACTACAAAACCAGAACATCCACCCACCTCTAGATATACTGACAATTCTGGAAGTTGTAACCTAAACCTCATGGGGTGGAGGGTAGAGTCAGGTTGAACAAAGCTGTTTGACTTCTTGTGCATGTATCAGTGTCAGTCCTGATGGCGGCCTATACAAATCCCTGCTCATTTCTTAGCAAAATTCAGAAGTGGTTTGCCTTCTTCCTAGGGCTGAGAGTTACTGACCCCTGGCTGGCTTTGTATTTAACAGGCACTAGAAATCCCAAAGGCTTAGATATTAACCCAATCTGGTTGTACGTCTTAGAGCTCTTCATTTATCTGTAAATTCTGTTTGGGGAATGAGCTTTTCTCACCTTTGTGTCCCTTTAAATGATCTCACATAGGAGATTTTTCTTCCAATATGAACTAGCCATAAATCTCCTACAAATCATATACCCAACCTGGGATAGTCATCCTCTTCCACCTAGCTTCAGGAGGGACACACGCATGGAGCAATGGAGGAGGAAGGGGACACCTGCCTAGTCAGCCAGATCAGCCAAATCAACCCTGGCAATCAGTGGGGGTGACAGATGTGTTGCAGCCAGATCGCCCCCACATCCACCCAACTTCCCTATAAATCAGTTCCACTGTGCTAAAGTTTCATAAACACAGGAAGTAGCTGACATGCGAAATGTCCTTTTCTTCTTAATCAGCATGTACGCACAGTGTACTCTATTTCAAAAGACAGACATCTGCTATATTTTTGATGTCAATGTTTATGTCATGACAAAACTGGTGATGTGAATCCTTGGTCATAAAAGTGTAGCAACTCTAACAAGAGAGGAAAATAGTCATGTGAGAAAGAAATATAAAAACACAGACGTGAAGGATGAACAATACAACATCTTAAGAAATCTCTCCCTGCCAGTAACACAAGTGATGTGATGGATTAGATCATTGATTTTCAAACACAAACAGAAATGAACTAGTGTTGTTTCTTTCTTTCAAGGTTATCAGCAAAGATGAATCTCGAATCAACTTTGTCTAAGTAAGAATATTTTCTCTTCAACCAGGAGTGGGTTCCGGCAGGCACTACTGCCGGTTTGCTCACGGGGGCGCTGCGCGCATGCTTTGTGCACGTGCTTGTTGTGCGCTGCGTGCACATGTGCAGTGTAATAAAAATTGTTTTGCACATGCGCAGAACCGAAAAACAAGATGGCAGCGCCTATGGCACCGTCTGGAGAACCAGTTCAGCCGAACCGGTCTGAATCGGTAGGAACCCACCACTGTCTTCAACATTTTAGTTAGATAGGTTCTACTTGATATGGTTCAACTAAGTAACTATATGGCCAAATGGTCTCCCATTTCACTTGACTGCAGCAACAATCTACAGCTGCTCTTGGGATCCCCAAGATGCTTTTTTCCAAAGGCAACTGACCTTTCTTGGGTTTTTTTTCTGGAATTTGAAAACATTTTGCTTCTCATCCAAGAAGCTTCTTCAGTTCTTCAGCTTCTTGGATGAAAAGTAAAACGTTTTCAAAGAAAAGATCAAGAAAGTTTAGTTGCCTTTTGGTAAAAGCACCTTTGGGACAACCATGACTTGGATGATCCCCACCCCCACCCCAGCACAGCAGAGTTGCCAATAAAGTAGCAATCTTGAAACAGGTGTCAGAGGAGATGTGTGTTTTGGAAGCTAACCAAACTAAAAAAAAAAAAGCAGTTGAATAAAAGAAGCATTTTCCTTCAAAGGGAATGGATGGTCCAGAGGGGGAGGAAAGGCAAAGCAAAACATCATGTAGAAAGGTGCAAGTGCTCTATTATGCTGGCCCATTAATAGGAAAAGAAAGACAAAACGGAAGAAATTCCAAAGAGAGGAATTAAAACCGGAGAACAAGATTTGCAAGAAGAAAACATCTATAGTACTATTATAGAGTGTAGTTTAGTAATAGTAAGAGAAAATGTTGTAATAACAATAGAACAGTTATACTCTAAGGTACAGTATAGAGCAGGGGTAGTGAAACTTTTTATACGTACCGCCCACTTTTGTATCTCTGTTAGTAGTAAAATTTTCCAACCGCCCACCGGTTCCACAGTAATGGTGATTTATAAAGTAGGGAAGTAACTTTACTTTATAAATTTTATAAAGCAGAGTTATAGTAAACTCCTACCGTCCACCATGAAAGCTAGAACGCCCACTAGTGGGCGGTAGGGACCAGGTTCACTACCACTGGTATAGAGGAAATATAATAGTAATTGAATAGTACAATAGAGTATTTTGTTATAGTAATAATAATTAGCATAGTAATATAGAAATAATACTAATAGAATACAGGATAGAGACAATAGAAAACACTCACATAGAGATTTCTAAGTTTCATATTTCATTTTTATGTCTTGTTTTTTTTTTCTTCAGCAGAGCTTAGATGAGAAGAAAAAAGTCTTCAAAGAAAAATCAGAAAGTCCAGTTGCCTCTTGAAAAAAAGCACCTTTGGGACATTCATACAGTAAGTTAAGAATTTAATGTAATTATTTGCATTATAATTTCATTTCTTTTTTACATTGGCATATCACCTACTGGATTATATTTATGAGAAAAGTAAAAAAAAAGTAACCAACTTTGTTATTGATGCTGGGTGAAGCATCCTTTGTATATTAGTAGAATTCACATGAAATTCCGATAACAACCATGGGCAAAGTGAGATAAATGTTCAGTGGCAAAGAAATGCAAAAGTTCAGAAAACCTTAAAAGGGGGAAATAATTTCACAGAACTAAAATACCAAAAGGAAATATTTACTTTAATTGTTGTTGTCAATATCCTTTATTATCACATCTTGATTTATAATGAAATATTGCATCTCCCTTGGATTATTCCCCTGACTTTTCAAGCATACTACTCAATATACTTCTATTTTCTTGGGCTCAATCTTTCATTTTCATTTACTTGCCATAAACTTTGAATTGTCATGTTTAGTTGTTAAACTAGAGTTGAGGTCAATCATGTATCTACTCAAACTTTACCTTTAATAATTTAGATGGCAATTAAATTTGGACATAATATAAATAGCAGCATCTTCTAACAGGATGGTTCCAGATAATTTTAAGAGGCAAGACTTACATCATTTTTAGGAGGAACTCTACCTTAGTTCTATTGTACTACATAATTTCTGACTGATCTTAAATTTTCCATTCTTGTTGCTCAATGACCTACAGTGGAAAGTGAACAGTGGAAAGTGAACAGAGTGATTTATTTATCACCTTTAGAAACCGCTCATCTTCTCCACAGAGCTACTCTGGGCAAATTATGTCACCGTTGGGTTTAAAAGCTTTCAATACTGTCAAGTATGATATTTTTTATTATCCTCCCTAAATGGGATTTCGAAGAGCACAACACAGTGTTTTTATCACTTTCTGGAATGGGTTGGAGTGTGCTCAATCTTGATAATATCTCAGTAAAATCCTATGGAAGCTACCATGCTGGATTTGGCGGCAAAACTATAATTTTTATTTAATTTTAGTAGGTCTATTAGATCCTGAATAATGTGAGATAATATGGACTAGATGAGGCACAACACTGAAAGTAATATTGAACTTGTTTGTCATTACAGCAATTGCAACCTGGATGCATATTCCTTTCTACTGTGTATGTGTTTGTGTGTGTGTGTGTTAAATTACATACACAGACGTGTGTGTATCCAGAATCTGCAATCTTCTACAAGTTTTCTCATTCTCACAGGAATCAGCCGAAATGCTTAACAGAAATCATAACCAATCATTGGCCACATTGAATGGGGCTTCTGGGAATTACAGTTTGAACTCATCTAGTGGGAAGATTGTTCTAAGGAATCTTAAATGTTTATATCTTGTTTTGCTGCCTTATGAAATGAATCTTGGTACACTCATATTCTTCTTTTAGAGACAATTTTCCTGGCTTCTGAGTGCTGTAGGAGAGCCTTTCTCAATCCTTCATTATTTTAGATTTTTCCTACGCATTGCACACATCTCACAACAGAAATGAACCTTCAATTAATATTCAGATCCAGTTCAGGAGGGAAAGACTCGGACAAAAAACCCATTTCTACAAACACACAAGGCTCAACTCAAATTACTGAAAATTCGGCTTTTTACTATCATACATGCATGTCATTTTTCTCACATTGAAATGATCCTCTGGACTTGTTTTCAGGTTTAGTTAACCCCACTGAATACAGTTTATCTAAAGCCATTATCTCAAGAAAAGGTTAAGATTTTAGTGCAAAATTTTCAGTCCCAAAAAGGAGAGAAAAAGGGTCCCAGATTTTCCATGTTAGGCAGAAATTTAGTTTAGCTTTTCCAGTTGTAAAATATCATACCCTCTGCTGGAAATAAGAATGGTTTTATAAGAATATAAAATGTGATAATATTTCAATCTATCATCCTATCAAAGCGATGCATTCTCCTATCAACATGGTTATCAACAGTTTCCTTGCTTATTATGTATGGCTTTTTGTATTTTACCCTTCTATTCACTTAAATGCTTGAGACATTAATAATTAAAATATAAAATACAATAAAGAGATGACATCATGGCAATGAGCCACAGAAACCCTGCTTGGATAAATACTTAGATGAAGATATTCAAGATAATTGTATACCTTATTTTAAATGGTAATGAAGATCTATTTAATGATACAGAAATGCAGCATATTTGTGTCACTATGGATTGCTGAACTTTAGATCAAAGTTACTCGCTTGTTGGAACAGAGAAAATCTGTTTCGTGGAAGCAATGTATTATTTTTCCCCTTTAAAATGTAGTTTTCAAGGTAAGCATTCCATTTATTGCATTATACTTGGCAATTCATGTTTTAAAGGCATGAACAATCTAAAGGCACTTATCCACTTCTTCACCACTTTATTCTTTTTAAATCTCATTCCTTTGTAAGAATTGTTTGTTGTCCTCTGCAATGATGAAATAGCTGAAGCAACAAAAAATGTCCTTACTCTTTGAAAACCCTTCCTCATCTTTTGCCCTGGGAAAGAGTAATATTTTCAGTCCCTTATGCTAAGTGATTGGCAGATTTACATATTGGGTCCAGCGGTTTTACTGGCAATGAATATAGCAGTATGACTTCCCACATCATCTAACTATTGAATAGCAGCAATTAGCCATTTGCAATATCCAACCCATCTTCAAGAGTAACTCCATGGAGAATAGGGGTCTATTTGTAATGATGCTGTAAGTGTTGCAGGGACAGGAAAACAGAATATAAATTTAGCTGGAATCAAATATGGTAGAATCATCCTGCTGAGAAGTTTCAAAGGTCGAGATACTGAGGTCATAGTGGTTCAAAGAAGGTAGCAGATGGCACACCAGGTAAAGCTGAACATAATACTGTCTCGAAAACCCCAGAAAGAGGTTAAAATTATGGTTTAAGAATCAGATTTCAAATGCAAATAATGACGTTATTGACAATACAAATGGGGAAGTCAAAACTCCTCTTTTGTTTCTTGTCTCCCCTACCAGTGGTCATAAAGTATCCTTGCAGAAAAGGAACTGACAACAAACCTAGACTAATGCCATTAATTTAACAACTGACAACTGTGTGATAAAGCAAATGTAGTTCCAGGGAAGCAGTAACACACATTTTCTTTAGGCAAATGCAATGATAGGAAGTTTCACTAGTATAAATACAACTGGTGAAGTTACAACTTAATTTCATAAAAAGTTATTGCAAAACTCTCATACAACTGGAAATTCTCCTCATGCTAATTTTCTGCACATAAGACCCTAGATATTCTATGGACACTATGGTACAATATCATTGCCAATAACTATTACAATGTTTTGCCAATGTCTACCTGATTACTGTATAAAAGATGCTATCATAATGCAGTTTTGGTTTTGAATTGCTCCTAAATACAAATACTCCTTGGCAACAGTTACTGATAGATATTAATACCATCCCAGGTACTGTGGTGCTTTCTGTCCCTAGTTTTAACATTAATATATTTTAGAATTTCAAGGTAATATCTAAGTTCTAAAGTTGTGAAAAACTAAGGCTGAAAAAGTCTATGTTAACCAAAGCTTGTTAGCCCATTCTAATATAACTAACTTTGATAATTTTCCAGACTCGTGATTAGGAAAATTGCTGAAAAACAATGAGACATTTTCCTTTCCCACCGTGGCACTATTCACATATGGATGTTTTTTAGCTCTATGTTCATACCCCAGCCAAACAAAATTTGTTTGTTTTTGTCTTATTCTTGTCTTACTTTTATTTGTTCTTATTTTCAACACAGTTGCTGAAAGCTACAAAAAGTTACTAAAAACATCCCGGGTATAGACTGGAACGTTGTACTAACAGACTTATTAAACTGAAATATTTTATAGGACTTTCTACCACTTTAATAAGCTTGTTTTTCAGCAGAACAGCAGCAAGGGAACGTTTCAAAGGGCCATAAGATGCATGACTGTTTTTGCACAGTCCTACACGCACATCATTTAGTTTGCAGCCTTCTCAAAGAAAACGTAGCACCCGAGACAGGCCACCAAGCCCAGAGGCAGCCTTCTCACGGGGTCACCTCCTCATCCCCCGCCTTAACTGTTTCTGTCAAGCAGCCTTCTACCTTAGGGTGCCCGGGATACTCACTCGGCATAGCCCGTGTTCCACTGGAGAGGCCTGTCCCGGGAGGGGAGGCAGATGGGTCGCTTCCCAGGCAACTTCTCCGCGCAAACAGTTCCACGCAGGAATTTGGGCCGCCTGTATTGCAAAGGAGCTGGCGGCGGCTTCGGCTGCTGCGAGCCTCCCTCCTCTGCTGGTTGCTGCTGCTGATCCGCAGCGCCTTTTCCGCGCTTCGTCTCGCCGTTCAAGAAGC
Organism: Thamnophis elegans; assembly: GCF_009769535.1. NCBI lineage: Eukaryota > Metazoa > Chordata > Lepidosauria > Squamata > Natricidae > Thamnophis > Thamnophis elegans. The sequence goes on from NC_045542.1 coordinate 105,302,925, forward strand.
ACTTCTTAAACCAGCTTGAAGACATTAAATGAGGTGAGCGAAGCCCCATCCGATCCCCTGTCGTCGTCGTCGTCGTCTTCTTCCACTTCTTCCTACGAACTGAGCGGATTGCTAACTGAGGCAGCGCCCAACCGCGAGTGACCAACAACGGCAGGGGCGGAGAAGAGGCGTTCTTGGAACCAATGACTTCAGCGGCGGGCTAAAGAGTTCAAAAGGGCTGAACGTCTGTCGGTCCTGGGTGGGCGTGGACCGACCAGAGGTCCCTTTTAAAATAAATGGGGTATCGGTGCATTAACTTTCCCCCTATTGATCCACATCAGTAACTGGAATTTTGAGATACTTTCCTCTTCTATGAATTTATCTTAACTTTCCTCCATTTTGAACACCAGTGGTTAAGTGCCCAAAACCCCAATGGCAACTCCACCTGTGCTAGCTTTAGTTGCACACAACGACCTTGCCTTAACTGAATTTTGGCTTGCATTAAACATGGCCTGGTATTTATAGTTCGCGCTGATGAAAGAAATGTCCTTCTGGGTTCGGCTGCAAGTGGGGAAAAAGACACTGGAGACATGGAGGCTGCTTGGAAAGATGATTTATTGGGGACAGGGCCACATGGCTTGAGCCCTGAACAGAAAAGGTGATCACATGCTTCAATGTTGGTGGAGAAGAAGAGAAGGGCTGAGGAAGGGGCTTGCTAGTCTTTTTATAACCTGTTTAGTCCCACCTCTCTGTTTCCTTTTCCTGTTCCTGTGTAAGAAATGTATTCTGATTGGTTGTCAGACTCCCATGGGGCTATGCAGGGGCAACTCTCTAGGCTGTGTTTTGAATCTAGGTTTGGTTGAGTTTTCAGATGCCATGTGGTCAGTTGGGGCCAATATTATCATGCTTTAATCCCATCCCCCTGTAGCTGAAGTGGAGAAGCCTTTATTATGTAAAGTGGACTAGCTTGGCCTTCTTAATGGCCCATTAACAAAGTGGGGATGGGCAGGAAGCTATAGGCAGCTATTCTGTCTTTTAAAACATGTTTCTTTCTTTTCACATCCAGGGAAATATTCTGCCTTTTCAATATTTCCTAGGATATTTCATTTTTCTGGGAGAGGGCTGGGTGATAAATTCCTACAGCGCTAAATCAGATATTCCACTATTGAACTTGTAGTAATTGTGACCTAACATAACAATTCTTAGATGAGAAGCAAAACGTCTTCAAAGGAAAATCAGAAAGTCCAGTTGCCTCCTGAAAAAAAGCATCTTTGGGACATTCATATAGTAAGTTAAGATTTGAATGTAATTATTTACATTATATTGCCATTTCTTTTTTACATTGGCATATTACCTATTGGATTATATTTATGAGAAAAAATGAAAAAGTACACCCAACTTTGTTATTGTTGGGTCAAGCATTCAGATAAAATGCAATGCATCAGTCACTGCATATTTTTGTTCCTGTATACAGTTGCTAATTGTCCCAAACTTAGATTTTGGCACTCTCATGACAATTGTTAAGTGAAATGATTGCTGTGCAAATATCTAACTGAAAGAGAGGCTGTGAAGATTGATGATTGCTATCATCACATCCTTATACAGTGTCCTGTATCTGACTCATTCCTTCCCCATTTTTGTTCCTTTTCAGGATGGAGACATTTGCATAAATAAGGTATTTCTGAGCTATTTTTCTTAGCAGCACCAAGCATCTCTAAAAAGTACTAATCACAAGTTAACAAATTCACCTGCAGCCTTAATTAGTTGATATGAACCCTCCCTGAACTGCCTGAAACTGACCAGACCATAATCAGTTTCACACTTAAGCTTTTATAGTTGTAAATGTGCACACTGGTGGGAAATTACTTTAAAGATTTTATTTATTTAATCAATTTATAAAACTGTTGACTCAACACAATTCAGACTGGTCTACATCAAATTTCATAAACTACATAATAGAAAAGCATATATATATATATATATATATATATATATATGCTTATTATATATATATAATAAACAAATGAGCATGAAAACATGAAGACATGAAATACTGGGGGGAAACATCTTTTGATATTTTAAGCAGTCCAACTCTTTGGCTCCCTTGCTATTTCTTGTTCTGCTGTTTCTGCTGTACATAACTTTTTAAAATGGTTTTAATGGTTTGTTACTTTTCAGATTCATGTCTGCATCCTTTATAATCTGCTTTGCATTTATTTTGCCCAAGTACATGTTTCTTTTTATAGTCTCATGAGTAAGTAGTACTTCTCTTTTCTGAAGAAACTTTCCCTTCCTCTTACATCTTCTATGACTCAGTTTCTTATTTATATTATTTTTCTGCTTGGGTGAGTTCATACCAATCCTGAGTTGCAATAGGCCAGTGATGGCTAATCTTTTTGTTGTTGTGTGGTGAAGGCACATGCGTCCGTGTGCGACAGCCTGCCCGTGCACCCACACGCATAATGCAACGTGTGCGCAACACCACCCCAGGCCCCCGTGCATGAATGCGTGACACCCGCCCCCCACTCCCATTTTGGGCCTAGTAGGCCTCCTTGCAGCCTCCAAAAATGGGCCGCAGTGGGGAAGGGATGCACCCCCGTGCTCCGCCCCTGCACATGTGACACCCCCACACATGCATGCATGTCTCCACACATGCATGCATGTCTTTTGCATGTATCCTGCCTCCCGTATGTGAAAATCAGCTGGCCGGTGGGAGGCATGCATGCACGCATGGTGGAGCAGAGCTGGGGCAACGGCTTGTGCCCACAGAGAGGGCTCTGCGTACCACTTGTGGCAAGCATGCTATAAGTGCACCATCACGGCAATAGACATTCCAGATAAGCTTTGATTGTTTTCTTAAATAGCTTCAAGAGAGTCTAGAATTCTAAAATTGACCCTCTTAGAAAATATGCATGAATCTATGTATGTATGTATGTATGTATGTATGTATGTACGTACGTACATACGTACATATCCATGTGTGCCCACATACTCCATATTTCCTATCAGATCAATAATCCCTATACTTCTGATGACCAAATGGAATGCTGTTGTATGTAGCCACCCATTGCTGCTGAGAATCAGATGGCATACAAGCTTAGTAAATTATTATTATTCAAACCTGATTTTCCTTTAGAGACAGGATACCATTCTAAATTGACTTTGGCCTGATTACTAATATGTGAATACGTAGAAATTTAGTTCCTTGTTTTGATTTCTATATCTAGTTTAAAGTACTGGTTTTTATTTTTAACAACAATAATGTAGAAAGAAGATATTTATAGGAAATAATATCTTTGCTTAGTCATAGTCATGCCTCTTCACCATTTGAAGGCTATAAGTAGTTCTGCAGTGCATTATGGAGTCTAATTATAAACTATTTGCTGGTCAATTTGACAATTAGCACCACTTCCTTGCTGGCAGAAGGGCTGGATTTAGATATAGAGAGGCTCTAATTGATAAATGCTAACAAAGAAGACAGGGTAACCCATTGAATTGGAGTAGAATGCCACCAAAATGCTCAACAATCCTGTGATGGGGTAAGAAAGGGCCTGCTCTGAACAGAGGATGTGAAGGCAGGCAAAATAAAGCATATCTTAATTAATGTGGCTCATGTGAGCCATATAGGAGGGTTTAATTGATGGAAATGTAATTCATATAAGAAATTACAATAAAACTGTAACTCAAAAACCACTGGAAGTTTGAAAGGCCCCTTTTGTGAGGCTGTAAATTATACAGTATTTGCTTAGCTTATATCTAAATTTGGCTCTGGATGATAGTTCAGACAAAAAGTTTAAATGTCCATGTTTTTGAGACCATTTAGTGCCCTTGATATGGGCAAGGCGAGGCGCCCCTCGACATGAAGGATGTTGAGTTGGCCACGACCACCCAGTCGCATGACCACCCAGCCATGCCTACCCAGCCAGTCATTAGGGCAGAGAACCAGTTGTTAAATTATTTGAATCCCACCACTAATTGGTAGCCTTCTTTTATATGTCGTGTGTTCATCTTTCATAGGCTGAGAATGTTATCAGAGGAGAAAGACAAACTTTTTATCCCCCAGGACTGCAATGATTGCCTTATCTAGAAGTAACAACTCACAAATAAACATACATCACGTGTGAGCCCAACAAATCACTGAGTTCCCCATTAACTACCAGAATCAAGCAACCTGATCATTATCAGCTCTTTGACCTGCAGGAAAAGCAGAAGGCGATTTCCCTCATGAGCAGGTTGATTACTCATCTGATTACATAGATAAGGTAACTGCTGGGAAATGTATGTATATGAAACCTTTGGGAAGTCTTCAGGTCATGATGGCCTTGGCTGCACTATGATTTGTAGTTCTTCAACCTCAAGTTTACCCAAACCTCTTTAATTTGTTAGAATAACTGACTTCAAAGGCACATTCATATTCAGTAATAAGCTTATACTAAAACAATAACTCACAGTGAAAATGAAGTAAACAGAATTTCTTAGAAAACAATATATATATTTATTACATTACTAATAAATTAAGAAGCGAAATCTTGTGGTTGGCAAACAGAAGTCTAATGTTCTAACAAAAACAATACATTGGTGCCACACCACCCACAAAATAAATGAAGTAGCCAGGATTTCCTTGACGGATATAACAAAAATACAGTTAGTAATAAATGAAGAAGTGAAAAGAGAGCAGGATTCTAATCAAAACAAGGATTATGTAGCTTAGTTTCTAAACAAACAATACAGTAAAAAAATCAAAATAGCAAATAAGTGATACAGCAGTAGAAAACTACTAGGATTTTCTAAATGCAAACCCCTCCTCCAGAATTTCTCCACTGATAAAACTTCATTTTTGATCCATATCTAATGTTTACATATATTTCAATTATCTGCAAATAAGCTATCTCTCAAATAAAATAAGAAATGAAAGGGATACCATGCCACAACCAAGAATAGTACAGGCTATGCTTGTTCATGCAGAATTCAGTCCCATTACTTGGTCCATAGTGAATGGAGAGCAGAACATCTACCATATATTGCTGAATTTATCAGGTGCAAGCAACTAGACCCACACTTACAGAGTTCAAGCTAACTCCTTTATTGTGTTCTGCCTATAACATAGGAATCTCACCAGTCTGGCGACCTACACTTGGGAACAACTAGATAAGGCTGCAAGAAACTTGGGGAGGAGGGGGTCAACCCTAGCCCTTTTGCAGTCGCACAGTGACTCTAAGCTAGTTCCATGTTTGATCCCTTCTCCTGCAAGGCTGGGTGCTTCCCATCAGAATTATGGTACACCTTTGGGGAATTACGGTCACCAGCCAAGAATGCAAAATTCCAACAGTTGTAGCTCAAGAATATCTTCATCACTGCACTCATATGTCTTGCAGGGTGGGCACATGGAAAACCAAGAAGGACAGATAATATGTTCTGCCACTTGGTTGCTCATTATTACTGGCCTCCATAGCTCTTCATGGCTTTGTCATGGTTGCCACTGGATGAGAGGGTTTCTATATTGTACCTACAGTTCTTTTTCATTTTAAATAATGTTCGCCATAGAGAGTTGCTAGAAACAGACACAATAGAATTCAATCTTCTGCGTTGTACATGCTGACTCATTTCAGATAACGTCAGTGCTAATGCTGCCACTAATTTCATAATTGAGCATCATCGGGATAGATTTCAACATTAGCAACTTTTTGAAGCCTCTATATTTCCTGTCCAATTTCTTTCTGGTGCTTAGCCTTGTACAGCACTTACCAAAGGTTTCATGATATCACGGTTTGTTTAAAGTAATGAGAAACAGCCAAGGTTCTGCTAAATCATAGAGCTCATTCAATGTCACGACCCACACATGATCTGTAATACTAGCCTGGAATAAAGACAAAATCTTGAAAATTGTTATAGGGATTTCCCACCTTTGTTTATAGTGAGTTAATTAAGGCAGAGCTTGTCTCAGGGCTTTGAAATGCTTTTTTTCAGATAGCTCTTCACCTAAGCTAAATTGCTCTTTATGAGATAAACTGCCATTCACTTAACTCTCTGGATTATTCATCTGTCACCTCTTCATATAAAGGGTGTCAACATAGACCTAGGACAGAAAAAGGGATGAAAAAGAAATTCAAGATAAAGTGAAGCACGTGCGAAGTGAAGCAGTACCGACCGGTACAGGGCCCACCCCTGATTCAAGGCTATCTGTAACTTCAATCACTTGAGTTTAGGATTTGTTGTGGCCCAGCAGGAGCCGTTGGAGCTGCTGACAGACTCCAATAGCGAGGGACCCTATGATTCTGCTCTGGAAGATGTGGAGGACCCTGGGCAGGGTTCAGACTCCGAGCAGAAAGTCAGAGAGGCTGGTTGGCCACCAGGAGATTCCTGAGGCATGGAGCAGTGGTGAAGATCGAAGGGAGTCTGTCCCTGACGCCAGGCAGAGAAGGGCGGAGAAGTGAAGGCAGTAATTACGAGACAGACTCATAGGAGATAATCAGGTCCAAGTGGTTGTGATTTGGCTCCTCCCAAGAGAGTATATAAGAAGAGACTTTGGGAGGAGACTTTTTGCAGGACACAACCATTTATACTAAGCTGGAGAAGCTCTTGTGTGTATCTCTTATCTGTGGGAGTTTGGGTTGCTGCCACCGTCTTGTCTGTGAGTAATTACTGTGAATAAAGCGTGGCTAACAGCTTGTGTCGGCGGTACTCACCGGACAGAGGGGAGTCAGAACAAGGATCCTACCCTCAGATCAGAATCAATATTATTTTAAGTTGGTAAAGTCTGCATTTAATATTTTGCGTAGTCTGAGGCAACATTTTATTGGGGTAAGATATAGCTTAAGAGGAAAAGTTGTGTAGCTGTCCTTTATTTTATAATTGTAATATGCATATTTTCAGGATTGTCTTTATCTGTTTTCCATCCTGAAATTGCAGGAAATTCAGTTTCCCGCAATCCTAGTCAGAGAGGAAGCAAAGGAGGCAAATAAGGAGATTACATGGATTATATGGATACATGAGCCACCAGCATTTGTTCATCCTAGCCAGAATGCATGGTTTACAAACAACAAAACCTGCCTTCCCAGTACGTATAAAGAAAAAATCAAATCATACATATGGGATATGAATGGTAATTTCACAGGTTTTCATGACTGAGAATAAAATGAGAGACGACCTTCGTGTACAGGTGTTCCTCACTTAAAGACCACTTGTTCAGTAACTGTTGAAACTTATGATGGCACTGAACAGGTGGAACAGTCCTCATTCTTACAACCATCACAGAGTCCCTGCAGTCACATGATTTTGTAGATTTGTAGATTTTATTAATATTTGTAGGCCGCCCTTTTCCCTGAGGGGACTCAGGGCGGCTCACATAAAATCGGGGAGGGGGAATACAGACGTTAAGATAGAGACATATAATAAAATAGTCAACAACATACATTCATCATTCGGGAGGGGTAACTATCCTTGTCCCCAGGCCTGACGGGCGAGCCAGTTCTTAAGGGCTATGCGGAAGGCCTGGACGGTGGAGAGGGTGCGAATCTCTACGGGGAGCTCGTTCCAAAGGGTTGGGGCTACTACTGAGAAGGCCCTCCTCCTTGTAGTTGCCAGCCGACACTGGCTGGCCGATGGGATGCGGAGGAGGCCTAATCTATGTGATCTTATTGGTCGCAGGGATGTAATTGGCAGAAGGCGGTCTCTCAAGTATCCAGATCCACTGCCATGTAGCCTTTTCCAGCCTCCTACAAGCAAGGAATGAAGAAACCAGCAGGCGGCTACAAATGGTAATCTCCTGATTTTCTGCGTAATAGTTCCAGACGGAAGTGATAGAATTTCCATCACTAAGCTAAAGTGATATTATGTTTTCTGACTGCATTGTTTAGTGGTGGAAATTATGATCCCAATCTCTATTGTTAAGGTAAGTGAGGACTACTTGTGCATTACCTGAAACTTTGATGGGGAAAAAAACAAGGTATAAAATTACTAATAATTAGACTAAAGATGTACAGAATGTTTAAAAATATTTCTCGGAAAGTTGCAACTTGTTTTAAGCTTGAAACCTTTTTGCATCTTATAAAATATGGCATTGTTTTTGTTAATCCATATATTGACAGTTTAAAATTTGTAGGAGAGATTCCAAAGGAGGAAAACACCAAGAGAGATGCCTCTATGGTCATAAATCTTGGAAAGAGTTTAAGAAATTGGCCCTAAATAATTAAAGGTCAAGAGGATATGAATGCAAACAATCTGGTGAGCCCTAATGGCAAGGAAGGTTCATGTTCTGAAACTTGTCTCAAGAAAGGTGGAGAAAAAAGAGGTAAACTTTATAAGCCCCTTTTTCCCCTCACTCCTGTGCTCTTTGTAAACTTCATACAGCTTTTGGGATAATTAGTGTGAGAAAATTAATGTTTACTTTTACCTGTATCGAAGAGATTACAAATGATTAAGCAAGCACATAATGGGGAATACACAATGAGAAGAATGCCTTAAGATAAAGGTAAAGGTTACCCTCGCACATACGTTCCTGACTCTAGGGGGCGGTGCTCATCTCTGTTTCAAAGCCGAAGAGCCAGTGCTGTCTGAACACATCTCCGTGGTCATGTGGCTGGCATGACTAAACACCGAAGGCGCATGGAACGCTGTTACCTTCCAACCAGAGGTGGTTTCTGTTTTTTCTACTTGAATTTTTACATGCTTTTGAACTGCTAGGTTGGCAGAAGCTGGGACAAGTAACGGGAGCTCACTCCGCTATGCAATGCTAGTGATTTGAACCACCAAACTGCTGACCTTCTTAGCCACTGAGCCATTGTGTCCCTTCAAGAATGCCTTAGCAACAGCTATTTGCTTAATATGGTCCTAGTTCAGAGGTGGTATTCTGCCGGTTCAGGCAAACCAGTAGTGGCAGCGGTGACAGGAGGCTCTGCCCACCCACTCAGACTTCATCACGGATGCTCTGCCCATGAGCAGAAGCGCTGTGTGCGCTCCCAGTTCCAAACCAGTAGTGAAGATAAGAGGAAACCATTACTGTCATGGTTCCTGATTAAATAAAATTCTAAAAGATGGTGATGGCAAACAATGCTACACTACTATCAAGAATACAGTATCTATGAGCATGGAAGTATCTGGAATCAAGATGGATTGGAAGGTGGGTTTGCTTACTTTATTTTTCTGCAAGGGAAGATGCAAATAATCTAGACTGAATTCCCATCCCAACCTCATACAAGGTTCATAAGTGGGGGATCCGTCCTTCTGCAGCATTCTGGAATTGTTCCCGGGTAACAGGAAGATGAAAAATGACTCACATTTGCATAAAAGTTTTCAATTTTTGCAATACTATTTTCTATTATTTTAATCCTATTTTGGAACACTGTTTTGAACTATAATAGATGAGGCAAAGTGAACTTAAACCTTTATGCACTCTAGACTCTTCTGAAGTTGTGCTTTTCCTGCAGGATGCGAATTGGAGGTTAGCAATGTGTCCTACAATGCTGAAATGTTCTCTTGTAGTTTTCTAATGCCAAATCATCCAGATACACAGTCCCAATGTCTACTTGTAAAAAGAGGATTGAAAAGGTCTGTTTGAACAGACCCAAGGGAAAAGGACCTTCTACTTTCTCAGAGCCAGTGTCCTGATGCATGCAGTTCTACCAGGTATTGATTGGATTCACATATCAATCTAAGCATAAAGTGGTTTATTCCAATTTGTTTATTTCACATACTTCGATGAGGCTTATTCCAAAGTAGACCTACATGCATCGACATTATCATGCCAAATCTATTGATTACAATTCATGATCTCTTCAGTTGCTTTAACCTTTCCAGTTATACACCTTTGGAATTGAGTTACATCATTTGCCCAGCATTTCTATAGATGTGAGGATTGCTATAGTCTAAGGTTGATCTGTTCATTGTATCGTATAGCCAGTCCATTGTCATTTCAGTGAAACTATCAGAGCCATGGTGGCGTAGAGGTTAGAATACAGTATTGTAGGGCTAACTCACTGCTCACTCCAGGAGTTTGATCCTGAGCAGCTCCAGGTTGACTCAGTCTTCAATCCTTCCGAGGTGGGTAAAATGAGGACCCGGGCTGTTGGGGGCATTATTATGCTGACTCTAAACTGCTCTGAGAGGGCTGTAAAGCACTGTGAAGCGGTATATAAGTCTAAGACTCTAAGTGCTATTGCTACATCATTACATGCTTTATTTCATTTATGCATATATTTGGCTGCCCAACTTGCATATATATGGCTGCCCAGTCACAAACCATGTGAGAGGGCAGTGTACACAAAGAAAAATAAAGCCATGATTAATACAAAATAACTCATTAAAACATACTAAACAATACCATGGTAAATTATGGCATATTATCTGTTGAAAAATCCATGTATTTTTTTTCTTGTAATATGTTAAGCATTTACCATTTCCTGGGTTTTTGGGGTAGTTTTCAATTTGCATATCACATTTGCATTTAACACCCATGTTTTGCAATCACATCAGCCCAGATAATATACACCGAGTAAATAATTTTGTCTTTAAGTAGGTTAGTATGATGCTTTTGTAATGCAACATTAAGTTGTCCAAACATTCTCTAATTCAGTTTCAGTTCAGAATTTCTTTCAGAACACCTTTCATGATATATTTTGTTTGAGGTGGAATTTTTCATTAATCAAATTTACATGGCCATCCATCTAATAAAAACTGACTTTAAATGGAATATAATCAGTGGATCCAGCTGTTGACCTTCACAATTCATGATGTTCAATTTTTTATAGACCAAGATTTGGAATAATTCTTATACATGACTTGTTTCCTAATAATAGCCTAATAATTCACTGATGTTAATTCTATTATTTGTCTTTTAAGATCATACTAAAGATGACAAAATATAGATGGTCAAGGTTATTTATTGTTAATTCTATTTCTTTGGATCACTTCAGACAATTGAGACAATTACTTCTAGATTTTGCTGAGAATAGTTTCAGTGAAATTGGATCACTTCGTTGATCTTTGCAGATTGATGATGGTAGTTGTGCCATTTCTGTATACAATATTGATGTATGGTCCTTCTACACCTTTCTCTCTAGCCTATTACCAAGACATAAGCAAGACCTGTTGCTTTTATAAATCTGAAATTTTGAAGTCAGATGGAATCTTGCCACCTTTGAATTTTCGAATTTCATCAGAACTTACTTCATTTGCACCCTTCTGCAAAAAGGAGGTAGCTTATATCTGTTGCAATTTTTAAAAAAGCCAAATCTGAAAATCCACTAGATGGCAATAGAACACTGAAGGAAAACTAGATAGTGTGCAAAAAAAAAAAAAAAAAAATCAGGAAATGCCTTTGACCAGATTTGGTATCATCATATTGTCTATTTAAAAGTGTCAGAAATCTGGATAATTAATAAGAGCCTGTTTTTTAATAAACTGTAACAAATATCATTCCTATTATTTACACTTAGCATTTATTTTCAGTATACTTTCCAATATATTCAGTTTGGTTTCTCTAATACATAAAGGTTTTAAGCTTGATTTAGTGAACTAACTGCTATTACTGAATTCATACAATGTTCTAGTGGTCTTTAGACAGAAGCTGGTCTTTTCAGAGAGGCTGGATAGATCATTATCAGAGATGTTTTAGTGCAGCAGTTCTCAAGTATTTCTTGATTTTAACTTCCAGTACAATAAATATAGATAGGAGAGCTCATTTGGTGTAGTGGTTTTAAGACATCAGGTTGGAAACTTGAAGAACATGAGTTCTATTTCTCTGCCTTAGGCACAAAGACAACTGGCTGATCTTGGGCTAGTCACTATCTCTAAGAAGCAGGCAGTTGCAAACTGCTTTGGAAATCTTGAAATGATCTTGTCAGGAGTAAACTCTGATTCAACAGGGTGGATGGACGTCTGGATAGATCTCACATAAAATAAAGCTCTTTAGGATCCTCAATCATATTTAAGATTGTAAAGGGGTCACGAGACCAAACCTTTTGTGAACTGGTGCGCTAATGGATCCCACACTGAGCAGGGGATTGGAGAAGATGACCGCTATAATCATTTCCAATTCTGATTCCATGAAAACTCACCTAAATCATATTATGACTTAAACCAGGATTTAGAAAATAAAAAAAAGTGTGTTGAGGATCAAATTACACTGATGCTATAATAGAATGAAAATAAGACAATCAGCAAGATACTGAACTAGACCTTCGGAGACTGGAGAACAGGAAAATAACTCTGAATAAACACTGATCATGCCATCATTTTTGCAAAATTTCCTAACTAAAGAAACAGAAGAACTATTAAAGCATTTTTCAAGCTAAGAAAAAGCAATCCAGTTACATTGTTGGAAGAAATGTACATCTGGGTTCAGTTCCAAGTTGGAAGAAAGACACTGGAAACATGGAAGATGCTTGGAAAGATGGTTTAATGGTGGATAGGACCACATGGTTTGAGGTCCTGGGCAAAAAAGAGCACATGAGTGAGTGAGGGAGATTTAAACCCTCTCTTGGGCCCCGCCTTGCAGCTTCCTGTTCCTGTGTAAGAAATGTATTCTGATTGGTTATCAGACTTCCATGGCGCCATGCAGGGTAACTTTGTAGTGTCTTGAGTCTGTCTTTCACTCTGGTTGAATCTTGCTGGGTGATGTAATCTCCCCAGGTGCCATGTGGTGAGTTCTATAGCTAGATAGATAGAGGGCTAATCCTACCTTTGTTGGATCTTGGGTGAGGGCATTTGCTTATGAATAGACCTAACTATCTCTTTCTCTCTTAAGTGCTGACATCTGCTGTGGGCTATTGGAGGAGGGCGTGGGCTATTAAGAGTGAGTCTGCTTCCCGCCTAAAAAACCTGTTTCTCAATTTCTCAACGAGGGAAATATATTCTGCCTTTTTAATATTTCCTAGAATATTTCATTTTCTAGGAGAGGGGTGGGTGCTAACTTTCTACAATCTGTTACCAGAACAAAACAGATTCTTCCTCTAGGACAGCGGTTCTCAACCTGTGGGTCGCGACCCCTTTGAGGGTTGAACAACATTTTCACAGGGGGCGCTAAGACCATCGGAACTCTAAACTTTAAACTCCACCTCGCGTTCCTCGAAACCTCCCGCGGATGGGTTCCGCAGTCATTGCCAGCCACGTAGAGCGTCGCCGCAGCTCCCTGTACAATTACAGCCTCGGAGACTTCATAAAGGTGGGAAAGTGTTCTCACTCTGACAAAGTGCTGCCTTGTCTTTCACAGCTGCCTTGTTTCCAATTGGGGGAAGGAAGAAATCCTCTCCATGGATCCCCCCAATTGGAAATGAGGTGGCTGTGAAAGATGTGTTGGGTCCGGACCCCTTCCTTGCTGCCAAGGACGGGCACCGGACGGGATGCCGGCGGTGCTGGGAGCCAGGCTGCATGCGGAGGAGCCAGCGGCCGGGGCGCTCTGAAGCAGTGCCAGCCAGCATGTCCCGCAAGAAGAGGCCCAGAGGCCGCGCCCTCCTCCACGCTGCCCATCGCCCAGCAATGTGCTGCTGCCACCACTTCATCAAGCGGGCCGGGCAGGGGGCAGGCGTGGCCTCGTTTCCAATTGGGGGGAGAAATCCTCTGCATGGATCCCCTCAATTGGAAACGAGACAACTGTGAAAGATGTGTGGGGTCCGGAGCCCATATGCAGGAAAAGGGTCCCCCTTGCGTTCCTCGTCTTCCCAAACGGGCTCCGGAGTCATTGCCAGCCGCGCAGGGCCTCGTCATGGCTCCACGGCATTGAAAACATAGGCGCATAGCATGCGCACACCCCATAAATTACAGCCTCGGGGACTTTCTCCGAGGGGAAAACGCAGCTGCCAGGTACTTTTAACCTGTGATTAAAGGTGATCACAGTATGTGTGTCTGTGTGCGTGTGAGAGAGAGAGACACACACACACAGAGTGACAGAGATGGGGAGGGAGGAGAGGGACAGAGAGATAGAAAGAGAATGACAGAGGAGAAGGGAGGGGGAGAGAGACAAAAAGCCACAGACAGAGACAGACAGAGAGACAGAAAGAGAGAGAAAGAGAAAAATATATTCTCTTAATATATAGATATATCAAGAAATATTTCACAATATATAATTACATATTGTTTTTGCAATTAATCACTATGCTTTAATTATGTTCAATTTATAACAATAAAATACATCCTGCAGATCAGATATTTACATTACGATTCATAACAGTAGCAAAATTACAGTTATAGAGTAACAACAAAAATAATTTTATGGTTGGGGGTCACCACAACATGAGGAACTGTATTAAAGGGTCACGGCATTAGGAAGGTTGGGAATCACTGCTCTAGGAGATTATTCATACAGAAGAAACTGTCAGCTAAAGGATTCCCATGGAAAAACTATTGAACTCTCAGTGGAAACCCTTTTGCAAGATGGAGCCATTATTTTTAATTCAGCCTTGTGTGCCCTGGCTTTCTGCATCTATAATCTCCTGCCAGTTAGAGGCAATAAACACCCAAAGCATTAGTAAAAGGAATGGGCTTCTGTATCCTCTTTATCTAAAGGACTTAAATTGCAGATCCTTGTAAACATGGCTTCTATTGATTAGACTCTGGGGCTTTTATCACTTGTCTCTTCTTTCAGCTCATCTTTTTTCCCTTTGGATGGACTTTGCAGTTTCAGCAGTCACTTGAGGGGAACTCTTTCCCCTGCTAAAGAGCACCTGACAGGCTCTTAGCTATAGAGATTTAAATAGCCCTCTTATCACTTATCCCTGTGTATTTCTTACACGAGGTTTGTTTTTATTTTCTTTCACCAACTCTGGAATACTTCCTTACAAAAGTTATATTCTTAACTTTAGAATAACTCTTTATATGCCTTTTTTCTGTTGAGTAAATACCTTTTCTGGAAAAAAAACATGAGATATTAAACTACTGAGAGATAGAAAGCATAGTTCTAAAGCACTATTGCTGAAAAGAAAAACCATATATAATTGGGCTGTCTGGAAACTTACAATCCACCCAAAGTACATTCTATTTTTATTCCATGTAATTTTATTCCACTGTTCTGTAATCTTCAACCTGTAATCCCAATGTATGTTTCCTTTTGAGTTACCCAGACTCTCAAACTATAAATGCAGATAGACACATATATCTGAAGCATGGCTATCCACTCATTTATTATTACAGCAATATCATTCCAATAATAGTTGTTACTGTATACTGTGGGGAGGGTGAGAAAATAAGGCTAGCAGAGTGAGAGTTTTTAAGTGTCTCTTGGAAAACATTTTTTAAATAAATCTTTACCTCACTGTTTTAGATATCTTTCTTCCAAAAACTACCCAATTCACGTAAATTATGAATATACATTATGTACCACTATTTTTCAGTGACTACAACAGAGAATCTGAAAACAAAAAAGTGGCAGGCATTGCAAATATTATGCTGTCTTTACAGTAAGGTGACCAGATTTTCAGATTGGTAAAGAGGGACACCTTTGACCGGGGGGTGGGGGGGGGGTGATTAAAAAATGTATACGGAGCAACAAAAAATTTCATACAACGCAAAAATAGTATTGTAGTATTTTTTTTATTTCAACATAACTACAATTTACAAATATAAATTGTAACTGTTGCCAAACATCAAAATTTTGATCATGTGACCATGAGGATGCTGCAATGGTCACTAAGTGTGAAAATGGTCGCTAAGTGTGAAAAATGGTCATCAGTCACTTTTTTCAATGCCATTGTAACTTTGGTCACTATACCACCTTTCTTGCCACAGTTCTTAAGTGAATAACTGCAGCTGATAAGTTAGTAACATAAGTGAATCTGGTTTCCCCATTTGACTTTGTCAAAAGGTGATTATATGACCCCAGAACACTGAAACCATCATAAATACGAATCTGTTGCCAAACATCAAAATTTTGATCGCGTGACCATGAGGATGCTGCAACGGTCGCTAAGTGTGAAAATGGTCGCTAAGTGTGAAAAATGGTCATCAGTCACTTTTTTCAATGCCATTGTAACTTTGGTCACTAAGCCCATTATACCACCTTTCTGGCCACAGTTCTTAAGTGAATAACTGCAGCTGGTATTTTGTATTTTGGATAGAATTTTTTTAAATAGCTTAAGACAATTTAAAAAAGGAATCCACACAGAATAAATTGAAGTAAAACATTTCAAACTATTCTTTCTATGCACAATATATTTCAAAAGTATTGGGCATAGAATTTTTAAACATGGTTTCACTTCAATTTATTTTGGATATAATCTTTTTTTAAATAGTCTAAGACAATTTAAAAAAAGAATCCACACAGAATTTTAAAAAATCCTATGCACAATAAATAAAATATTATTTTAAAATACATTAAAAATATAAAAGAAAAAAACCCAGTTCACTTACCAGCAGGCTTGCACTCCAAGTCAACCCAGAATGATGTAGATGTTAATACAAAGAACTGAGCAAATTGAAATGGTGAAATTAGTCAGGGAAATATTTTTCAAAGCCACCATTTTTTCTACACAAGCAGACCTCCAACCTCCGTGCCCCTCCCCTCCGGAAAATCCAGGAAGTAACACTCACGACCTCTCTAGCCAAGTGTTTCCTGCAGCTCTATGGTACTTGGTCATTTTTTCTTATAAAATGAGGTAAAAGGGGCGGGGGGGTCCGTTTTGTTGCTTTAACATTTTAATATCTTCAATGAAAGTACTGAGACAGAGAGAGGGATTAGACAGAGTGTCTTTTGTCTTGCCCCGATTAGGATTTCTTAAGCAAATCCACTGGGCTTTCAACATGAAGCCAGAAAATCGGGACTTTTTTAAAACGGCCCAGGACACGGGACAAATTGTTATAAAGCGTGATTGTCCTGCTGAAATCGGGACGTCTGGTCACCTTACACAGCCCACCCTTCCTAATGTTTGTTGCTCTCCTTTTGTAACAGAGCTGCGATTAACATTGAGTTTATCTGAGAAGGTAACATGGGCTGGCTGCCTTGCTAGTTGTTACTGTGATGCTTTGGAAGAAAATAATCAGGAGAAAAAGAGCAAAGCCAGTGAGAAGCAGACATTGAGAGTCTTTGGAAGATGGAGAACAGTGGGGGTGGGGTGGGGGTAGGGGAAATACAGAGACAGTAGGACATTTTTTGCCAACACATATTGCTATGGTGGTGCCTTATTACCTTATTTTCCAAATTGGGCATCTTAAACTATGTTTTATATCCCACAGCCTACATGTATTTATTGCAGGGCAATATTGCAGCACTATAAGCAAAGCAGCTGTTTTTCAAACACATGATCTACTAAACTTTTAATGGAAGAGCATATCCCAACTGATCTTCCAATTTCAACCAAACCGTTAAATCTGAAAACGAGGCTTCTGTTTTTCATCTTAGATTTATTTTATTTTTCACATCCCACTTTTATTGTCTCAAAGATGCTTTTTCAAAAGGCAACTGGACTTTGTTTTCCTTGAAGATGTTTTGCTTCTTATCTAAGAAGCTTCTTCAATTCTGACTGAATGGTGGAAGATATTCACCACCATTCAGTCAGAACCGAGGAAACTTCTTCATCCCACCTTTATTTTTACAAATCAATATGGCAAACCTATCAAGTACACTCTTCTACTCCTATTTTCCCCACAACCACCATCCTGTGAAGTGGGTTAGGCTACAGACTTATAAAGTCACCCAGCTGGCTTTTACAGCTGGGCAGAACTGTGCTCTCCCAGTTTTTAGCCTGGTGTCTTAACCATTAGATCTAACTGGCTCTGGAAATTCTTTCTGAATGCTTTGGGCTGTTTCCTGCAACCTTACATACAGGCTGTTTGCACAATAGGCCATTGTTAATTGAACCACCACTTCTTCAATTCCATGTCTAGGTTCAAAGGAAAGCCAAAGGTTTTCAAACTTGGCAACTTTAAGACTTGTGGACTTCAACTCCCAGAATTATGCTGGAAAATTATGCTGGAGAATTCTGGGAATTGAAGTCCACAAGTCTTAAAGTTGCCAAGTTTGGGGACCCCTGTCTTAAACTAACCTTCATTCCCACAACCATCTACACTAAGATATGATTGGTTAATTTGTTACTCACTGTATGAACTCTCCCTCCCTCCCAAGTCTGCATCTCCACAGTCATACATGAGAAATTCAATGAAATGTGATTCTTTTCAAAGGCAGGCAGACGGTGGGGGGGTGGGTATATATACCTTCAAGTCTGGCTCCTGGTGACTGCCTGGACAAGTCCCTGCAGCTTTCTTGGACAGATTTCAGAAGTGGTTTGCTATTTCCTCCTTCCTAGGGCTAGGGCTAAGAGAAAGCCCAAGGTTATCCAGCTGGCTTTGTGCATAAGATTCCGGGTCTTCCAGTTTGTAACCTGCTACTACGCCAAACTTGACTCTTTTCATCAAGCAGAATACAAAGATATATTTTTTTAAAAAATAATGTTATGAAATTCTCAACACAGGACACTAATAGGAACCCACTTTGAGATGTAGAACCACCCCAAGCTAGATTTTTTCCTGCCTGGCTTTTCCAAACTGTTCCTCTTTAGAATAGAATAGAATAGAATAGAATAGAATAGAATAGAATAGGTATCAGTTCTGGGTGGGCATGGACGGGTGGCAGTGGGGGCTCGGTCTTGACGTCCTTTTTTTGTTGCTCGTTGCAACCATGAGGGAAGTGTTTGGATTCACTTGATGTGCTAATCCAGTTTCCTCACAAGGGCTAGCCAAGCTTGCCTTTATAGATAACCCAAAGGGGTCTTCTCACCACTGTTACTCATGTGGAAATTAGAATAGAATAGAATAGAATAGAATAGAATAAACAAATTCTTCATTGGCCAAGTGTGATTGGACACACAAGGAATTTGTCTTTGGTGCATATGCTCTTAGTGTACATAAAAGACAAGGTACATTCACCAAGAATCATAAGATACAACACTTAATGATAGTCATAGGGTACAAATAAGTAAACAGGAAACAATATAAATGGTAAGGATGCAAGCAACAAACTTACAGTCATACAGTCATAAGTGGGAGGAGATGGGTGTTAGGAACGATGGGAAGACTAATAGTAATAGTAATGCAGCCTTAGTGAATAAGTTGACAGTGGTGAGGGAATTAGTTGTTTAGCAGAGTGATGGGTTCGAGGAAAAACTGATCTTGTCTCTAAACTCTCCCTTCCCCTTTCTTTGTATTAAACGGTCCAGCAAACGGTTCTTCTCGGAATAGCTCAGAAGGGCCAAGCCACTCCATGCCACATTATTTCAGGCGCCGGACTTCTTGTGCGGATGGTGCTCTTCCTCTTCCCTAAGAAACCTGAGGTCCGTGGGCTTGGGGCTGCGCCCTACGCTGAATGAAGCGCGTCGCCCTCCCCGGCTCCCACACGGCGGAGCTCTCGTTCCAGATCCGTGGGCGACAGCAATGAATGGAGGCCTCGCTGCAGCGCCGCCCCTCATCTCGGAGCGCCGCTCGCTTGGCGACACGCTCGGCCTTGCCTCGGGCGGCTCTCGCCCAGCCCCGCCAGCCCCAGTCAGCAGGAACCCGGAAGCAGGCGGTGCTGCAATCAAACCGTTTCCTGCGCCAGAGTCGGAGACGGGGCTGAGCTGCGATCTGGTGAAGCGGAGCAGCTGCGGAGCCATGACTCACCAGACCGGCATCCACGGTAGGAAAACGGGGAGCCCTGGGAGGGGATGGGTGGGGGGGGGGGGCTGTTGCCACTACCTTTTGTGCCGCCCCGGAGCCTGTCGCCAAGCGGCCCGCCCAAGCCGCTGCTGCCCATTCATACCGGTTCCCCCGGCTTTGCCTTGGTGGGTGGCCGTCCTTCTCGCCCAAACCTCAATTCTTCTCCCCCTCCTGCTCCGTTCCCGGTTTAGGGGTCGAAGAAAAGGGGTTCCGACACGCGAGCTCGGCCTCCATCGTTCAGACGACTCTTCCTCCCGGTTGATTCCCTTGGTCTTTCACGCCTGGGATTATGAGTGACCCATCTGCCTGTGCGCGGTGGAGAGGGGAGGTTGTTTGAAGCAAGGGGGGGCACCTTTACAATGAAAAGTAATTCCTAGAAATCTCTCTCGATGCTGTGTGGGTGGTCGTGATTGCCAAGGATACCCCACAGCGCCCCATGATTTTTTCTTACATGATAGTCACCAGCAAGCATCCGTTTAGTAAAGGGGTTGTCTACACCATTTATTTGGAGGTAAAAGGCATCATCTCCTTAGCCCGTGCTTATCCGGATGTTCTAGAAAGCTTGAGCACAGTGATCCTTGCTAGCCTGTAATTATACATTCATACATATATACATACATACATACATACTTGTTTTCTGTTTTACGTGTACATTTCAAATTAAACAGAAGATTCCTTCTTTTATTTCATGTCTTTGGGTGCAGTTGCTGATGGGATATTGTAGGTACTCATGGCATTTCTCTACTCTGCAATGGATCTGAGATGTGGCAGCCTGTTCTGGTTGCTGCTGTATAAATCGCCTAACATGTTGGCTCTGCAGTGTGAATCATAATTGCCGGAGCCATTTCCCTCACCACATGGAAGCGGCTCTATGGTTTTACAGTATGTCCCTGCTTCCTTGTATCTTTAGCATCCAGAGGCTAAATCGTAATGTCTTTCTGCATGCATGGATTTTGTTGAAATGCACCACAGAATTACTGTGCTACAAGAAGTAACTATAATTAAAGATTTGACTTGGAAAGCTGTCAGAATGGGATTGTATCACTACAGTAAATTATACATGTATCAGCTGCACAAATCAAATAGGAGTGATTATAACTGGCCTGTCCTGAACCCTTCTCCAGCCTCCCCCCCCCCGCCCCCCATCTTTATCTTGCTTTAACAACTGACTGTGGATTTTCAGTTTACAGTGTCAGGCTATGGGAATACTTATGAGGCCTACTCTAGCTGTTTTCAAAATTCCGTCTCTAGACTTAGACAGCACTTTTTCAGTAGTTGGAAGTGTTGCATGCTGCTAATTTTAAGTGCATTACATTCAAACAGTGCAATCTGCATAAATGGCTATAATCCAAAAAAGTGAGAGACTGATAGTAGAGCAGCAAAGGTGCAATCTGATGTAAAAGGATGAAGCTGACTTGCAAGAACTGTGTTTGAAAACCAGGAAAATATCTAGTGAGTGACCAGTAGTGCTCAGAACTTGTAAAAGTAGCAGTATTGCTGGGCAGTACTTAAACTAAGTTACATGCTGGATTGACTGAATGGCTGGGTGAATTGCACATCTGCTTTTCTCTGAAAGAAAGAACAATCTCATGGATATTGATGGTTTAAGCTTCAGCAATAATTATCTTTGTTACAATTTTCTAGGCTTCTTGGATTTGATAAAATTCAGCTATTTTAAACACTCTCAGGGTAGATTTGGCAAGATTACAGTAATAACAATTTAAGGTCAATTCATAAACTAGCAGACAAATGCAGAGATATGTAACTGCTTTAATCACAATGGAATATACACGTTTAAATAATGATTTTATTCCAACTTTCTTCCAATGATCTCATCTAGTCATATTTTTGTCTCCTATTGTGTTATCCACATATCGACCCTCTAGGGTAAGTTTGACTAAAAAGCAGTGGGTGATCTATACTCACCTGGTACGTTTTGTGGCTAAATTGAGATATGAATTTGAACCCACAACCCTATTTCTAGTTCAGAACCATTCATTGTGCCATTTCATTATGGTTACTAAATGTGTACAGGCAGTCCTTGATTTACAACCACAGTTGAACCCGAAATTTCTGTTGTTAAGCGAGATACTTGTTAAGTGAATTTTGCCCCATTTTAGGCCTTTCTTGCCACAGTTGTTAAGTAAATCATCACAGGTGTTAATTAGTAACCAGATTGTTAAGTGAATCTCTTCCCCATTGAGTTTGCTTGACAGAAAGCTACAAAAGGTAACCACATGACTCCAGGACATTGCAGCTATCATAAATATGAGCCAGTTGCCAAGCATCCGAAATTTGATTACATGACCAAGTCACTTTTTTCAGTGCTGTTGTAACTTTGAATGGTCACTAAATGAATGGTTAAAAGTTGAGGACTACCTCTATTAGTATTAAAGTTTATGTATATAGTAACTTTGCAGCTGATTTTACAGTATTGTATCACAAGGGAAGTATAAGTGTTGGTATGTATGTTAGGAAAAACCATGGCATGTTAGTATGTGGTTTTTGTCCTGTGGGCTTGCTCATCCCTGATCTGCCATTCATTAATTATTTACTTGGGTTTTTATGTCATTTCAATATTTTAATCAGATCAGTGTTCAGTTCTAATAACTAGGATGGAAACTAAAATGGTAAACAATAGCATCATACTGTAATCAATAACATAACACAGAATAATAATAATAGCAAAGCATGAAATGATACCTATGGACCTTCTAATCATCTGGTGTTGCCTTTCAGCCCTGGGAGCAGCTAAATTACAAGTCCTTTCCTTTGCCACAAGCCTCAAACAGCCTCCTGATATAATAGGGACGAAGACTTAATATCAACTTGCTGTCATGTAATCAAGCAATCAAAAGTGGTAGCCGCTTTTCTGACTGATTTCCCCCTAAAACGGAAATAAGTTCTTGCTATTTCTCTTAAAAGTTTTTGCCATTTTTTAAAAAAATTCCTTATTATCTCTAGAGCCAGTTTGGTGTAATGGGAAGCTGGTAAGCACCAGGCTAGTAGCCCGGAGACTGAATTGTAGTCCTTCCTGCCTTAAACACAAAGCCAGCTAGTTGACTTTAGGTTAGTCACTGTCTCTCACCCCTAGCTATGAGCAAACACTTCCAAAATCTTACGAAGCAAATTGCAGGGACTTGCCCAGACAGTCTCCTGAAGTCAACTATGACTTGAAAGTATGCACACACAACATATCATCTTATACTATTTTCTGTCAGTTTTTATACTATGTTCTCATTAGAAAAAGGGAATCTCTTTTCACCTTTTTCACAAATCTTTCTGCAGTCAGTTGTGCCTCTGTTAAGATTTAAGTGTTGGGAGAGAGTTTCCCACTTGCATGCATGCAAAATGTAATAGCTTTCTTTAGTACTCATTCTTTTCTTTTAGTTCATCATGGTCGCTGCCTTGGATTAAATCTAGATACAGATAGTCCTCAATTTACAACCATTTCTTTTGTAACTGAAGTTACTGTATTTTTCGGAGTATGAGCTGCACCAAGGTTTTGAAGAGGCAAATTACAAAAAAAAGTTTTTGCACTCAGCAAACCTCCCAAAAATGGCCTGTTTTTTTGCGAAAATGGGCCCGTTTTTTGTCAAAAAAAGAGGACGTGCATAGCCTTTAGGAGGCCTCCAGAGTGCTCCTGCGGGCTGGGGGGGGGAGGAAAAACAAGCAAAAAATGGCCCGTTTTTCCCTCATTTATGCCCTTCGCAACCCCCAGGAGCACTCTGGAGGCCTCCTAAAGGCTATGCACGGCCATTTTTGCAAAGAGGGTGGGGTTTCAAGAGGCAGAAAATGCTGCATTCAGTGTATAAGATGCACCCAGATTTTCACCCTCTTTTGAGGGAAAAAGGTTCGTCTTATATTCTGAAAAATACGGTATATCAGCCCTGAAAAAAGTGTCATATGACCAGTTTTCACTTATCACCATTGCAGCATCCCCACGATCGTGGGATCAAAATTTGGGCACTTGGCAATAGTTGCAGTGTCCTGGAGACATGTTGTTATCATCATTTCTCAGCTGGCTTCGACAAGCAAAGTCAATGGGAGAAGCAAGATTCGTTTAATGATTGCATGATACGCTTAACAACTCAAATGTTTCACTTAATAATAGCAAAAGGTCATAAAATGAAACACAACTCACTTAACAACAGCCTTGACCAGCAAGGGAAATGTTGCGCTCAATAGTAGTCGTAAGACAACAGCTACTTGTATTTTCTTCTCCTCTCCTGAGAGGAGATTTCTTTTGAGACCATTGTTCTATGGCACAATTTCTGAACCCCATTTACTTTTGTGACCATAACCTACCCATAGTTACTATAAAGATATTTACTACTATAAGCTACAGTAATATTCAGCTGCTTAAGTTAGCATAGATATGTGAAGGTTATGACAAATTGATCACATGCCTGGCAGTTATGTTTGGGCAATCCCCTAGAAATACGGCATGGCTATCTGGATGGCATCTGCTCCACATTGAGAACCGTGATTTAAAGTATATTTGTTGTAGTTAGTTACACAGCTATACCAAATCATCCCACTTTTTATTTCCCAAAAATGCCTGCAATGGTTATCCATCAAAACCATGGTGTTGAATAAATAGCGGTCCCAAATGAAATGACATTAGTGCGGCAAATAGAAGTTGGATTAGGTTGTGACTAAAGATAGAGTTGCATGACTAAATAGAGAAGGTAAATCAGCAAGAATCAAATGGAGTAATGCTGATGTGAAAACTGGAATGAATCTGAATTAATCCAAAGAATTAACTCATTTTCTATCTCTTCCTCCTCTACAGCCAGGAGAAAGATTATGCTGCTAACATTTTATTTTTCTTTCTACTAATCCTCCTTAGTTCTTACTTATGGACCAGAAATTACAGTTTGCTTTATGCCTGTTTCATAACTTGTGATTTGCAGTTGGCTTAATTAGAAGCAGATCAATTTGTTGGAACAGGTTTCCTTGGTTTTTTTTCCACTAACCACGTTTGTGAAAAATGAAATTAAACACAGTGGAATCTCTCTGACAGAGCAGGCATGGAGAACATACTAGCTCAAATCAAGTTGCTGCTTGTGCGCCTTGTTCTAATCTGGGCAAAATTATGGGTAAACCAGAACATTTGTGTGAATGTGTTTCTTATTCAAATACGTTAACCTATCCTGCTGTTTCATGTAGGAAATAATTAGTTTTGATCCCAGGCTAAA
The DNA here is from genome assembly GCF_009769535.1 of Thamnophis elegans. Classification (NCBI taxonomy): domain Eukaryota; kingdom Metazoa; phylum Chordata; class Lepidosauria; order Squamata; family Natricidae; genus Thamnophis; species Thamnophis elegans. The sequence goes on from NC_045542.1 coordinate 105,327,719, forward strand.
GTGTTTCTGCTGTTCATATCCTTTGTGATAGTTTTGTGCTTATGCTGGCAAATTGCCCTAGTGAAGCCTTTTGGGTAAAAGCCATGAGTCAAATCCTGTTCAAATATTATTATGCAAACAAGTCTGAAGGAAAACAGAAGTGAAGCATACCGATTCGTTCCCTTTTTACTTCTTTTTCTATAGCTGTGAAATGCTCAGAAAGTAAATTTTCTAGGATATCTGTATATTTGCATATTTGAAGTAGTGAATTATCTGAACACAGCACTGTGTGATGTTTTAAAGAAGCCTGTTTTTTAAGCTGTTGATTGAGCTAAAGTAATCCAACAGGCTGAATGTCTTCCAGAGTAATAGTTCAAAATATGTTTTAATAACTTTGCCTTCTCACTGGCTTACTTTAGGCCAGGGGTCAGCAACCTGCGGCTCTGGAGCTGCATGTGCCTCTTTTACCCCTCTGCTGTGGCTTCCTGTTGCCGGTCAGCTCCACAATTGACAGAGCTTTCAGTTAGGACAGGAAAAAGGACACCGCACTAGGAAAAGACTCTATGGTGGGGAAACTGAACTTCTGGTCAGCAGAGGAAAAAGGACGCCATACTAGGAGGAGACTATGGTGGGGGAACCGGACTTCCAGTTGGCTCCAGAATTGAATGGGGGTGGGGGGGCTTCCAGTTGGGACCTTTGTGGCTCTTTGAGTGTTTAAGGTTGCCAACCCCTGGTTTAGGCTGGTTGCCCAGCCTGTGATACTTGGAACTGAAAATGCAAAGTCAGGGTGATGACTAATGATCCATTGTGGAGGGTTTTATAAAATTCTAACATGAAAAAGAGAAAAAGAAGTTAGATCTCTTCTGCCTAGCATCCATTTAAATATGCAGAGAGGGGTATATTGTGCTATGATGAGTCCTATATGATTTGGAAACCTACCGAAGGCCCAACTCATATATTCTGCATGATGGAATTACATTTTGATACTTCTTCCAGGTACAGTTTTTGGTATCATCAAGACAATAAAGAAAGCTGGACTTAAATATTTTTTCTTGACAGTAATTACTTCTTTGAGTTCTTATAAGCTTATGCCTCTTTTTTTGTTGCCTTCCATTTTTAAAGCATCAGGACTTCTCCCATGGCTTTTGCCTTTGTGTTATTAACTGTTGACTGTTACTCCACTGTAGTTATCTTTAAATGTATTAGCTTTCTATATGCAGAAAATCCTTTTTAGACAAGTGGTGTCTTACTGTATTTTAAAGTAGCATATGCCACAAAGACTGTGCCATGACCTATTTCTGCCCACATACATTAGTATCCTAAGGGATGGTTTCAGTTTCTCTTGCTTGTCCTCTGCTCACCTCCAGCTGTGTGACCTGGTTCTTAACAGGCCACTAACTGGCCCGAGGGATTGGGGAGCCCTGCTTTACATGGCCAATGATAGAATGGTGCATCTATTTTTGTGCTGCTTGATCTCTTAGCAATTTTCAGTACCATTGACGATGATATCCCTCTCGGCCATCTTCCAGGATTGGGCTCCATTTTATGGCAATTCTCTTCCTTCCTCTTCTTAATTTCTCTGGTAGCAGTGATAAATTGACCTTGAAATATTGACTTTCTCAATGATACATTGGCACTGAAATGTAAGCTATTTCAAAGTAGCATTAAAAGCAAATCAGATGTCTTAAAGACCATTCAAATGAGAGATATAAATGAGACTGGAAAAAATGGATTGACTATATACAAAACAAATACGGGACTAAGAAATTACAGATAGCCTATGCTTAAGATTAGGAATAATCTAAACTGCTTAAAGTTAGTGTAACAGGAAGAAGCTGAGTTTAATGCAGAGATGTTATTAACTTCTTTTTTTAAATTTCCTTTGTCTTAATATATTTTAGACTGTATTTGTTAAAAACCTATACCGTGTACGGGCTCTGGGAAGTCGGGGGGGGGAAGGGAGGTGGAGTGTTAGGGGGGAGGGGGGATATATAGTATGTGTTAGATTTTATAGTAATGCGATTGCACTTGTATACTGTTGCTCTTTAATTTCACTGTAAAAATAGGACAAGCTGAATATATTAATAGATAGTAGAAATACACCGAAGGGAGGAGTAGAGGGATAGAAGAAAGAGGGGTAGAGAGGGTGGGAGAGAGGACGGGTGGGAGGGTGAGAAGGAAGGGAGGGAGTGTACTGGGAGAGAGGAGTGGTAGAGGGGGAGGGGAAGTAGGGTAGAGAGAATGTTGGAGGGAAGAAGGAAAGTTGCAGGGGGCGAAAGAAAGGGTGTATGGAGGGTCGAAGAGGTACATTGGGTTTGTATTTTGGGGGGTATTGTTGACAAGAGGAATGGCTGTGTTTATTGTTTAATGTTATATGGCCCCGGTTATGCACAGTATATATGTGACTGTATGAAATGAAAATGGAAAAATAAAAACATATTTACTGAGGGGAAAAAAAAAGCAAATCAGATGAACCCGAGATATCCTAGAGTTATATATAAAAGGGAAATTAGAACATAGTGTTCTGTAAGTGTGATTCAAAATCCTTAGTTACTCCTTTGGATTTAACTGCATCTAAAATTCATTGTTTTATAAGCCTTCACTTGGGCTTATAATTCTTCAGAAATACTAGTGATTCAGAAGCAAGTAAATATCCAAGTCGGTTGTTTGTCTCAGTTGGATACTGACAATTTTGTCCCTTGTGACCATTACAATAAAGATGCTGACTAATTTTACCCTTAGATGTAATAAACACAAGGTACCAGCAGACAAATATTGCCTTGTATAGTCAGTTGGTTTCAGTATTAAACTTTTCTAAAATGGAGGTACCTGACAGCTGTCAGGCATAGGGTGACAGAAATTATTGATACCATTGTTAGCTATTTTTTCTCCAAATTGGTTGTATCAAGCAAAAGTTCTCACAATATTGCTCTATTCCAAATATTCAGTTCTCTCCAAATCCTCATGGAGTATCTGACATGGTATAGCTCTAGAATGGTGAGTATAGCATGTTGTCCAGTCTTCAGATATGCCTTGGTGGGGAAAAAAAACACCAAAGTTTTGATAGGCATTTATATTTTCCATTATGAAGCAAAGGCACAAATCTTCTGTGACTTCCATGGTAGCTTTTGGACAGTCCTGCTAACAGCAGAGATGCCTGTAAAAGAAGCTGTAACAACTGGAGGAAATCGGGAAAGAAGAAGAGCCAATTGAAGTAAGTTCAAAATGGGAGTCCATGAAGCAAAGCTGTCATAGGGAACTAGAAATTCAGTGTTTCAGAAATCCATCACAAGTAGGACCTGGGAATAATAGCATGAAATGTACTACCTATTTTTTCAAACCATGAATTGGAAATGAACGCAGCTATTTGAAGCCTTTTTAACAGTCACCACATCCAGTGGATTAAAGATTGATAGACAGAGGCTCAAGTATCCTATCAGGAGGACAGAATGATTTGAATCAGGAAGGCATCCATTTCAGAGTTCATGTATTATTGAATCAGAAGTGGTTGGTTACCGCTGATGGACAGAGCAAGAGATGCTCAGTGAAAAACTAGGCCTATTCTCTCCCAGTATGATACTGTATATCTGTGAAGAGAGCATGTGCTTACACTTGTGATTAATGAATCAATATCATTGGCACAGGTTTTAAAGAAGCTAGGTAAGCAAACTATGGGGAGATATTTTCATTTTCAGCTCAAACTAAATCAAAGTGCTATAGATGGGTTTTTTTGTCAGTTCAATCGTATCAGATTCTCGGGAGACTGTCTGAATAAGTCCCTATAGTTTTCTTGACAAGGTTTTTCAGAAGTGGCTTGCCATTGCCTCTTTCCTTGACCAGAGAGAAAGTGACTGGCCCAAAGTCACCCAGTTGGCTTCATGTCCAAGGCAGGAATGGAACTCACGGTCTCCCAGTTTCTAGCTTGATGCCTTAAACACCGCACCAAACTTGCTCTTTGGATAAGTACACTTGTGGAGGACAAAACTTACTTTAAATTCTTATTTAAAATCCAGTTAATTTAAAGTCCAATTTAAACTTCCCAACATTTTGATATTGGGAAATTTCCTTAATAAGCTTTAAGAAAAATGATGGGCCTTTGCTTTAGCTAAAGTTCTAACAATAGAGACCTAATGTTTTGCTGTTAAATAGAGCCTTGAGTTTTGGCAGCGTGACTATTATTATGAGATAAACCCAGGAGCAAAACACAGCACACAGAGCCTTTAGACAATTAATAGTGGTTTATATTTTGTGTATTTTTTTTGTGTATTTATTAGACATTTATAGGCCGCCCTTTTCCCTGAGGGGACTCAGGGCGGCTTACAGTCAAAAAGGAAAGGGAGTGTAGGACAATACAAAAAGAAATGTGCACAAAAGTAAATTAAATGGTAAAACTCAACATTCACTCAACATTCGGGAGGAGCAAAAGTAAACTTATCCCCAGGCCTGACGGGCTAGCCAGTTCTTGAGGGGTGTGCGGAAGGCCTGGACAGAGGTGAGGGTACGAATCTCCACGGGGAGATTGTTCCATAGTGTCGGAGCCGCAACAGAGAAGGCTCTCCACCGAGTAGTCGCCAGTCGGCACTGACTGGCGGATGGAATACGGAGGAGGCCAACTCTATGCGATCTGATGGGACGCAGGGAGGTAATTGGCAGAAGGCGGTCTCTCAAATAGCCAGATCCACTACCATGGAGCGCTTTATAGGTGGTGAGTAGAACCTTGAAGTGCACCCGGAGATCAACAGGTAGCCAGTGCAGCTCACGGAGGATCGGTGTTATGTGGGCGAACCATGGTGCGCCCACAATCACTCGCGTGGCCGCATTCTGGACTAGCTGAAGTCTCCGGATGCTCTTCAAGGGCAGCCCCATGTAGAGCACATTACAGTATTCCAGCCTGGAGATCACAAGGGCTCGAGTGACTGTTGTGAGGGCCTCCCGATTCAGGTAGGGCCGCAACTGGCGCACCAGGCGAACCTGGGCAAATGCCCCCCTGGTCACAGCTGAGAGATGGTGGTCAAAAGTCAGCTGTGGGTCCAGGAGGACTCCCAAGTTGCGGGCCCTTTCTGAGGGTTGTAAGTTTTGTCCCCCCAGCCTGAGTGATGGTATGTTGGTCAAATTTTTGGGAGGGAAACACAACAGCCACTCGGTCTTGTCTGGGTTGAGTATCAGCTTGTTTGCTCTCATCCAGTCTTTAACGGCTTCTAGACCCCGGTTCATCACGTCCACCGCTTCATTGAGTTGGCACGGGGCGGACAGATACAACTGTGTATCATCCGCATATTGGTGGTATTTTATCCCGTGCCTTCGGATGATCTTGCCCAGCGGTTTCATGTAAATGTTAAATAGTAGGGGGGATAGGACCGACCCCTGCGGCACCCCATAAGTTAGGGGCCTCAGGGACGATCTCTGCCCCCCCACCAACACCAACTGCGACCTGTCCGAGAGATAGGAGGAGAACCACTGCAAAACAGTGCCGCCCACCCCTATCTCCCGCAGTCGTCGCAGAAGGATACCATGGTCGATGGTATCGAAAGCCGCTGAGAGGTCCAGGAGAACTAGGATGGAAGCATGGCCTCCATCCCTAGCTCTCCAGAGATCATCGGTCAATGCGACCAAAGCGGTTTCTGTGCTGTAACCGGGTCTGAAGCCAGACTGGAAGGGGTCAAGATAGTTAGCTTCCTCCAAGGTGCGCTGAAGCTGGAGAGCCACCACCTTCTCAACAACCTTCCCTACAAAGGGGAGGTTGGAGACTGGACGATAGTTATTAAGAACAGCTGGATCCAAGGACGGTTTCTTCAGGAGGGGTCTTACCACCACTGTCTTGAGCGCGGTGGGAAAGTACCCCTCCCGAAGAGAGGCGGTAACAACCGCCTGGATCCAGCCTCGTGTCACCTCACTGCTGTTGGCAACCAGCCAGGAGGGACACGGGTCCAGTATGCAGGTGGAGGCACTCACAGCTTGCATAGCCTTGTCCACATCCCCAGAGGCAACTTCCTGAAACTCAACCCAGAGATGGTTTGCCAAGTCTTCTCCTCGTGTCTCGGCTGGATCTACTGGGGTGGAGTCCAGGTCCGCTCGAAACCGGGCAACTTTGTCCACCAAGAACTGGACATACTCCTCAGCCTTACCCTGTAGGGAGTCCCCCGTATCCCTCCTATTTAGGAGGGAGCGGGTTATCCTAAACAGGGTGGCTGGGCGGGACTCGGCGGACGCTACCAAGGAGGCAATATATGTTCTTTTTGCTGTTCTTAAAGTCCGAATATACTCCTTGGTGCATGCTGTTAAAAGTGCCCGTTTCGACTCGGACCTATCGGACCTCCACGAGTGTTCTAGGCGTCTCCTCCGGCGCTTTACCTCCCAGAGCTCCTCAGTAAACCAAGGAGGCCTCCGGGGGCCGCTGACCCGGAGGGGCCGTAGCGGCGCAATCCGGTCTAGAGACTCCGAAGCTGCCGAGTGCCAGGCAGCGACGAGGGTCTCCGCCGAACTGTGGGCGAGGGTATCAGGAATAACCCCAAGCTCCGTCTGGAACCTAACAGGATCCATCAGTCGCTTGGGGCGGAACCAGCTGATCGGTTCCTCCTCCCTACGGTGGGGGTTTGGCCTCCGGAAGTCTAGCCTCAGTAGGTAGTGGTCTGACCATGACAGGGGTATGATCTCATTACCCCTCAGACCAAGATCGTAACTCCACTGCTCTGAGAGGAATACGAGGTTGAGCGTGTGACCCGCTGAGTGAGTTGGGCCTCGGATTACTTGAGTCAAGCCCATGGCTGTCATGGAAGCCATGAACTCCTGCGCTCCATCAGAGTGTTCACCGAGCGAAGGCAAGTTGAAGTCCCCCAGAACTATAAGTCTAGGGAACTCAACTGCTAGCTCGGCTACTGACTCGAGGAGCGAGGGGAGGGCTGCTGCAACGCAGTTGGGAGGCAGGTACGTAAGCAGCAGACCCACTTGACCCTTGAGGTCCAGCTTCACCAGCAGGGACTCACACCCGACAAGCTCCGGAGCAGGGATCCTACGAGGTACTAAAGACTCCCGGACTACAATAGCCACACCGCCACCCCTTCCCTGGGCTCTCGGCTGGTGTAGCACCTGAAATCCGGCTGGGCACATCTCAACGAGGGGGACTCCTCCCTCCGTGCCCAGCCATGTCTCAGTAATACATGCCAGGTCTGCGCCCTCATCAGTTATCAAGTCCCGGATGAGGGGGGCCTTATGAATGACAGACCTGGCATTTAGCGACAGCAGCCTGAGACCAGGGTCCTGAGTACTCGCGCCATCTGACCTTGGAGTGGGACTCCTAGGGCCAGAAGGAGGGATCTCTATAACACAGCGAGCCCTCCTTCCCCGATGATGGCCTGCCCTAAAGTCCCCGCCATATCTGCCTCTCCCTGTTATGACTGCAATGCTCCGACCCTCTCCCGTGGATATAGCCCCCCCAACCACCCCGGTGGCCCCCGCATACCCCGCCAGGTCCTCCGAATCACTCATACCCAGGCTCTCACACAAACAGTCCTCACTAAAAAAGTTAAAAACACCAATACAACTATATAATAATAAAAAGTGAGATCATTCATATCATCTCAAACAATCCCATGCACTCAACATACCGATTAAAAGAAATATAGGAAAAAGTTGCGCAGTTCGTAATAGTCCAAAGGTGCCTTCCACCTCTCCTGAGGAGGGTAGCACCTTAATGGGAGCTCCGCTAAGGAGACCAATATCGTCCAAGGGAGGAGAGGATGGGGGACAAGGTGGATCTGGGCAGCAGCTGTAACAGGGGGAGTCAAGGGGCTAACCATAGTGGAGAAAGTCTGATGGTTAAGTTCAATTCCAGCCATCCCCTTGATGTTATTTCCAGGTTAAGTCCTAGGGTGGGGAAAGAATATCTGTCTCTGATGGAAAAAGACAGGGGGGAGATGTTCTAATCACCAATCACACTCTCCTTCAATTCCGTCCCCTCGAGCAGTTTCCTCCCTCACCAGTTCTCTTCTTTTGGTTACAGTGTGAAGGCAGAGTAGGTCTAAATATCAGCAGCAGCAGCGAGAGCCGGAAGGCCAATCATGATGGTCAAAGGCCCAATATGCAGAAGTCAGTTCACACCAAGAGTCGTACCAATCGTACCAGCCCCCTTAGTAGTCTAAGCCCAAGGTTGAAAAAAAAAAGCTTCATCCAAGGTGGAAGGAGGGGGGGGTGCCCCATTCAGCAGCTGGGCCCTGGCGTTCTCAAAGGGGCCTCAGCAAACCAGAGAGTTATCGGGCCAACAGTGACATAATGATGGTTATGGTAGTCGGGGCGGTAATCGTAGTTAAGTCAGGCTCCCCCCAAAAGCAGCTGGGCCGTACGGTCTTCCAAGCCGCTAAGCCGCGGCGGTCTCACAGCCAGCGGGCCAGCGAGCCAACAGACAACAGTGGTCGCGGCAGCCAGCAATAATCGGGGGAAGATCAGGACTCCCCTAGCAGCTCGGCCGCAGAGTCTTGTAACAGCTGAGCCGCGGCGTTCTCAAGTGGCAGCCAGCAATGATCGGGGGAAGATCAGGACTCCCCTAGCAGCTCAGCCGCAGAGTCTTATAACAGCTGAGCCGCGGCGTTCTCAAGCCGCGGCGTTCTCGAGCCGGCATCGGCAAGCCAGCGGCACAGTGTCGGTTGCGGCCGCGGCGGTCAGGCAGCAGACACGGGGGGGTCGGGTTTCTCAAGCCAGCTGGGCCGCGGCGCTGAGCGGCGTCAGCGGTGTCGGCGTCTTTCAGAAGCGGCAGCCTTGGGGAGTAAAAACTCGCCAGTCCGCTGCCAGCTCCAGGACCGCAAAAAGTTCACTCTACCTTAGCCTCTCTCGGCTCAGTTCCAGAGCTCGATTTCTCCTCTCTACTGGTTGTTTCTCCTGTACGGAGCCGGAGCGGTGAGCTCGGCAGACATGTTCCTCACACATGCGCAATAATAGGTTTATATATACATATATACAGACAGACACATGGTAGATAAATCCCTTACCAGCTATGGCTACAAGGGGAGAAATAAGACATACAATGAGGGGGAGAAATGCCCTCTAATGGCCACCTATATATAAACACCTCTTAAAACAGTAAATGACTTGTGTGGACCTCACCAGTGTCTTAAATAGGCTATAAATGTATTGCTGAATCATCCTCATTGCATCAGCTTACAGTTTACATCTTAGAACCTTACATCAGCTGGCAGCTATTAAATCCTCATTACCTGACACTTTATACAAACAGTGGCATTAATCCAAATCCTTAAATCATTTAAACCATCTCCTTAGAAATGAGGCATAGATTTTTGTTGGTACCTTCTGAATTTCTGCAAAGATATTAAGCAAAGCCATTGAATCCTGGCTAAACGAAGGAATTCATGACAACAGCATGCATATACCAGAGTTTCAAATACCTAGTGCAGACAGGATTGCAGAATCATCAGGTAAAAAGAAGAGCGGAGGTTTATGTATATATGTATGTATGTATGTGTATATGTGTATATATGTATCAACAATTGTTCTGAGGATATAACCACAATACATAAATTGTGTGATGAAAATTTAGAGTCTTTACTTATCAACTGTAAACCTTTTTATTCTCCACCAGAGTTTTCCTCATTTCTCCTAATTGCTGTGAATGTGCCTCCACAAGCTTGTGTAAGTAAACAAGGCATTATGAACTCTAGCTGATCAGATTATGGAGGATGAAGCCAGATTCACTGGCCATTGTTTTAGATAATTTCAACAAAGGTAATTTAAGGAAAGAGCTTCCAAAATATTTTCAGCATGTCAATTGTCCCACCAGAGGCAATAATACTTTAGACTATTGCTACACAACACTAAAAGATGCTTATCGGTCCTTACCATGAGCAGCTGTGGGCCACTCTGATCATTGCACGATTCACCTTTACAGACAAAGACTTAAAGACACGAAACCAACAATTAAATCAGAGAGGACTTGGATTGAGGAGGCAAAGTTAAAGCTACAGGCTTGCTTTGACTGTATTGACTGGAATATTTTTGAAGAAACTTCTGCAGACCTAGATGAACTCACAGATACTGTAACATCATATGTCAGCTTTTGTGAAGACCTATGTGTACCGACCAGGAACTTGCGAATATACAGTAATTATAAACCTTGGTTCACAGCTAAACTTAAACAGCTATGTAGTTCCAAAGAGGAAGCCAACAGAAAAGATGATAGAATGATGTACAATCAGGCCAAAAATATACTAACAAGGGAGATCAGAGCAGCAAAAAGAAGCTACTCTGAAAAGCTAAGGAATCAGTTCTCAACAAATGAACCAGCAAACATGTGGAAAACTCTTAAAAATATCACTGGTTACAGCAAACCTCCTTCCCAGGCTGAAGGATATCAACAACTGGCAGATGACCTGAACGTGTTTTACTGCAGGTTTGAAAGGAAACTACAGCCTACTTATCTCCACAACCCCCATCTCAGACACAACAACAACAACAGCCAAACCTCTTATAACTGACCCCATCCCATGGGTTCACAATCCCTGGTGATCACTGAAAAGGAAGTATAAGATCTATTTCACAGACAGAAGCCAGGAAAAGCATCAGGCCCAGAGAAGATAACTCCTTGCTTAAAAGTCTGTGCTGACCTAATGGCCCCCATCTTCATCCGAATCTTCAACCAATCACTAGAGATGTGCCACGTTCCTTCTTGCTTCAAACACTCCACTATCATCCCAGTGCCAAAGAAGCCCTCCATCAAGTCATTCAGACTACAGATCAGTTGCTCTAACATCTGTAGTTATGAAAACCTTTGAAAGGCTAGTGATGTCCCACTTAAAAACCATCACAGATCTGCTGTTAGGCTCCCTACAATTTGCATACTGAGCAAATAGATTGACAGATGATGCTGTTAATATGGCTCTGCACTACATCCTACAATATCTTGAATCTCCAAAAACCTATGAAAGGGTCCTCTTTGTAAACTTTAATTCAGCATTCAATACCATCATACCAGACATTCTTCTAACTAAACTAAATCAGCTAGCAGTACCTGAACACACTTGTAAGTGGATCACAAGCTTCTTAATAGACGTGAAGCAGCAGGTGAAGCTAGGCAAAATCACATCAGATATCTGTACAATTTGCACAGGAGCTCCCCAGGGTTGTGTGCTCTCTCTACTTCTCTCTGTATACCATTAACTGCATCTCAAACGATCCATCTGTTAAACTACTGAAGTTTGCAGATGATACAACAGTGATTGGTCTCATTCGAGACAATGATGAAACTGCATACAGACAGGAGGTTGAACAACAGGCCTCATGGTGCGACCGGAACAATCTGGAACTGAACACACTCAAAACCGTAGAAATGGTGGTAGACTTTAGGAGCATCCCTCCCATACTACCACCTCTTACAATACTAGACAACACAGTATCAGCAGTAGAGGCCTTCAAATTTCTAGGTTCTATCATACCTCAAGACCTAAAATGGACACCTAACATCAAAAACGTCATCAAAAAAGCATAGCAAAGAACGTTCTTTCTGTACCAACTCAGGAAGCTCAAACTGCCCAAAGAGCTGCTGATACAGTTCTACAGAGGAATTGTTGAGTCTGTCATCTGCACCTCTATAACTGTCTGGTTTGGTTCTTCAACCCAACAAGACAGATACATACTTCAGAGAATAATCAGAACTGCAGAAAAAACAATTATTGCCAACCTGTCTTCCATTGAGGACCTGTATACTGCATGAGTCAAAAAGAGGGGCGTGAAAAAAGGTTACAGATAACTCAAATCCTGGACATAAATTGTTTCGACTCCTACCCTCAAAGCGAAGCTATAGAGCACTGCACACCAAGATAACTAGACACAAGAACAGTTTTTTCCCTGAACGCCATCACTCTGCTAAACAAATAATTCCCTCACCACTGTCAAACCATTCACTAAGGCTGTATTACTATTAATCCTCTCATCGTTCCTTTAATCCATCTCCTCCCACTTATGACTGCAGGACTGTAATTTTGTTGCTTGTATCCTTAGGATTTATATTGTTATTGATTGTTTCCTGATTGATTATTTGTACCGTATGACTATCATTAAGTGCTGTATCTTATGATTCTTGACAAATGTATCTTGTCTTTTTATGTACACTGAGACCATATGCACCAAAGACAAATTCCATGGGTGTCCAATCACACTTGGCCAATAAAGAATTCTATTTTATTCATTGAAGACATTTGCTTGTCACTTACTCTTTTCTTCTATAAGCAAGGGATTTTCAGCCTCTTCGTTTAGATATATTACTTATATCTGTCTGTCATCAAAGATTTCACCAAGTATAATTATCTGCATGCCTTCATCTGTATTTTCACATTGCTGAGATCCAGTCATTAAATAAACAAAAAAGAGTGGGTGGGACTTTGTACTAATAACAAACGATGATAGTTGTTTTTTTGTCTCTTTCCATTCACGCATTCACTTTTCATTCCATTTATGAATTCATGCTTTCAGCTTTTTTGTTTACAGATGCAGGACTATCTCTTTCAAAACTGTTCTTCTTGTCCAGTATTTAAGTCCTGGGTTGGAATGTGTAAGGTTCCTCTCCCTGTGCAAGTTTCAGGAAAGATGAAAAAACGTGTGATTTTTTTCATTGTAACAACCATCTTTTGGAATAGCCTGGCATGGGAACTTGAATAGTGCCTTCACACCTGATTTTTTAGAAAGATAGTTAAAAAGGAGCCGTTCAGACAGGTTCAGGACTTAAAATCAGATAATGAAGGCAATGATAATGATGTTTGGAATATGAGTTTAAATTTTGATGATTTTGTTTTTGTTATTAATGCATTTGTTATGGTATGCAAGTAGCCTTCAATTTATGACCATTCATTTAACAACTGCTGAAAGTTATGCCAGTACTGAAAACAGTGACTTACAACCACCCCTTGTAATTATGGCCATTGCAGCTTCCCCCATCAATCATGGATCATTCTGCATTCAGGCACTTGGCAACTGGTATGCATTTATGATGGTTGCTGGAGGCCTCCAACAAACTCAATGGGGAAACTGGATTTGCTACACAACTACAACAAAAAAAAGGTCATAAAATTGGACATGGCTTACTTGCAATCACCTTGTTTAACAATAGAAGTTCTAGTTACAATTGTGGTTATAGGTTAACGGCTACCTATATAGACTTTGCCATGCTTACAGTATTGTCTTGGTAATCTTCTTTAGCTGTAAACCACTATGAGGTTTGTGGAGTGTGGTGCATAATTATATAAATAATATTGATTTCCTTGGCTTTTACTAAGCAACAAAGCAAAAAACTTTCGGTCTCTCATTTCAGAGAGGAAATGCTATGTTCTACATAGTGCTGCAAAATAATCGCTTCATAGTCATTTGTCTTGGTGCCAGGAGTGCCAGTTCTCAATGTATCATTGGTAGTATAAATAGATATTTCTTCAGAATTTCTTTCAGAACGCAATGCAGCCATATAGCAACAACAAACCTTTAAATATTTCTCTGAAGCCTCATTTGATTAAAAAGTGAAAACAGCCTTGTAATACTTAGAACATTGCTGCTGCTTTTAGAGAGGAAGGAAGGATTCATAGCTTGCAGCTCTGCAGATAAACTGGTTTCCTGACCAGTGAGGAACAGCTAGTTCCATGCTGCACTCTATATCTGATAGAAATATCATGGCTGGCAAATTTTACTAAAACACTAGAATTTACTAACTGAAGACTCGTCTAAGTATTGTGCAAAAGCAAGGGTATCTATGGTAACTCTGATATTCCTGAGCTAGAAAACTCAGCATCCCTAGGAAGCATCCCTAGTGAGAGATCCTGTGAGAGAATAATTTAAACATTTAACACAGTACCAACAGCAATGACTAAAGGGGTGCCTGAGTTTGCCTGCCTTTATCCTAAGCTTGGTTTTAGCATAGCATTCTTTGTGAACCCAACATTTGTGGTTTATTTAATCAAGCAAACAGTGATTCTGCTTAGCCTTTTTACCCAAAAACTCAGTCATGCTGAAAGATTTCTGAGCTACAAGTTTGTCCTGAGCGCTAGGATGAAAAGAATCTCATAGCCTTCATTCCGCACACATGCACAACTCCTGGATTTTCTTTCTCATTTTGGAAGAATGTGGACCACCATGGCACCCCTTTAGTCACTGCTGTTTGTTCGGTGTCAACAACAAAAAAAGTTAAAAGAACCTGTGGTCTTTGTATACTGAATTTTGAAACAAGAAGAAAACAGATTGCTCTAGCAATTGCAGGATGTGAAAGAGGAGGGGATACATATGTTCTCTCTCTCCTTATTTGGGTTGTTTTGCTGGAAGGATTCTAGGCTGAGCAAGCCATCAGTTTAACTTTGGTAGTTTCTATTTGACAGAGATCTACTAAAAGGGCCTTTAATGCAATTGTGTAGCTGCTTCTTTAGAGCCTGTCCAAAATTTTCTACCTTCCCCAAAGTCTCCTGTCATGCACAGCTGGCCTTGGGTCTGTGTTTTCTTTCATTTGAGACCAGAAGCAGTGAGGAAGTGTTCTTGATTGTCCTTATCATAGTGCTGTGATGGTGAACCTATGGCATACATACTGGAAGTGATACGTAGAGACATCTCTCCAGGCGCCCGGGCTGTTACCCATTGCTTTTCTGGGTTCCGGAGAGCTGGTCAGCTGGTCTTCACGTACCAGAAGAGCAGCTGCCCGGTGCACATGTGCGCGCTGGGAAGTTGATCTTCCACTTTTCGCCAATGCATGTGCACTAGCTAGCTTGTCTTCGCACACGCATGCACGCCAGAAACCAGATGGCCGGTGCACATGCTGGAAACCGGAAGATCACTCGGTGCCGAAAAGGTCCACCAACACTGTCCTAGTGCCTATCAATGGAAGGAGATTGACTTATTTATATGTTTTGTTGTCTTAATGTTGTTGATGGTGTCCTGAAGTTGTGTAAGTAATAAATAAATAAAAACTTCCTTTATGCAAAGAGGGATTAGGACAACAAAGTGGAAAAAGTATAGGTAGTTCTCGACTTACGACCACAATTGAGGCCAACATTTCTGTTGTTAACTGAGACATTTAAGACATGTTGTTAACTGAGACATTTCAGACATTTAAGTGAGTTTTATGACCTTTCTTGCCACAGGTGTTAAGTGAATCACTGCAGTTGATCAGTTAGTAACTGGATTATTAAGTGGATCTGGCTGCCCCGTCAACTTTGCTTGTCAGAAGGTTGCAAAAGGTGATCACAGAACTTTGGGGCCCAGCAATGGTCATAAGTATGAAGCTGTTTCGGAGCAACTGAATTTTGATTGCATGACCATGGGGTTGCTGCAAAGGTTGTAATTGTGAAAAACAGTCCTAAGTCACTTTTTTAAATACTGTCGTAACTTTGAATGCTCACTAAATGAACTGTTGTAAGTTGAGGACT
Source organism: Thamnophis elegans (assembly GCF_009769535.1). Classification (NCBI taxonomy): domain Eukaryota; kingdom Metazoa; phylum Chordata; class Lepidosauria; order Squamata; family Natricidae; genus Thamnophis; species Thamnophis elegans. The sequence continues at coordinate 105,343,096 of NC_045542.1, forward strand.
TGAAGTTTTGTGTTTACTTTGGATTCTCAGATCAGAGTGATTATCAGTGTTTAGTAAGCAGCCTGTTTCAGCCTTCCAAATATCAGAGTGCCTACCGCTTTAAGAGCAGCGGAGGGGAAGAGGAGGCTGGGACTTTGGAAGCATCTCTTCTGGGACATAGGGGGAAGGAGCGCAAAAGAGGGCTTGAAGTGGGAAGAAACTGTTCTGCTAAACCTGCAATTGGCCCTAAGATCAACACCGTGGTATCCGTTTCTTTTTAGCACCTGTCTTTTGCATTCCTCTTTTGCCTTTAATTTCCTTTGATTGATTTCGTGCCATCAAGTCATATTTTTTACTCCTAGGATAGATTTTCTCCATGACACTCTGTCCCTCACCTGGACTTCCAGGTCTTACAACAGTGCATTCATCACCACCGAAACTTAGTTCACCTACCTTGCCGCGGATCGTCCTCTTTCCTTCCACCTTTCCCAACCTTAGAGCCTTCTTCAGAGAGCTGCACCTTCCTCCAGGACTCTGGTGGCACGTGGAGCCCTCTTTGTGGGCACGCAAGCCGTCGCCCAGCTCAGCTCCACTGCACATGCACATGCGCCTACTCCCGTGGGCCAGCTGATTTTGGGGTCTCTGTCGTGCATACAGGAGACCCGCACCCATGTGCATCTACCCCGCAGCCCATTTTTGATCCTACGAGGCTTCAGGGAGGCCTGCTAGGCCCAAAATGTGGCACGGGAGGGAGATGTGTTCACGTGCGCAGGGGGGGAAGCACAGAGTTCATGTGCATGCGGCGGGGTTATGCACACACGTACAGGGCTGGGTGCATTGCATTGTGGGTGTGGGCATACGCGTGTGCACTGTCAACATGCGTACGATTTTGGCACACGAGGACAAAAAGTTTAGCCATCGCTGCTCTAGGATTTATACAGAAATGCACAGATCCAGAGATTGGCATCTTGGGAATATTGGCTTTCATTAACAGTACAAATGGATTGACTTATTTATTAAATAGCATACCTCAGCGGTGATGGATTGGGACTTGAAAAGCTACTGGTACATTCAAAGAGCAAATATATGAAGTACAGGTAGTCTTCGACTTAACAACAGTTCATCTAGTGACCATTAGAAGTTACACCAGCAGTGAAAGAGTGACTTGTGACCATTTCTCACACTTAACGACCATTGCAGCATCCCCATGGTCACATGATTTACATTTGGATGCTTGGCAAGTGGTTCATATTTAGGACGGTCGCAGGGTCCCAGAGTCATGTGATCACCTTTCGAGATCTTCTGAGGAGCAAAGTCAACGGGGAAGCCAGAGTTACTCAACAACCACGTTGCTAATTTAACAATTTCAGGGATTCACTTAATAGCTGTGGCAAGAAAAGTTGTAAAATGGGGCAAAACTCACTTAACAAATTTCTCATTTCACAACATAAATTTTGGGTTCGATGGTGGTCATACGTTGAGGACTACCTGTACTTTTGGGCTTCATGAAGCTAGGTGAATGCAATGGTTCTGAGGTCTCTCTGGTCCAGAACCCACTTCTCCTCATGTTTTAACCAGTATAAATGTGTGTTTGGGTGCCTGCTGAAAGCCGGACTGAAGCTTGACGACAGTTTTGGATGGCTGTGTTTGCAGTTTCCTGGTTATATGGAAGCATCGTCAACACGAGTCTTGATATGAAATAACTTTCCTTGTAGCACATCTGTGATGTGGCTCATGCATTTGATGTCCTCTTTGATGTTAATGGGAGGGAATGCAGTGGAACAGATACTGCTTTGGTGTTGATTGATCCTGAGATGCGCTCAGTGATTGCCCCAGCAACCCTTCAGAGCAGCTGTTCGCTAACAGGCGACACTGTAATCGCTTTCTTTTCTAAAGTAGAGAAACTGGGCGTTTACTGGGACATATTTTTTTTCCATTTTGCAAATGTCAATGTGGGCCTTAGGTCTTTCCTGCAAGAGGTCTCTGTTATTAAAACTGATTAAACACTCCAGATTGTACATTTAATATTGACAAGAGATTCATTTTGGAAAGTTTACAGATTCATATAATTATTGTTAAACTTTGTACGTTAACCATGACTTTCTTACAAATGGTCTGCAGAGTGCAAAAACTTTTTTTTTAATTTGCATCTTCAAAATCTTGGTGCGTCTTATACTCTGGTGCATCTTATATTCCGAAAAATAAATAAAAAGTATTTATTTATTGTGTGAAGAGTAACGCTATCTGCTGTCTTCAGTAATTGTACCACTAGTTATTGGTTTTGTGGGAATGGATGCTTTGTTGATGTTTAAATTTGGTAGCAATGGAAACCTTACCACCTACCATACTTTCAAGGTCATAAAAATTATCCTTGAAGAATCCACATCAGAAAGGCAGAAGACAAATGCCAAAGCAGCTCCAGTTCTGATTCCTTTGTAGATGTTTTTCCTCAGCAAGCTGGCCAGCCTGGGGTGGGGGTGTGGGGCTGTCAAAGGCAAAACATATCTGTCACGGGAGTAAAATCAGAAGTGTTTTTCCTGCCCATCTTCATCCCCAGCCGTCCTCTCAGCCTGCCTGGTCTGCACAGCAGGAAATGCTGTACATTTAATAAACTGTCACTTGAGCCCACCTTGCTTTTGGAAGCCAACAGACTGCTAAATTTGGGATATTATGTTTGCCCCAGCCAAGTATCAAGTTCTCTGGATCACATGTGCTTCCAGCTGGTATTTAACTCTGGAACCTCTGTGAAAGTGAAATGCATACTTCCCCAGACAGCCTCGATCAGAACTAGGGAAATCATCTCCTTTTTTTCATTGTTCTAGTCTTTTACTTTCAGGTTTCTCTCAGGTTTTCCCCTTTTTTTTGCCATTTCCTTTATTGTGTCAGAGAGTGGAATAACTTTGGGAATCAAATTCTGATCAGCATGTTTCTGATTCTTTTAGCCACTACGGAATTAAAGGACTTTTTTGCAAAGGCTCGGAATGGTTCGATCCGCCTGATCAAAATCGTAATTGAGGATGGTAAGTTTTCATTTCCTTGACATTTTCAACCCGCTTGTTAAAACCTGCTCTGCATCTTCCCAGCATCAATTTTAATGGAGTACAGTGGTGGGTGTTGCGCATTCAACCTATCAGTGAGCAATTCTGGTGGAAGCTGCTATAAAATAATTACTCAGGAGTCAGGACCAGCAACTGTGACTTCAGGTGACAAGTGTGGAATCAGCACAGCTGTACATTTAAAGAAGCAAATAATGTTATTAGTTCTTCCTCCCCTTGGCTTCTTTTCAGACAGTTCTCTTTGATGTGCATAGTGCATTCATGTTTTCAATAATTATTCCCATGAGTATCCTGGGAAAAATAAACAGAAACACAGTCGCTAGAATAAAGGGATTGTTGTCTGGCCAAGACATGAAGACCTGTTTTCTAATGTGATGGTTTTTCAATAAAGCAGTTTTGTCCCAGTTTTTAAATTGCCATCAAAGTGTGTGTCTTTTGGTGCAAAGTTCAATAAGAACTCCAGCATGGGTGTGTCAGCATTGCGTTAGTTGTAATATTGTCCAAGAGTAGATCCCGTTGAGTTCAGTTATGCTTAAACCAGATTAGCAGATATAGGAATGTTCAGGCTTATGAAATGATTTTGTTTGTTTTTATCTGTTTAGACATTTTTTCCCTGTTAACTCCTTTTAGCAAAAAGCCATAGATTACACTCAGCCCTCAGTATCCCTTTAGTAGAGGAGTGGGCACAGCCTACATTTGGAGATTGATGTTTGGGGTGGAATGGCACCATGTTTTAAGGGGCAGAATTGCTATGTGAAGCCTTGTAGGCATCAAGACAATTCATTTCACACTTTAAAAATCTTCAAGTTCTGAATCCTTAGGGTTTCCCCTAATTGAGATCATAATTCATGCAAAGTTGATAACACACCTTTCACTCCTTAAAACTCACTTCAGTTCCTCATAACCCCAGAACTAGGCCCCGCCTACTGGTGATCTGGTGATCTTCTGAGGTTACTGGTCATGCCACTCGTATCTCCTGTTAAAATGGAAAGAAAATGGCCCATCTAAAGATCTGAGCTGGGCCCCACTGAACAAAGAGAACCTATATAGTGTGAAAAAACCACTGATCTGTTTAAAATGATTATCCAGTAATAGCTATTATGCTTTGAATGTTGGTTCTTTTAATATTGGGTTACTAAACCAAATGTAATTATATGGGGGAGAAAAGGAAGGGCAATGTTTCTCAACCTTGGCAACTTTAAGGGGGATTGACTACAGTTCCCAGTTTTCTCTAGCCAGCATGCTAGGGAGCCAAGCAAGTTGCTAAGGCTGAAAAACACTGGTTCTTTTTATGTTTAGGAAAAATGTTGTACCTGAAGGAGCCTCTCTTCATGTTAGAAGCTCCTCCCAATTTGAAAAACCCAAACATAAAATTTTCTCCATGAGAACTAGACTCTTGTTTTTCCAAATTGTTTATATTCTTGTTTACTGGAGATCAGTTACATCCTGGCGGAATGCCATCCCCGTATCATCTTTCAAATGTTCATCTTCCACTCTGCCCTAATGTGTTTATTCTGTTGCATTGGATAATGAATCAGGAAGATAACATTTATTCATGACTATAGGCTACCCTAATATTTTTCAAGTAGAAGCGTAGATCTGTGTACGCTTGAACTCTTATTATTTAAATTGCTTGGACATTATGTCACTCTTGTTAGATTCCTATGTAAATTTCACTACAGGTGGTCCTTGACTTATGACAACAATTAAGCCCAGAGTTATGGTTGTAAGATCATTTGTGGGGATAATTGCTTTTCTCAGTGGCTGGCAAACCACGCTGAGGATGCAACGTCAGCACAATGATCCTTCCTTAATAAGTATGAAGCCTGAGGAATGCAACTCAGCACAATGATCATTAACCTGATCCTTCCTTAATAAGTGTGGGCATGTAGGCACATTCCATCGCTTGCAATAATAAACCATGAGCTATCCATTAACCTTCTCAACCATAGTTTAGACTCTATCTAGCTAATCCAATCAGTACAAAGTGTACTTTGATCAATGAATCCGTTTCTGCCACGATAGCTGTATATGACAATAAAAAGGGAGCTCTCACGAGCTGTTCGGGGTGCCTTCCCATTAAGCTTCTTCCTGTCTGTCTGCGTCTTTCTTCATCACAACAACAATCATTAAGCAAGGTGCCCAGATGATTGCCTCATTTAATGATCACCATTGCAGTTTTCCCCATGGTGGTCATTAAGCGGAGCACAGGATGCCTTGGAGTTGGGAGGCCTGATGCAGGCTTCCCTAGCTTACACATGAGCTGCCTGGGTCTCCCAGGGCCGCCTCCACCCCCTGAGGTACCTGTTTCACTGGTCCCACACCAAACACCCAAATGTTATGTATGTAACCAAGGAGCAGTGCAGCAGCTCTAACCTAAGATAAAGGTTGTAAGTCCCTTCATACAGCATCGTTGTAATTTCAAATGGTGGCTGAACAAATGGTTGTAAGTCAAATATTATCTGTACTCTATCCTTTTGATTTGCCTCTATATACACAGACACATCCATTGGATTCATGCTCCCCCCCCCATTTTTAAATTTTAAATTATTTTACATTTACACACTATTTGGCAGTTTATTGGGAGACAAATTCTCATATTTTTAGATTATTTCCAATATACATGTTATTGCATGCAGTTCTACCTATATAACTGCAATATACTTTTGTAAGTTATTTTAATATGTATTTTTGTAAGTTGCTTTAATTAATGTCCTTAGTGTTTGTATTCCCTTCGCTAACACTATATTTTAAAGCATGATATCAAAAGGGGATTATGTGTCAGTTTACCCATGTATACAAGAAAGACGGATTAAAGCAGTCCACAGTTTCATTTCCACCCTTAACTCTAAACCTCTTTGAGTTTCCCCATTGGCTTAGGAATGATGGCAATTTGACAGTTTATTCAAAGTGGAAGTGTTTTAGATCTTCTGCACTTAGCTTACCAGCCCTCTAAAAAATAGGCAAAGTCTCATATTCCTTCATGGAACACGATTTTCCAAAGAGTACAGGAGAACTTTCATCCACTACTAAATAGGGACAATCTAGGCAGTGCTTCAGCTGCATACTCTTTGGTTTAGATCTTATCTAAAGTTCAGATGGTACATGACCTTCCCTTCCGTTTTATATCACTGATGTGGTTGTTACGTATTTAGAATGAGTAGATGCATTCTATGAATGCAACCTAGGAAGCTTTCTTAATAATCATCAGTGGATGAGGTATTTATATCTCTGTGATATGCCACTCTAAAACTTGAGGGCTTATGGGGTACTGACGTAAGAGGAATTTAAAATATGACCCTTTCTAATATCTATATTTGGCTAACAGATAGTACTAGGGTCAACGGAGATAGAGGACAAATACTGAGATAATGTAGGAGAAGACAGATCTCAGGAAGTGCTAGCCATAACCAACTTAGGTTGAGCTCAGAAGCTAACCCTGGGTTAGAACTTGTATAGCAATTGCCTGGAAATTCTTAAGTGAGATTAGGATATTGAAAAAAATCCAGAAGGCAGCAATGTCAAACAGCAATACCAAGAAAACTTACTGTATTTTTCAGAGGGTAAGATGCTCTGAAGTATAAGATGCACTTAGCTTTTGGGGAGGAAAACAAGGAGAAAAAATCTGCTTCTGCCTCCCAGCAATTTCCCTCCTTGCAACGAACAGCAAACAGTACAGACGACATACACTGTTTGTGGTGTTACATTTCAGACTATACTTGTACAGATGCTGTTAAAATTGATGTGGCTTTCTGGAAGTATAGTTATTCTCTGCTATTTAAAAGAAGATACAATAGCACTGGGCCTCTTCAGATCAATTTTCTAGATCAAAATGCTTCTTCATTTTGTTAAATTGTCTAGAACAATAATAAAGCAGTCTTTAAAAAATAACTCTAATAATTTGAACATTCTATAGGCATTTATGGTTATTGACTGACTTCCTTTCAGCAAACAGCCTGATTAGCACAAGAAAAAAAATCTGCCTCTGCCTCCCAGCAATTTGCCTCCTACAGCAAACAGCATGTTTCACTTTCAATTTCAGCAGGGGCCTCCCGATCATCAGCTGTTTTAGGCTGGGGGGATTGCCATAGCTTATTGCTGCCTGGGCAAGCCCCATTATCCCCATTTCCTGCAAGAAGGTAAATTGCTGGGAGGCAGAGGCCAAAGCGTGGGGCCCAGTGGGTGGGTGGGACTACATTCAGTGTATAAGACGCACCCAATTTTTCACCCTCTTTTTTTGGGGGGGGGGGGGGAAGGTGCAAGACTCTGAAAAATATGGCACATCACCAAAAGTCAATTTTGACTTGAGGGGATCTTTACCATTTTTAAAGGAGGACAGAAACATAAATCAGGAACTCTGTTTTAGAGATTCTTAATAATATGGAAGGAAGGTGACCAAAAACGTTGTTTAAGAAAGTTGCCTGGTTGTTATAATTGAACAGACTGGGAATAGAATAGGAATCTGCTGTTGCTATTATAAGACAAATGCTATTTTAACATAAATTGTTTTAATGGCTTTAAGAAAAGTATATCTCTTAATTTTTTAGTTGCCTTGAAAGTATATGCAGCAATTATCATGTTGTTTGGAGCTGATTTTTGCATCATGCTAACTTTCAAAGGAGTAGAGGAGTTTCAAACAACTTTCCCCATGTGGAATAAATGTATGAAGATGCTTATGGGGTATTCCAAGTTAATTGGGTGATGATCTATCAGTGGGACTTGTGCCTATTATGTCTTTTGTGTGTGTGGCTGCTGTGAGAGGAGGGTTGGTGCATGTACTGAATGAAAGCATTAGTGTCTCTTATTTATGGGGAGAACCTGGTAGCAGAGGCAGGGATCACCCAGAGCACCCCTTCACTTCCCTAGATATTATTTTGATGTTTGAGAGATATTCTTTAATCCTTTGCTATTGATGAAAACTGACATCTTTTAGTGCAACTACACCCCATTCAATGGGCATTTATTTTTATAGTATATTTACAAGGATAGAAAAGTTTTCAATTTTGCTTTTGTTTTAATCAAAACCATGACATATCTACACCAGAAGCTTTCTCTTTGCCATCATCCGTTTACTACCCATTTCCAAATCACCATTAAGCCACCTAAGAACTTAAATGTTTCTCGGTCTCTGCTTTGGTTGTTTGTTTAAATGGATGGAAAGAATTCTACAGAAAAGAACAACTCCTGGCTCTGAGAAACATCAAAAATCCATCTGACGGGCATTAAAAATATGACAGCTGACTCCTGTAAGCACAGCAACAGGTTCAAAGTGATTTCCTATCCTTGGCTCACAGAGAGTGTTCAAGGAATTCAGAATCATTTCAGCAGTTCCTGGCAATTGTATCAGTAAGGAGAGCTGCTCCAGGAAAATTATTTCTGTGGAATGTACTTTTAGTAGCTATTAAGAGGGGAAGGGGGTATAATATTTTCCAAGCTTTCAGTTGGCTAAATTGGGTTTTTAAAACAGTGTTGAAGGAGAGGAAGGGAGAGAGAGAGAGAGAAAACCCTTGCCTTAAATGACTTGTCTTGATAATAGAGGTAGATATTTGAGTATTGTCTTCAAAGTCTGTCCATCCCACTGTTTTTTAACTTTGTTCATTTTCTTTCATTGATGTATAACATACCATTTCCTCAAGGAAATACCAATTGTGAGGGAAATCTTCAAAACAATACTTTCAGCAAGGGAAATTGGCAGAAAAAAATTAAATGCAATCACAGTTCAGTAAGAATGCTAGATTGTATTCCGCGAGAATGCAGTGGTTCTCCTGTTAGTATCTTTTTCTGACAGTCCTCCAGAGATGTAGGGGTATAGTTCATTGCTGTCTTTCACCACAGAAATACAGTGAGCACCAAGTGCCAAATCCTAAGTAAAGAGCTGAAGTGCCTTGGTTAACAGCATTTGTATACTTTTTATCCACTAGATCAGGGGTGTCAAACTCAAGGCCCATGGGCCAGATCTGGCCCGTGGGGTGCTTAAATCTGGCCCGTGGGACTGGCCTGAAAATAGCAAAGGATCAACCCATGGTGCATCTGGTAGCCAAAACGGGGGAGCAGCACGTTTGTGGCCCCCCATGCCCCGTTTTCGACCTGGACTGCCTCCTGCAGTATTTTGTCGGCCGAAACCACATGAGGTTCCTCCACACCCTGTTTTGGCCAGCAAGGTGTTGCAGGAGTCAGCCATTCCATCTCTCCCCTCCCCACCCCAAAGTCGGCCAGCCTGCGGAGAACTACAATGCTGATCCGGCCCTTGAAGAAATCCAATTTGACACCCCTGAACTAGATGATGATACATATGTCACAGCCTTGATAGATGGACTAGGAATTCGGGAAATTACAATTATTTAGAAGAAACAAGACAAGGAAATAACAGGTGACAAAAGTTACAGTGAACAATTACAATGGTATCTTTCTATGTTGTGACACCAATGTCAAATTAGGTGAGAATCTCCAACAAACTTAGATTCAGTGCTATAACTGGTTTCATAAGGTAAGTTCCCCAAAATTCAATGGGATGTCAATTTGCTGTCACAGGAGTGTCCTCTAAGACATTTAGAAAAGTATTAAAATTTTCTTCTTTAGCCCTATCTTTCTTCACTTTTGTTAACATACTGACTTCTGCTAAAACAGAGTATCCCATTCAACTGCCTATGCATATTCTAGCCTCTTCTATTCTGCCCTGAATTCCATAAGACAAGACATATATAGCAGAGAGATGATAGATAGATAGATAGATAGATAGATAGATAGATAGATAGATAGATAGATAGATAGATAGATAGATAGATAGATAGATTCTGAATAAAGAAACTGGTTGTATGTATCTTCTTCTGAGAACAGATTGTTCATTGGGTACACGTGCCCTCAGAAGCATCTCTTCTAAACAAGAGCAAAAATTGGCAAGACAAAGCTGTTACATAAACGGTTTCCTTTTTCATTTTTTTAAAAGTTTAATTAAAGTTGTCATTTGTCCAAAGTATTTTCTTTTGTTTCAGAGAGATTCTTGTCCTCAAGTAATGATTACTTGCTTATGAAGAAATTTTTTAGATTTTTAAAAAGAAAGTACAGTAAAATTGATTTTTTTTTAAAAACATAGAAATTGGAAAAGGTCAAATATCAGATGCATCTGAAGAAATGGGGTTAAAATAATATTGCCTGCAAGGATCACCATCTATAGGTGCCTTAGTTGAAAAAGGGGAAGCTTGCAAGTTTTCAGGGTTTCCAGACATGGTCAGTCAAGCAATAAAACAAGCTTTCTTTAAATGTTGAAAAATGTTATCTGGAATTCGGCAGGGAGATGGTAGGGCAGTGCACTCTCTTCCAAAGCTTTACACAGCCTCTAACATTTTCCCACAATCATAGAAGCTAAATGGTTTTATAGGAATAGTTGTCCCAGATCTAAGAGATGTGGAAAGTGGGTGGTCTGCTGGTTAGGGTCTGCTGGTTCTTAATAGAACCCCATTTGTTGTTAAAGAGAAATTAAATACCTGTAATGAATGCCTGGAACATCTCTTAAGAATAATCCGACACTAAAAGTAACAAATTTAGCAGAAATGGCTAAAATATCAGCATATCTCAAGGATCATTCAGACCAGAAATATAAGCTGGAGTGGAGAAGATGGATTGATTATATTCAAAATAAATATGGGACTAAGAAACTATAATTGAAGGAGCAAGGAATGATATAACTTGTTTAGAGTTAGCTTAACAAAAGGGGAGTTAAAGTACAAGTGAGGGATGATGCTAAAGTCTGTTAGTTTACTTTAGAATATGATTGTTAAAGATTTATACCCTGTATTTGCTCTGGGAGGTTGGGGGGGGAGGTTGGGGGGAAGGTAGGTTCGGGTGGGGGAGGGGAGGTAAATATTGATAAAAGCTTTTTAAATTTTAATAAAAAAATATAAAAAAGAAAAAACGAAGAATAATCCATAAGAGGCCTAAATATGGACATTTCATGTGTAGTTACTTAAAGCTTGACCATCATCAAAGATAGAAAATGTAAAATAAACTGATATCGCTGGACATTTCATTCTACATTTAATCCCGCTCTGTTGGTTCACTTTTTAGCTAGTATATTGTAGTGTAGGTGTTGGAAAAACATTTAGCTTTTTTGGGAAGAGGGAGTATATGGAGCTGGCTGGAATGAAGAAGAACTACATTACTGAAATTGGACTTAATTTTGCATCTCGGTATAGAATATCTGTGATATAGTTAGAAAAACTGATATTGGAAGTTCTATCAGAGTCCCTTCATCATTGCAATACATAATAGGATGGTTTAAAGTTTCTTTTTCCCCCTCCATGATTTCAATAATATTAGTTTTACACCTCTGTTTTGAAAACAAATTATTTCCTCTTCTCTAAGCCTCAAGGTTAAGGTGTGTCCACTGGTACAGAAACAAATTTTATCTATGGCTCAAAGATTGCAAAGACTTGTACCAAATTAAGCAAGAAGTAACTGTAATCTGTAGCCTGAAATGAGTCACCAGAGTCATCACTGATTTCAAGGACTTGGCTCAGGACTTAGATGGAGTTGGCTGCTCTCCATTCTTCAGAATGCTTGAACGGTGAGAACGGGTGTTTCTTTTTAAAGGAGAAAGGAGTGGGAAATGGCAGTACTTAGGGCTATATAGGGCTATCCTGCAGATAAGCACCCTAGAAGTTATCTAAAGTGATTATAAAAGAGAGGCTTCAAATTCTCTGGAAAGAAATTCCCTAGCTGAATAGTCCTGTTTCACAATTCTTTTTAATTCAACGATTGTAGTTCATTTGGTCTGGATGAAGGGAGCAAGTTTGGATCTAGCCTTCATTTGCCTAACCTCTTAATGGCCTGTAAGTTCAGCCCATGAAGCTTTCTGCACAGTTCTCTTTTCTCATTTTGAAGAGGGATTGAAAACTCTCTTCTGTGCAGGAAGGAAGAGTTCATTTACATTCAAAACCTCAGTACTTTTCCTCTTGGGAAAACAACAGCTGAATAGCATCCACGTAAGACAGCATTCTACTGCATATGCTTGACTACTGCACACATGGCTTCAGCTGATTTTTTGGCTTTTGTGAAAGGACAGGACGCCTGCAAAATGAGCAGCACCTGGACTACAGTGCCATCTCCATTTAAGACTTCTCCCCAGCCAACCCAACAACGGGTGGCTGAAAAAGTTGGTGTGGGTGGGAAAGTGGTTTGTGTAGAAAACTAGAACAGCCTACAGCAAATAGAAAAATGATTGTTCTCTAGTAGAGAACATGAATGGAGGAACAGGAGTTGTAATAGAATTGGGGAAGAATGGTATAGTAAATAGTGAGTACTAGCTTTGAGTACTTGTGGATGTGTTGCCTAGGGGCCAGGTGGGGTTGTGTTTTTCTTTGTGCGGTTTTGGAGCCCACTAACCTGGGTATATGCAAAAGAGCCCATGACAGCTTGTGTTTTATGGCCAAAGCAGAAACGTGAAGTCAGATAAATCTAAAAATGGGAATAAATGCTTTGGTTTGTTTATATGTCAGAGAAATGCATTCAGTTGTGTAGTTCTATTCATGCCCTGTGAGATTCTGAAATCTGCCCTACAGGCTCCCTTTACTCTGTTTACTTTTAACCATAAACTTTAGTTTAGCACATCACTCTGGAGCTGGAACAATCCCAAGTTAGACCTGGACTTCCAGAGGGTAAGGAAGGAAACTCTGTAAATTCCTTAGGGGAAGGATTTTCTTGCCTTTATAAATTGCTTTTACTTGGTACCAACAAAGAAGCTAAGCATGGTTGTTCCTGGTTAATAAATGGCTTATAGACCTTTAGGGAAAAGGCTGGGCTATAAACTAGTTGAAGAAATCAAAGATACATCCCAGCCATAGGAAGAACAAACAGGTTCCATATACATCATCAGTGGCTGAACTGTACATCAAAGGCCAGGATAGTCTGTGTACAAACTAGAGATTTTTTCTAGTATCTGTGCTGTGACTTGAGAAGTCTCTCTGATGTATAGGAAATAGGACCATTCTGCTGATTAAGGCCCTTCCCTGATGGGTCACATTTACCTGGATGGAATGGGCACCTCTAATTTTTATATGATGATGCAAGGGCTGAACATACCTCATCGTCAGTTGGAGAGGAGCTATAAAGAAACACAGGCAATGCCTCTTCAGGGGGTTTACTGAATTCATATGCCAAAAGGTAACATTTGTAGAGCTAAATCAAGAATAAGTTACAGGTAGTCCTCGTTTGGCAAACCCAATTCAGACTGACAATTGGTTATTAAGCTAAGCAGTCACTAAATGAAACTTCCTGGTTTTATTCTCTTACTTCAACTTCCTTTGTGTTAGGAACCTGTGAAATGACAAATGTGAGTACTGGCTGCAAAAGCATTTCTTCCATGCCTAATTGCAAACAGTCGCTTTGCAAGGCAGTCACTAAACAAGGACCACTTGTATATAGAACTGATTTACAAGTTATAAATGCAGCATACTTCCCACCACCCAAACTGTATTATAACACTAAAATCAAAAGGACAAGCAACAAGCCTACGTTAAATTATAGTGCTTTTCTGACTGTGCTTCTGCTTTTCACAGGTCTCAACCACCTCTCTCAACTGATAATGATCAGAGCAATTTGGGTTTTGAAATTGAAAGCTAAGAAAGGTTTGAGCCCGATTGGCTGGGAAGCTCTTTGGGGTTGCAGGCCTACAGGATAGGCTAAGAAAACCTTTTAAAGGAAAGGAAGACACTGGCAAACCACTTCCATGTAGCTGCCAAAGAAACTTTATGGACCGTTCTATAAAATCAGGAGGAGGACTTGGGACAGACCCAACTGCACTTACAGTGGTACCAAGTAGTAATTAGTGGTCAATAAAGAGAAGCTAATAAATCATAGCTTATATTAGGAACAGTATTACTGCCTGGACCCCAGATGTTTATTTTGTTTCTGTGGCTAGAATATCCCAGTAGAAAGAAGACTAAATGGAGACAAAATGACTGTTTGATTGAATTGTTGCCCAAAAATTTGCAAAATCTTGACTCACTAAGAAGAAATTTGAACTGCTACTCTCCCGACAAATTCTTTTCATATGTTGACATTGGCAATGGATTATCAAAGAATGTGCCATTTCCCCTGCTTTAAAGTTTTTACAGAGTAGCTGCACTGCAGTACGTTGAGCATTGTTGTTTTAAGGCTTTGCCTCTTAGCTGTATTCATTTTCTCACGTCAGTATGTATGTATGTATGTATGTATGTATATGTATACATACATACATACATACATACATACATACATACATACAACTCTGTTCAAATGCAGTACTTATTTAAAAAAGGCACAGTTGATAAATTTGGAGTAGAATAAACATGTGCAAATAAAAATGTAAATAAGAGAAAAACTTATTTTTGCAATTTCTTAAAACAGGTTTTTCTAAAAAGATAAGGACCACAAAGACTCCAATATAACATAATGTCTCATCTTGACACACTGTCTTCCCTGCACATTTGCTATGCTGGTATATTCTGAAATCTTGCTGCATTGAGCAGCAGGATTGGAAAACAACTATTTGGACTTTGAAGCACAAATCTTATGTTTGTAGAGCTTTAGTGTTGGAACACAGTTGTTCTTTTACTGGTCGTTCTGAGATTTGGCCATATTTGTAAACTGCCCAGAGTCACTTAATAAGACAGGCGGTGTAGAAATTGAATAAACAAATGTGTTTTTTTTCTTTTGTTGACTTACTCTGCTATTATGTTAATGCTAATGGAAATAGGTCAGAAAGTTAAGACTCAGCTGCTTTAGGTGGAAGAAGTCATAATAGCTTACATAAAAAGTTTATACTTCATTGTCAGTGTTACAGTGTAATTCTTTTATTTGTTTGGGAATTCATGTTACTTGCTGATTTCCAATCCTAAAGTGACAGCTAAAATATCTTCAGTAAATAATGCACTCTAGTGAATAATAGTTGCAAACATTTCTGTGATCACCTTAGATTGTGCTCTTTCTGTGTGTGAGAGAGAGAGACCACATAACTAACTCATTGCTGGAGAGATATGAAGGAGAGCGATTATAAGAAAATCTGAGTGTGGGAATCTGGCTTCCAGAGAACTAACGTAGCTGGGCTCAGACCTACCAAATGCAGCTTACCTGGATGCCTTTCTGTGATTATTCAGTGTCCTTCACATCGAAATAATTAAGAGTTGCACATCAAGGGCAGGATAATAACATCTATGGATTTGTCCCAAAGGTGCGCTAGCAAAACAGAAAAACAAGACGTCCCAATTGTAAAGCAGTCTAGATGCCCCTAGAGTTCTATGCCTGGCTCTTCAGAGGGCACCTGCTCCATATTCATATCATTGGTAGTTCAGTACACCTAGTGTTTTCCATATTTATTCCTTCCTTCCGTCCCCTTGCCACTCCTAGAAAGGAAGCCAGCTGGCCTCAGACAGCAAAATTACTTGACATGATTTGCATATAGGCGTGGGAAGAGGAGGGACAGGACCTTTTAAAGCAGGCACCTGAGGCTACCTTGAAGAAGGAACTTGTCAGCACTTGAGATTGAAAGGATGGCTGGGTAAAAAAAAGAACAAAGGAAAAGAAGAAAAAGGACAAAAGAGAACAAGCAAACAAAAAGAGTAAATAAGATAGGAAAAGCAAAGATTGTAAAAATAACCCTGTCAGGCCGGGAAGCCGTCTTTTGCATTGGGTCTTCAGGCCTGCCACATTTAATACTGTGGGAAAATGTGAGGCGGGGGGATTACACGGAGTATGGGAGATATATAGTCTACATGGGGCTGCCCTTGAAGAGCATCCGGCGACTTCAGCTAGTCCAGAACGCAGCCGCGCGAGTGATTGTGGGTGCACCTCGGTCCACCCACATAACACCTATCCTCCGCGAGCTGCGCTGGCTACCTGTTGATCTCCGGGTGCGCTTCAAGGTGCTACTTATCACTCATAAAGCCCTTCATGGTAGTGGGTCTGCGTACTTGAGAGACCGCCTCCTGCCAATTACCTCCCTGCGACCAATTAGATCACATAGATTAGGCCTCCTCCAAGTTCCATCTGCCAGTCAGTGCCGACTGGCAACTACACGGAGGAGAGCCTTTTCAGTAGTAGCTCCGACCCTTTGGAACGATCTCCCCGTGGAGATTCGTACCCTCACCACCGTCCAGACCTTCCGCACAGCCCTTAAGACCTGGCTAGCCCGTCAGGCCTGGGGACAAAGATAACTGTCCCCACCCGAATGATGAATGAATGTTGCTTACTATTTTACTTCTATGTATTGTTGTGTCTATTGTCTGTATTACCCCCCCCCCCCTTATTTTATGTAAGCCGCCCTGAGTCCCCTCAGGGAAAAGGGCGGCCTATAAGCATTAATAATAAATAATAAAATAACATTCCTTTCTCAGAGAGTCAAGAACATCTTGCCCTGCACCTGGAGTGGTGTGACTGGGAGGCATCTCCAGTTAGGACGGTGCCTGATTAGACCATGTGATGGACATGTGGGTGCTGGGGCAGGGACTTGGACTTTTATTTGGTTAGGGAAATCTGGAAGCTTTCAGGTTTGGGTTTTCCCAGATGTGCCAATACGGCATCTCTAATAAAAATGGAACTTTGAAGAAACTCAAGCCTCTGAGTCTTCTTTCATTGGAAGTATTACTTGTAATCATGACATTAACCCGAATCCTCTTTAAAAAAATTCACCGAGCTCCCCCGAACTCCGGGGTGCTGTCCGGGGTTCTGAGCCCTGAATGTCGACCTGGAGACTCGGGGAAGATGACAAACCCTTGACTGCCCTTGGGTGTCAATCAAACAGCAGTTTTTCCATTAGCTGGGATTCAAAACAGCAGAGATCAAGGAAAGAGTTATGTCCACTACCAAGATGCTATCAAGAGAAAGATGGCAAAGAGCCCCTTCAAAAGAGGTTGTTAGAGAAGTGTGTGTGTGTTTGTGTGTGTGTGAGTGAGTGAGTGAGAGAGAGAGATGGTTTATGTTTTTTTAAATATATATGACATCGATTGGATTGGCTAATAAGGGAGTAATAATAAACAAACTTTATAGAATAAATGCTACTTTTCAGGATGAGAGGATTTCAAGCCATCAATAATATCTTAGGTGATTTAGTGAGATGTTGTACTTTATAAATCATGATTTAGGAGTTAGCATTTTTATGGCTTGCATTAAACATGGGCAAAAGTAATGATGATGTTACATGATGTGTCAACCTAGGTGAAGAATCATCACTTGAAAACTGTATATTTGAAATTACTTTTTGCTGAATTATTTTTCGCATTTCTCTGAATGTTTGAGGCCCATCCAGGTCTGTACATTTTGAAATATACTTTGGGGGAAATGGAATATAGAATGTGTACAAGGAGTTTTAAAACTATTTAAAAAAAGATGTTGAGACTCTAGAAAGGGTACAGAGAAGAGCAACGAAGTTGATTAGGGCAGTGGTCCCCAACCTTTTTATCGCCGCGGACCAGTCAGCCTTTGATAATTTTACTGTGGCCCGCTGAGCGCGTGCAGGGGTGGGGGGGCGTTGTTCTGCAGCGATCATGGCCCCCAGCCATTAATGTCTAAACTGCTGCAAGATATACTTAAATATTGATAAAATGTGAGGGGGTGTACTCACTTCTGTGATATCTATCCATCCATGTCTGTCTCTGTCTCTGTCTCTCTCTGTGTATGTATGTGTGTATGCATGTATGTGTATATATCTTCTATCTATCTATCATCTATCTATCTATTTATCTATTTATCCATCCATCCATCCATCCATCCCTCTCTATCTATCAATCACCTATCCACCATCTATCTATCTATTCTAGCTGGCTGGGCAATTTGGGGAGTTGAAGTCCAAAAGTGTTAAAGTTGCTGAGATTGAGAAATGAGGACGAAACAAAAGGGAAGAGAATGAAACAAGGTCGTAGAGAGAGATTGCAAAATGAAAGGGCAACTTCTCTTTTTATTTCCTTCCACCCCCACCACCCCCACCGTGCCTCTCTGGCAATTGGCTGCCCAGGAGGTGGGGAGGGGAAGATGTTTCACAGACAGCTGCCACCCGCCCATCTCTCTCTCTCTCTCTCTCTCTCCGCCTCCCCATCTGACCTCGGCTGCTCCACGGCGGAGACCCCAGAAGGCAAGCAAAAAAAAAGGGGGGGCTCAGGAGTGGGGGAAGAAAACAAACCCCATCACGTTCCTATCTGTGAAAGCTCCCCGCTCCCTTCCTGGGCAGCCAATTGCCAGAGAGGCAGTTTGTGTACGTGTGTGGGGGGGGGGTTGGCAGCCCGCGGCGCGCCTAGTCCGCTGTGGAACGCACTGCCACCCGCCCAGCGCTCGCTCTCTCGCTCTCTCTCTCTCTCCCCCCCCCTCCAATCTCCCGCTTCTGCTTCGGCCGGCCAGCAACTTGTCCCCGCTTGCCCAGGGACTGGCCTCTGATTGGCTGGCGGGGAGAAAGCCTCACCAGGGAAGGAGGCAAGGACTCCGCGGTGATGTCATGGGGACGGCACCCCCAGGTAGCGGCGAACCGAACGCGCTCCGTCTCCACGGGCTACCAAGGCGGGCGGCCGGGCGGCCGGGGTGGGAGTGGGGTTTGGACCGGAGAGGCGGCTCTCAGGTTCGAGTCCCGGGGTTGATCTCAGGCTGCGCGTGTGGGTGAAGAGGCAGCAGGGATCATGGCCCCCGGCCGCTGCAGCGATCATGGCCCCCGGCCGCTGCGCGGCCCGGTGCCAGGTACTCCATGGCCCGGCACCGGTCCGCGGACCGGGGGTTGGGGATCACTGGATTAGGGGACTAAAAGCTAAAGCATATGAAGAACGGTTGCAGGAACTGGGCATGGATAGTCTAATGAAGAGAAGGACCAGGGGCAATATGATAGCAGTGTTCCAATATTTGAGGGGCTGTCACAGAGAAGAGGGGGTCAATTGATTTTCCAAAGCACTTGAAGGCCAGACAAGGAATAATGGATGGAAACTGATCAAGGAGAAATTCAAACTAGAAATAAGGAGAATTTTTCTAACAGTGAGAACAATCAACTCATGGAACAGCTTGCCTTCTGAAGTTGTGGGTGCTTGGTCAGTGCCACCTGTCAGAAATGGTATAAGGTCTCTTGCTTGAGCAGGCGGTTGGACTAGATCAGTGGTCTCCAACCTTGGCAACTTTAAGACCTGTGGACTTCAACTCCCAGAGTTGAAGTCCACAAGTCTTAAAGTTGCCAAGGTTGGAGACCACTGGACTATGACCTACAAGGTCTCTTCCAACTCTGTTATTCTATTATTCTGCTTTAAGCACAAAACCAGCTTTGCTGGCTGAGGAACTCTGGGAGTTGAAGTCCACAAGTCTTAAAGTTGCCAAGATTGGAAACCACTGGACTAGATGACCTACAAGGTCTCTTCCAACTCTGTTATTCTATTATTCTGCTTTAAGCACAAAACCAGCTGGGTCGCCTCGGGCTAGTCCCTTTCTCTCAGCCTAGACAGGTGGCAACAGCAACCCACTTCTGAAAAACCTTGCCAAGAAAACTGCAGAGTTTTGTCCAGGCCCTCTCCAACAATCGGACATGTTTAAATTGAAAGAGGGGTGGTGGGAATCTCTTATCACAGCCTTGAGAAAAGCTTGAGTTTTTAGAAGCATTGTAAGTGTAACATGTTTTCCCCCCCTATTTTGATTAAAGCATTTTTACTGCCGGTTGAATTCTTTATAGCCTTCGGGGGGGGGGGGGGGAGTATGCAGGTAGAATTATCTTGGGTTTGTTTTTGTTTGTCCCAGGTCATTACGTCCTTTGGGTTGTTTAGTTACAAGGGCGGAATTTGTTTTTTGAATTCCTGCCCTACCGTGCAATGAAGTTGCTCCTAACGTGACTGTCAGATGAGCCTTGAAACCAAGCCTTTCTATTCTGAATATATGATGCAACTTTCCTGGGTTTATCCTTTTCATACTGTAGGGATATATGTTTGATCGCTCTGATGCAATGAACAGCTTTGTGGAGTTGAGCAAACGTTGTTGCCACCACTGGTCAGCTGCTGTTCAGCCCGGCCTAGCAGGTAGAGAGAGAGAGAGAGCCTGGCTTGAGCTAATGCATCTCCCCCAGTGCCTATATAGAATGGCCCTGGAAAAAGGTGCCCAGGAACACGAAGGAGGCATGCTGTCACTAGCACCCCACTAGTCCCTATGAAGATCCTGGGCTGCCAGGGATCACCTGTCAGCATCCCAGCAAAATGGTCAGTGGAGCATGTCAGACTGTATCCACGAGGGAGAAATGGAATAAGCAAGGAAAGCTCTATATCAGCTCTATATTAAGAGCCAGCCGTGTGGCGGAGTGGTTAGGGTGCAGTACTGCAGGCCACTTCAGCTGACTGTTATCTGCAGTTCAGCGGTTCTAATCTCACCGGCTCAAGGTTGACTCTTCCATCCTTCCAAGGTGGGTGAAATGAGGACCCAGACTGTGGGGGCAATATGCTGACTCTGTAAGCCGCTTAGAGAGGGCTGAAAGCCCTATGAAGCGGTATATAAGTCTAACTGCTATTGCTATCAGGGGTGTCAAACTTGATTTCATTGAGGGCTGCATCAAGTTGTGTTTATCTTGGTGGCCAGGGTGGGCATGATGTCACTCGTGTCAGAAGTGGGCTCCTGTGGTGGTTGAAGCACTTTGCCAGCGAAAACAGACTCCCGAGCTCCGTTTTCATCTGGGACGGCATCCTGCAACCCTCTGCCAGTGAAAACACAGTTCGGGAGGGCCAGGTGTAACCCTCCCGAGCTCTCTTTTCACTAGCAGAAGCACTGTGGGCCGGTCCTTCGCTATTTCCAGGGCAGCCCCGCGGGCCAAATCTAAGCACCCTGCGGCCGGATCTGGGCCCAGGCCTTGAATTTGACACCCCTGCTCTATATTAACGCTAAGGATGCTTTAAATGTGTTTTTTCAACTTGGCAACTTTTAAAATGAATGGTCTGTGCAACTTAAGGTTGCCAAGTTGGAGAAACACTCCTTTATTTTATAGTAAAACCTCTTGTTCCTTTTCTAAGCATTGTTCTGCTTCCCAGAGTTTCACAAAATGGAAAAATTGGGCATTACTCTGAGAACTTTTCCTTGCCTTCATCTAACTGTGGTGTTAGATGTAGGAGTTATTCTGGCAAGCTCTTTGACCTTCTGGACTCTCATTTTCTGTATATTAGGAAGAAATAGGAAAATGAGTTATCATAAAATCCGGTGCTTCCTAAAGCATGCTGCTCAATCTTGTCATCCTAGAAAACTGTGTAATACTATAAACAGCTCTGAGCTGAAGAAGCTTCTTGGATGAGAAGCGAAACGTCTTCAAAGAAAAACCAGAAAGTCCAGTTGCCTCTTGGGGAATAAAAGCACCTTTGGGACAACCATGACCTGGAGGACTGAGAATCTCCATACACATTCTTGTCCTTTAGACTGTTCTTCTTCACACATATAAGAACCAACTAAGGAGAAGAGCCGCTGGGTTCTATCACGAGCAGAGGCAATATCTGTTCTAAGGAAAAGCCAACCATGGTGTCATCATGTTGACTTAGCAACTTTAGGGGAAAGTCCATATTTTCATGAGCTCACAACCTGAACATTGAAGTCTCAGAACTGTGAAGCTGTTGGCAGAGCAGTGACAGATTGTTTTATATTCATTCCCTTAACGTCTATCTTGTTAAGTACATTGAACTGGTGTACTCTTGGCCGACCTCATTCTTTTCTCATTATCATGCACATTAAAGTTTTATGCCAAGAAAACTGGCAGTAAGTTTGACTAACAAACCCTGCTCTGTTCCCAACCAGTCAAGCCTTTGAGCGATAACATCAAAGCAAGAATCAAAACTAAATCAGAACACTAACAGTAAAAAAATAAGATACAGACACGCACACCATGCTGCCTATGATCGTAATAAAGATGTGATTGTTTTGATCCATGTGTATGCACACAAGATAAACCCTCGGTCTGATTATCTTGTGAAATGCAGGGAAAGTGGGTTTAACATTTCTCCACGGGAAACGTGTTTCAAAATTTGGGGGGGCTACCACAAGGAAGGAAACCCCAGATTTTCACAGTCCTAACAAGAAACGAAAACTATTCCCCCATTGTCTTGGGATCTGTCGTGCCCCAGCCTTTACTCAGAATAAAGATAGATCTATTGCCCTATAAATATTGTTGACTCCCATCATCCTTCACCACTAAATAAATTGTCTATGGCAGATGGGAGGATGGCTTCAGGTTCTCCATCCTAATTCTAAATAAAGATCAGATGTATAGTGATGTGTCAAATGCAATGTCTCCTTTGCTTACTCATTAATTCTTTCTTCTCTCATCCTACCTTGACTTCCAGAGCAGTTAGTGCTTGGAGCCTCCAAAGAACCATCTCGGCGCTGGGATAAGGACTACGATTCCTTTGTGCTTCCTCTGCTAGATGAACTGCAGCCATGCTACATCCTTTACCGCCTGGATACCCAAAACGCCCAGGGCTATGAGTGGCTTTTCATCTCCTGGTCACCTGACAACTCTCCGGTAAGCTTTCAATTTATTCCTATTGACAGAATACAGGTCAAGAACATCCGGTTATTGCTAGTTAGTTTAGATGGTAAGCTGAACGATAAAAGGTATGCAAAGTGTTCTTCAGAAGCATCATTGAGGTTGCTCTACTTCCTTTCTCCAGTCCAAAACCGCTAATGGTTGGTGGTTACAGGTGCCTTATATCGGTTTAATCTCTAGCTCCTTCACTGCCAGCCAGGAATTTTCCAGGTGTTCATGATTCCCATAATCTCTAGTCAGCATAGAGTTTGACCATGGTAACCAAGTATGAAAGCTGCTTAGTTTAGAAGCAGTTGTTACAAATGTGGGAAAGTTATTTCTCATTCAATGCAGGCTCCTTCAAAATGGGAGCGCAACAGATCATTGGGAAGATTAATTGAAGCAGATTGTTTCTGGTGTGATTTCAACTTTGAAATAGGGCATTCTGAATTCGAAACAATTCAAATGTGAGCTGTTTTAACCAATCTTACTAGTTGATTATGAAAATTAAAAGTCCAACATTAGAAGTCACTAAATTAGTAAAAACTACATTATTTGTTTATTAAATTTCAAGGCCACCCAACTTCTAATAACTATGGATGGCTTCACAAAATTAAAAGAGCAACAACTCCACAAAAACAATATCCATAAAACAATAACTTTTCAAACAACCCTTCTAGATCTGGGGTAAAGGGGGAATTGCAGTCATCTGAACTGGAGGCTTGGGAGAAGAACCAGTTTTTAGAGAAGAGTTGAGGAGGAGTTAAGTGGGAAGGCCATGCAAATCTTTGGGAGATGATTTTTCCAAAAGGAAAGTGCAGTGACAGAAAATGCCCACTAGGTGACCTTGATGGGACCTGAAGCAAGCCAAGTCCATTGGAGGGCACCGGAAAGCAGATTTTGCAGGACACTGTTAATTTCTCAAATAGCTAAGCTTTATGCTTCAATTGCATCTGAAGGCAGCTGGTAACCAGTGCAGCTTACGCATAGCAGGGGACCTCTTTTCCCATTATTGTCATGCTACATAAGCAGTAGCTTCGGAATGGTGTTTACATGCAGCCTCATGTTTCACAAGCCTACAATATGGTGCCGTCCATCCAAGATACTGGATTACTTCTTTATGAGAAGTAATGAAGTTTGCCCAAGTATGTTGCAGCATGTAATCAGGTTTCTCTAATCTCTGAATCAAGGAAACATCAGGCCTCATTAGTACTTGGAGAAAGAGCACCAGAGAAATCTCAAGGTTGCCGGCTAAACTGCCAAGAAAACTACATGGACCTTCCATGGAGTCATCAGGAGCTGACTCAAAGGCCTATTTATTTAATGAAGTCCCGAGGGAAAGAAAAATACTTCCCTTCCATTTATATTAGTATTCAGTCCTAAAGATGTACACGGCAACATTGAGCACTACAAACCTTGTCACGAAGAGTCGTTAATGTTTAGTTTTGTTATAATGGATTAAGCAATCTGTGATTATTCAAAAGCTAACATAGCTTTTGTCAGTCTTGGAGGAAAGAACTCCAGTTGTATGAATTTCAGCTCTCAGAATTTTCAGCATGGCCGGGCTGAATTCTGGGAATTGCAACAACACATTCAGAAAGTGCTTCTGGGAAAGATGGATTCATTTTGATATAAATGTTGGCTTTAAAAGACCCTGTATTTCCAAATATGGAAAGATCCTTTCAGATGGGTTTCAGAACCATAAATATTCCTGCAACTCTTTTCTTTTTAGCCACTGTGAATTGGACTTTTGATCGTTAGCAGCCATGAATGTCTTCCTATAGTTAATATTCTCTTCTCTTTCTCTCTGTAGGTTAGACTCAAGATGCTCTATGCAGCAACCCGAGCGACAGTAAAGAAAGAGTTTGGAGGAGGACACATTAAAGATGAACTCTTTGGGACAGCAAAGGTATGGCAGCTGGTCGTATCCACTGAGATCAGAACAATCAGAGTCATAACTGTTGAGGTTTGGAGTCCTGCTTCTAAAAGCCAGACTAGAATTTATCATCTACTCATTTTGAAGTGCTTGCTGTAAGATTGCAAGGATTCTGGCTGCGTAGAAAAAAGAACTTGAGCTGTGTCTTCTGCTTTGCCATATGAACGTACATAAGAAGTCCTATCTGATTCACCCTTGCAGCTTATGCTCAGTTTGAGCATATGCTGATAAAATGAGTGCAGGGACTTGAGTACATGATTTGAGACATTGACATAAGATAAAGATATGCACAAGGTGATCTGTTTGTGCCATAAGAGCAGAGGTGAGCACTTATATCCTCTGGAAGATTGCTTGTCTCTAGCCTGCTTTTCTTTTGTCCTTTCTGTTATTTTGTTTGTTTATAACATTCAGTCCAGAGGAAGCTTGGTCCCAAAATCTTTAGACTGCTTTGCTGACTATACTAATTCACTAAATTGGAAACATAGAAATTGGAATGCATGCATTGCATTAAGCCCCTCCCTGCTCTATTATCTTTCCTACAAATGCAAATAACAAGATAAAAAGAAAGTGAGAGTTTCATATTGTGGATTGGCATAGGTCCGGCTGTTGACTAGTAGTTATTGATTATCTAAATGCTTTGTATTCTGTCCAATATAAAATTTGACTAGCTAAACTCATTTTACATGTCCTGAAAACCCAGCAAAAATGCTTACAGACCTGGAACGTTTTTAAAAGTGCCAGAAGGGGGCAGTGTTGCACATCAAATGATAGTACATTAGATTATACAGTACTATAAGTGAAATCTTCTAGATGACTCTCTGCAAAGCTTTGTCATTCAATATGATTTGTGAGCAGCTATCCTAGATCCACCAGCTGGTAGAGTTCTTTTGTTATTGCTTATTTACTGAAGTTAATAGACCTCTGGATCACTGAAGTCTCTGTGGCTTACAGTACTGTAAAACAAATGTAAAATCAAAACATTAAAACCCATGAAAAGAACTAAAACACTTAAAATTAATAAAGTGAACATTCAATCAACAGTGAAAAGACATAAAGATGTCTTTTGAGGACTTTTTAAAAAGCTAATAAATGTGTTGGACTGCTCAACTCTAAAGGGAATGCATTTTAACAATGTAAAGCAGCAATAGAGAAGGGACTTAAAATTCATCTTTATAATATTTGGGTCACCACCAGTCCAGTCGCTGGACCCTTAAGGTGAACTTTCTCAGGTGGTCTCAGGACGTATGGGGGAATAGCTTGATAGTGATATTCTTACAGATCTCTATTGCCATAGAGAATTTTAAAGTAATGACCAGCAATTGGTATTTAATCCAGAAATGGGTTAGCACCAGTGTAGTGCAATAAACACAACTATCATATGATTTCTTCACGTTCCTCTCATAATCAACTTGGCTTCTCAGTTTTGGGTCAGCCAAAGCTTCCAGTCTGGGCAGAGTCAAGGCCCAACCCTGAATGGATAAAGGCAATCTTGAGGCAGCTGAAGGCAAATCACCTCAGATGACCTCAGGAAGTGGAGATTCATTTAAGAAGATCCGTTGAGAAACATGTCATGGCTCATTGATAGTTATATAATGCAAGCCTAAGTGGTACCCGTGATTTACAACGACTTTCCTTCAGTGTTCCCCAGCCTCCCTACTTCCATCTGATTTTTAAAAAATATTTTGATTTTTAAAAATGAATAGGAAAACTAGTGTGTTACAGAACGCCAACACAAGCATAATTTGTACTTCAGATAAGGTCTCTTGGCCCTCATAGACCTCCCATATGCCTTCTTACAAAGTGAAAATTATAGAGTTTTAGTCAGTCCTTTTTTTTTTGGAGCTCTTCCCTGCACCTTTTAAACAAACAAACAAAAAGCTGGGATAATAGACCAGGGTTGTCAAACTCGCAGCCTGCAGGCCGGATGCATCACGGACTAGCCGCACCCACGCCTGGTTTAGCAAAAGGGTGGGGGGAGTCGCAATATGTCACGTGGTGCCACCATGACGATGCAAGTTTGATGCCCCTTTAATAGACAACGTTTTGCAAGGCTAGAGGAGGTTGTAAAGAACAACTTTGCCAGTCTGCATTGGTTGGCACTTTTGTGGCTAACCCAACCAATTAAGGCAGCCACTTTATGAATGCACGGTGTGTTCTACCTTGAACCAGTTTCATGCTTTTCCTGCGGTTGCTTTTCTGTTGGGCCACAGGAAGACATCTCGCTCAGTGGCTACCAGAAGCATGTGTCTTCTTCCTCTGCTCCAGCTCCTCTGACTGCAGCCGAACAAGAGCTTCAGCAGATCCGCATCAATGAGGTAAGAAGGAAGTTAACTGAGCTGTTGATTATGCTATAGTTCTTTCTTTTCAATTTTACAATTTTCCCTTGGATTTTGTGTTTAAAAGTGTCAC
This sequence comes from Thamnophis elegans, assembly GCF_009769535.1. Lineage (NCBI taxonomy): Eukaryota > Metazoa > Chordata > Lepidosauria > Squamata > Natricidae > Thamnophis > Thamnophis elegans. Next base: position 105,369,953 of record NC_045542.1, read on the forward strand.
AATGTCATTTAAAAATCCATTCAGGTGCAATTAAGAATAAAAAGTTTGCTTCTGGAGGCTGCTGATAGTCATAATAGTGTCTGCATTTTCCATTTGGAAGGAAGAGCTGAGCAGTCCAGCTAGGAAAATGGGAAGTTCAAGGTGCTTAAAAAGAACAGAAAGGCTTCTAACATAGAGGAATATGCTGGTTTGATGCACCCCATCTCTTTTCTCACCTCTTTTCCTTTTGTGTTTCATTGATTCCTGGAGGGGGGGGTTCTTCACTTTTCCACCCTTGATCAATAGAAAGAGAATTCTTTATTGGCCAAGTGTGATTGGACACACAAGGAATTTGTCTTTGGTGCATATGTGTACATAAAAGACAAGATACATTCGTCAAGAATCATAAGGTACAACACTTAATGATAGTCATAGGGTACAAAGAAGCAATCAGGAAACAATCAATATCAATATAAATCATAAGGATACAAGCAACAAAGTTACAGTCCTGCAGTCATAAATGGGAGGAGATGGGTGATAGGAAGGATGAGAAGACTAATAGTAATGCAGCCTTAGTAAATGATTTGACAGTGGTGAGGGAATTATTTGTTTAGCAGAGTGATGGTGTTTGGGGAAAAACTGTTCTTGTGTCTAGTTGTCGTGTGTAGTGCTCTATAGTGTCATTTTGAGGGTAGGAGTCGAAACAATTTATGTCCAGGAAGCGAGGGGTCTGTAAATATTTTCACAGCCCTCTTTTTGACTTGTGTAGTATACAGGTCCTCAATGGAAGGCAGGTTGGCAGTAATTGTTTTTTCTGCAGTTCTGATTATCCTCTGAAGTCTGCGTCTGTCTTGTTGGGTTGCAGAACCAACCCAACAAGACAGACACAGACTTCAGAGGATAATTCCGAGCACAGTTGTATGGGGGGAAATGCCAAAATTTGCAGCTATCATTCCCAAGGCAGTTGCTATCCCGAAGGTGACATGCAATACTTGAGCAGCCATATTGTTCTTAATAGTCAGGTTTTCAGTGATTGATTGATTTCGAGTACATCACCCAACTCAAATGACTGGTGGTTAGGAATAGGTAAAGCCTGTCTTTCCAGTTACAAAGTAGCACTATCTTGAATCTTGAAGAAACCCAGGTTTCCTCCAGAAATAATGTCTGGCTACCATTCTTTAGTAACATTTGATCGGGTTACCATGAAGGATGCACAGGTACTGATTTCCTGTGTTTACTCTGGCAGCATAGGTTGCATGCTATTGAATATTCAGCTGTTTACGTGGTTATTCATTTGTTAGATGTACATCCCCTCTTTCTTCCAAGAACACAAGTTAACTTCTATGGGAGTCTGCCTTCATTTTATCCCTCAGAAGAGTAACCCAATGAGACAAAGTTTGCTGAGAGAGAGAGAGAGTTTCTATGGCTAAGGAGGAACATTAATCTGGCCCTAGTCCAATATCTGTGCCATTATGCCATGACCATCAATAGTCTTTTTCTTATAGACATACTACTATCCTTCCTCATGTATAGGACAGCTGCTCCCTAAAGCAAAGGAAAAAGAATGAAAACAATTTTCAAATTGCACAAGGTGCATAACGACATCATCCATAAGTGTGATGAAACATCATTTGGTTTGGACAATAAACTCATCTTTTTGCCCCAATTTGATGTTGGGTTATTGATCCCAGCATGCATAGCTATGAGAGTAATGGCTGGGATGGACAAGTGTTAAACTTAAAACAACACCCAGATTCTACCACTGTAAAGAAACACCCAGACGAAACTGTGTCCAGTGTAGTTACGCATTGGTTTTGGAGGTTGTAATCCCACATTAAGAGTAGAGTGTTGAACTAATGCAACTGTAAGAAATCCGAATCAAAACATTCATGGTAAAAGGATAGCACAGTATTACAAGTAACCCTTATTTAATGACCACTCATTCAGTGACTGTTTGGAGTTAACAAATGAGTGGAACCTACGGCCAGTCCTCAAAGATCCAGCCATTGCAGCATCCCTATGGTCACACGATCATAATCTGGGTACCTGATTCACACTTACAATTCTAGCATTGTTCTGCTGTTACATGATTGCCATTTGCAACCCATCCCCCTGATCCGCTGCATTTGTGCCCTGTGGGAGAGAGAAACTTAACTGGAGCAACTTGCAACCTTTCCTACTGGCTTCCCCATTGACTTTGCTTTTGGAAAGCTGGCAGGGAAGGTTGCAAATGGGAATCATGTGACTGTGGGATGATGGACGATGCAATGTTCCTGCAGGGGCTATTCCTGCAGCAGCCATCCCCAGTCCCACTGCACTTGTATCTCAACTCACTCTATACCTGGCCTGCCAGTTTGCTTGCAAGCTGCCTGCAATCCTCGCTTAGCGACAACAACGTCAAGTGCCAGGATTACCATTGCTTACTGTTGCAGTTACGTGATGTTGTGCTTTACCGCCACATACTTAGTGATGGAAGTCCAGGTCCAATTACCATTGATAACCAGGGACTACCCAGAGTTTGTACGGATTTCAAGATTCTGTATATACAAGGCACACCTGATAGCACTTTCCCAAGATTGCACAATAACATAGGCCTCATATAGTGTTCTTTCCCGTCATTTCCTGAATTAGTTTTTGAAGTATTGCGTTTTATTTGCTTCCTTAATGTGATGTGTACATTGAGTTGAATAATGTTTAACCTGCCGGGTCTTGACTGTAGGACTTTCATCTCCCTCTGGCACATGATTATCAAGTCAGAAGATGATTTAGCAGCCAGGGCGAGATTGCTGCTTGTAGGTTTCCATTTGCATTTATTGGCCCAAGCGCTCTGTGCAGTTTTCGTCTCCTACCGAAGTGGATGATGAAGGACTCTGAAAGCAAGCAGAAAGAAATTTCTCTCAGTTGTTTGTGTGGTAAATTTATAACTCTGGTAACAATTGGTTGGTGTTATGTATGAGAGTCCCCACAGATGTAAACCATAGGAATAAGATTTTAAAGTCACCATGGCTAAGCTGTCTTTTTTTTTTAATTATTTATTTATTTTTAAATGCAAATAATACTAACAGAGTACATATACATCTAAATACAAAAAAAGAAAGAGAAAAGGGGGGGGGGGACTTAATATTCCATATAGCTAAAAGATATACAATATATTTGAATTGGGCCCTTATCCCCTCCAAAGCAACATAGCAATAGCAATAGCAGTTAGACTTATATACCGCTTCATAGGACTTTCAGCCCTCTCTAAGCGGTTTACAGAGTCGGCATATTGCCCCCACAATCTGGGTCCTCATTTTACCTACCTCGGAAGGATGGAAGACTGAGTCAACCCTGAGCCGGTGAGATTTGAACCGCCGAGCTGCAGAACTAGCAGTCAGCTGAAGTGGCTGCAATACTGCACCCTAACCACTGCGCCACCTTGGCTCTTTATAACATATATTCTTGAGTAGGTTTATTCCCTTTACCTTCCACCAACACTGGCTATGCTGTCTTTGAGAGAAAGTGAAGGGTGTGGAAATGGAAGAAGGGCTTTGAGACTGAAGTACAAAAGGCATCTGCCTGTTTAAATATAGAGACTGGAAATGGCTGAGGTAAAATAGTAATATAAGGGAAAGCTGTCCAGTTGGACAAAAATACTTTTCTTTCAAGTTAAAAACCTGCATTTTGACCAAATTTCCCAAAGCAAAATCTCTTAAATTGACATATAGCAGTGAAAGTAACATAGTCTTACCCGTAACAAGACTGGAAAGGACTTAAAAGTTTTGGGGCTGCTATTTTGATTGGGGCTGGAATAGGCCAGGAAATTATTATTTCTGAATTCTTATAGGGATGCAGCAGCTCAGTGGCTAAGACGCTGAGCTTTTCGATCAGAAAGGTTGGCAGTTCAGTGGTTCGAATCCCTAGTGCCACGTAATGGAGTAAACTCCTGTTACTTGTCCCAGCTTCTGCCAACCTAACAGTTTGAAAGCACATAAAAATGCAAGTAAAAAAATAGGAACCACCTTTGGTGGGAAGGTAATATGTTCCATGCGCCTTTGGCATTTAGTCATGCCAGCCACATGACCACAGAGACGTGTTCGGACAGCGCTGGCTCTTAGGCTTTGAAAAGGAGTTGAGCACTGCCCCCTAGAGTTGGGAATGACTAGAACATATGTGCGAGGGGAACCTTTACCTTTATTTCCGAATTCTCCAAATAATTCACTCCTGCCTCGTCCTTGTGGGTTGCTTGCCAAACCCTGAACTTGGAATATTGGCACAAGTTCACATTGGAGATCAGGTGGAAAGCTGGAGTTATTCATTCAGAAAGATACTAGCTTAGAGAGCAGTGTGCCTGCTTCTCTTTGGGGAGGGGGGTGCAAATCCTTTTTGGGCACTGGGCCTAAAAGCAATATCTCTTTCACGTGTTTCTGTAATCTGAATCTGTTGAACTAGCCCGTACCAACTGTCAACCTAAATATTACTAGCGAGGGAGAACAAAGCGTCTTTATAGAGAGATCAGCCTTCCATCAGACCTGCACACATCAGGTGCAGCCAAATAGCCTATTTGGGCCCCCAACCGAGTGTGCAGCACTCCAGCCCCCTCCTCCCCTCCCTCCCATTCCACAGCTTTCTTTAAATATGACAGGCCTGGAGCTTAGCTTCCCACCGCCACTTCTGCGTGGCTGAGCGATTCTGACAGGTTGCGAAGAGAATCCCTTTCAGTTTATGGCTCCATTTCTGGGTCACCCTGCTTGTGACCCTGTGTCACTGGCGGCAGATGAGGTATCCGTTTTATTTTAGAGGATGCTCAGAAAATTGATTATCTCACACGAAGCCTGACTAGACAGCCCAGATTTTTGCATTCCGCCCTGATTTTTGATGTGTAAGAATTGCCCTCAGTTGGATCAGTGTGAATTCACACACCACATTAAAGTGATTGTCTGCTTTCTGCCTATGGAGCTAGGCATGGTTGGGTGTAAACCATGGACTTTAGTGTAGTTCCGTTGTATACTTATGGATGTGAAGAAGTCAAAGTTAAGGCCAGTTTGGGATAGCCAACTTCCATTTCTCCTTGTTAGGGTACTACTCTGAAGTACTGTAATTAAGGGTTGGCTAAGGCAGGCTCTGGCAGTTTAGCTTAGTGCTGCCCACAACTTTCTTAAGCCATCAGGAAAGTTTTTTTGCTGACCTGAGAGCTAGGCCCAGTCTTCTAGAGCAGGGGTCTCTAACCTTGGCAACTTTAAGCCTGGAGGACTTCAACTTCCAGAATTCCCCAGTCAGCTGGCTGAGGAATTCTGGGAGTTGAAGTCCTCCAGGCTTAAAGTCGTCAAGGTTGGAGACCCCTGCTCTAGAGTTTGCATTAGAAAGTCTTCCCTTGCTCCATCCATTTTCTGGACTAATCCTCCTGTTAACCAGGTCAAAGCAGCCATTTCTCACAGAACTCACTCCGGATCAGATGGCCAGTTAGGATTACAGCCAGAGCCACAACCACGTGGTGCTGGTTACTCTAGGTGCATTTTTTTCAAGGGGCAAAACTGTAAGATGGCTGTGCTGTTTGCTTTCCCAACCACAATGCTTTGCTCTGAGAATCCCCTTGGACTGTTGCTTAGAGAGCAGCCGGTCAGCCAGCCAAAGGACAAGGAAGATGTTGCTTCTTCTGGAAAATGAGTATGCAGGATGGAGTGGTGGGTCCATCTCAACTGGCAGGTCCTCTTGAAACTTTCTGCCGCTCCTCCAGTATGACAAAAAGCAAGGACCAAACTCACTTGAGACCACTCTGCTGGTAAACTCACCACCATCTGAAATTTGTTTTAATTTTGGTTTGATTGAAATGGCTTTCTGCCTCTGCCTTGTGGGATAAAACAGGCTGGTGTTTCTATGGTATGCTTTCTGACACTTCTTATTCTTTTATTTCCTTGAGGGAAATACAGTGAGTAAATTATGTTATGCTTGTGGAATGTGTTACCTTTGCCACTGATTTAATAGGTGCTAGCTTCATCAGACTTCCAGACTGCTCTAGGGGCCTGTTGGAAGAAATGTCCATCTGGGTCCATCTAATGTCCAAGTGGGGAAAAAGACACTGGAAACATGGAGACTGCTTGAAAAGATGATTGTAATGGTGGACAGGACAACATGGTTTGAGGTCCTGGGGAAAAAGGTGATCACATGCTTCCAGATGTTGAGTGAAGAAGAAAAAGAAAAAAGAAGGGCTTGCTGAGAGTTCCTGAGTTTTTAATTCTCTGTTCGGCCCCACCTCTCTGTTTCCTGTTCCTGTGCAAGAAATGTATTCTGATTGGTTGTCACACTCTCAGGGGTGGGGTGCCTTAGCTAACTTTGTAGGCTGTGTGTCCTTTGAGTCCCAAGCTTGGTTGAGTTCCCAGATGCCATGTGGTGAGTTTCTGTTGCAGGCTAATCCTACCTTTGTTCTGCAGAATAGACTCTCAGGCATTTTAATGGCCCATTGACAAAGGTGGGGGATGTTAAGAGTGAGTCTGTTTCCTGCCTAAAAACATGTCTCTCCATTTCTTATCCTGAGAAATATAATATTCTGCCTTTTCAATATTTCCTAGGATATTTCATTCTTCTAGGAGAGGAGTGGGTGCTAACTTCCTACAGGCCTTAAAGATTTTCTTCCTTCCTTCCTATCCATCCATCCATCCATCCATCCATCCATCCATCCATCCATCCATCCATCCATCCATCTATCTATCTATCTATCTATCTATCTATCCTCTACATCTCAATCACTAGAGACCCTCTAGTTATCTTTTAGTCAAATGTTTATTATAGCCTCAAATACTAGTATTAAACTCAGGCTTAGTTGAGCCGGATTGAGTCCAGACACAGTAGCAATTGCATTTAAAAGATTTGCCAGGTTTTCTGATCTCACAGAACAGTGTAAGGAGCCATTTCTAACTTTTTTTTAAAAAAAAAAATAGAGACTATTCCATCGACTTAAAACTTTTTGAAGACAATCACATAAATTGGGAATAAACCTTATAAAATCCTAGTGATTTATTACTCTCAACAGTAAGCATATTGCACTCATTACAGTTCATTTATCTGCAGTAACTTGCCCTTGGGAAAGAGAGAACATTTACCTAATGTGAAAAATGATTCAGATAGGACTACATTATTTCTTCCCATTCCCCGCAGATCACTTGCAATACCCTTATGGACTATCATTGGTAACCAGAGAATGGATATCACTGCTTCACAATTTAATGTATTTTTTCCTCTTCCTTTCCTCTACTTAAATTGTAGATTGCATCTATGCAATAGAATTTGCTTTGCTAGAAGCCCTGATGGAGATTATTTTTTTCTGGGTATGCAAAATAAGTGCCCAGAGGATTCCAGGAAGTCCTTGAAATTGAATTGCCAGGCCATTGAATGTTTACAATTGCCTCGAAAATTCAAGGAGCTGATCTAAAGGGTTCTTTACATAAATTGTTCAGGCCCTTGATGTACTCCATTGGCTTGTTAGGAATGCCAACTGGATTGATCAAGTAGAATGTCCTGACTTTTAAACTTAAATAAATAAGGAACTTTAGCAGATGCAAATGATAATCTCCTAGCCTCGAACCATACCTTTCCTGGAAGCCTGACCTGTTGGGAAGAATTGGGGCGTTGTGGACAAAATCTCAAGCGTAACCCCAAATCTATTTATCAAGCTGTGAATTTCTGTAGAAAATAAGAGGGCTTGTTTCAAATACATGCAAGTCAATGAGAAATCAGAATTCAGGATAACTGCATTACATTGGAGGATTGTTTGAGTATGTCTTTTATAAAGGGCATCTTTCAACCCAAAGAGAACTGAGAGAGTTGGTTTTTATGTTTGTTTTTTTGCAATGTTGTTTGTTCACATCTGCAGACTTTCCAGGACAAAGTTAAGAATGAAAAACCCTACTTTTCTTTCCAAGCAGTTGTTGGAAGAAATGTCCTTCTGGGTTCAGCTCCAAGTGGGGGAAAAGACATTGGAGACATGGAGGTTGCTTGGAAAAATGGTTTAATGGTGGACAGGACCACATAGCTTGAGTCCTGAACAGAAAAAGTGATCACATGTTTCAGTGTTGGGTGGAGAAGAAGGGGGGAGGCTGGAAGTTCTGGCTTTATACTCTCTGTTTGGCCCCACCTCTCTGTTTCCTGTTCTTGTGTAAGAAATGTATTCTGATTCGTTGTCAGACTCCTATGGGACCATGCAGGGGCAACTCTCTAGGCTTTGTTTTGAGTTCAAGTTTGAGTTTCCAGATGCCATGTGGTGAGTGGGGTAAAAGGCTAATACTATCATCACATCACTCTGGAGCTGAAGGGGAGAACTCTTTATTATGTAGAAAGACTACCTTGGGCATCTTAATGGCCCATTAAAAAAAGTAGGGGCTATTGAGAGTGAGTCTATTTCCTGCCTAAAAACATGTTTCTCTATTTCTGATCCAGGGAAATACATTCTGCCTTTTCAATATTTCCCAGGATATTTCATTTTTCTAGGAGAAGGCTAGGTGCTAACTTCCTGCACAGTGTAGCCTTTAAAATCAATATTTCTGTAGCTTTCATTGAATATTTTGAATGTGGAGCAGCTAAACCTCTGTTCATAATTTTGCGGTGTTTTTGTTGCGTAGGTCAATGTATAAAGAGGACTACAAAAAGTAGTGAAAACATAGGACGACCACAAGTGCAAACTCACATATGTCCATTTAGAACTACTCACATATGTCCATTTAGAACTGATCCTACCTGGTTCAGTGGCCCTTATTCTCAGATAAACATGTATAGGATTGCAACCTAAGTACCATTGGCTCCACTGCCAAAAATTATCAGTTGGTGTAAGATTGAGTTGCACGTGGTTATTGTGTGCAGCCTGTATGAAATACCTGAAGGCCCTTCAATAGTTTTTGTCACTTCCTCAGACTATTTTTTTTTAAATGAATGATCTTTCTAGCATGTAGAAATAGGGATTAAAAGTGCACAATAGGCCTCCTCTTCACATTCACCTTGTATTTGATAAAATGCATCTCAGAATAAATGTTTTCAAATAACAACGTATTTGAGCATATATGCCTATGATCAGTTACTGCTGTATCTGAAAATTTTAAAATCTGGCAGTGCATTTCCAGACCACAAAAGAAATATCATTGGGATCTGATCCTGTCTGCTTTAGGAGTGTGGCCCCTGCTCCAATACACAGATCCTGGAGAAGTTGCCCACTCCTGCTCTAGAAGCAGAGCTGCTCACTGAGAGTCGTCATTAAGTCAACTCCAAAAAGGGCAGGAGACATTTTCCATTTAGATTATCCGATATTGTAATTGTGTTATTTATGTATCTGTGGGGGAGGGGGAGGTCCACATGCTTGTATGCACATTTGTGTCAGGGTTCCAAATAGCATCCAAAAGTAAATCAGAGTCCAAGGCAAAGTATTGCTCAAAGTTCCAATTTATTAAGAGAGTCATGTTGGCACATCTAGGAAAACGCAAATCTGAAAGCTTCCCAGTTTTCCCCACCCAGTTGAAAGTTCAAAATCTTGCCCACACACCCACAAGTCCATCACATGGTCCTATCTTCCACTGCTGTGCTGGCAGTTCCACCCATCCAGCTCCGGTCAGGTGCAGAGGTGTAAAGACAAAGGATGACCTTGGCTTTCTAGAAAGAATTTTGTTATGGCTACATAGCATCTAACTCCGTACAATCCCCCCTCCCATTTTCCCACAATAGAAAAGGCATAATAGAATAATAGAAAGTGCGGCAGGACAAAGATCTAACAGAAAAGATGGCTGCAGGCCTGACAACTTGCTTGATTGTTGCATTGCATCTTTTTCTTAAAACTGCTCTGACAGCATTGCTGAAGAGGAGCATGATGAATTACATTAAAATGAATTGCTGCACTAGATATATAAATGTCTAAGGATCTTCATTTCTTACTATCTCGATTTGTGGTTTGGTAAAGTGCTATTAGTTTTATAAGCAGCTTGGCAGTAGAGTGTTGATTGAAATAATATTTTATGCCTTTGGCCCTATATCATCTTTGCTCTTTAATCAGCTATAGTAACCCTGGTGGGCAATCAGTCCTTCGTTATACATTGAAACATAGCTGTTATTTCCTTTTATATGTCTTATTTCTCCTTCCCCAGCACACCTGGATATAGCACAGAAGCCTTAGATCGATGGTTTTTCATTTCCTCTGATCTGGAATCTATAGTTGTCGTCTTAGGAAAAGTCAGCCTCTTAAACCAGTGTCAAAAATTCATATAGGGTTGTACCGTGTTTGAAAGTTGAAGATGTCATAGTTTATTTCTGAGTCATGGGAAAGAAGGAATAAAGAGGAATTTACTCCTCTGGAAGTTTGCTAATCCGAGTTTAGAACATCCCATCTTGAACCCTGTTTGCTGGCTAGTTGTCTTTGAAAGGAAAATAAATGTATTGCAATCACTTGAATACTTATGCAAATGTCACCTAATTTTCATGTTATTAAATGAAAGAAGGCCATAATTAAAGCAAGAAACTATGTTAGAATTATGGCAGAAATACAGTTTTCTGAACCACTTAGATAAGCTCAAAATCCCAGGTCTTTATTATCACTGCATTGGTTAACCTTTGTATGGCTCCATTACATTGCTTGTCTGTTTAAGTAGTCAAGAATTGTGAGAGGCTTTCCATAATGGTGGGGGGGCTTCTATTTGGCCATTGGTTTCTGTTTGAGCTTTTTTTTTTAATGAAATAGATGCACTAAGTCATAATAGGCTTGACATAACTCCATTAACCTGTTTGTTAATGTAAAAGTACCCTGTTTCCCGGACTTCCCCGGATAATAAGCCCAATTGGGCTTTTGAGCGCATGTGCTAAAATAAGCCCTCCCCTAAAATATTTAACCGCATGCGCAGCCGGTCCCCGCCATTTCCTGGGGAAAGGGGGGGGAGGTAACATGTCCCATGTGCTCTACATGCATCTGCCATCCATGCGGAAGGGCCTCACAGAGGCTGCTACCGCAAATCCTAGCTACTGCACACTTTCTCTTAGTGGCAGCCACAAAAAGAGCAGCAGGCCCAGAGACGCTAGGGCTGGCAAGAGTGTGCCAGAAACAGAGACAGAACTTCTGGCCCTCTTTGGATCAGCTGAGCCACATGCCGAGGTTTTAAGGGGCCTCTTGCACCTCAAAAATAATAACACCTCCCCAAAAATAAGGCCAAGGGTTTATTTCAGGGGTGAAAAGAAAATAAGACCCTGTCTTATTTTCGGGGAAACACGGTAGTAGAAAACTATCCCTCTGTTTTGCTGTTTTGTTTCAATGAAAAGAACTGAAAGGTTCTGGGAATACAAAAACAAAATTCAAGAGCTGCATATAACTACAGCACACAGATTGCGCCCCCTCCCCTTTGTATATCAGAGGATTTTGGCTTTCTCTATATTGTGGATACTTCTGGAGGAAATTTGTGGTTATATTTGTTTTGCGTGTGCTCCAAGGATTTTCAGTCGCAGCACTCCAACAGTGATGAAGGGGGCTTCCTCCAAAGTTACTTGGATGTATTTTGGGGAAAATAAGTGGCATATTATATATAATAAACAGTAAGTATTAAATCCCAGTAGCCAGCTTTTTCATGCATAACTTGATCTATTGCCTGCCACTTGATTCAGGACAAATTATTCTATTAAATAATTCTTCATGGGTTTTGAACTCTTGTGTCTTCTCTTCACCTGCCCTCAGGATTCAGATTCCCAGGAGTCCTACACTGAGATGGTAGGCTTGATGTTAAACATTTCTTCTCAGAATTACGGCTCTTCCTTGGAGCTTCTTTTCTCTTGCATGTTTTAATCCTAAACCTTCTACCCTCCAGCCTTGAAGCATTTGCTTTTTTAAAAAAAAATGTTCCTTCCTTTCTCTACCAGTGAACCTGTAACCCTAACAATTTATAGATGCCTCTGCAAGAAAAGATGATGAATGAGTTTGTAAGCAGTATATATAGAGCAAGAGTTTTATCTAAAAGAATGAGATTAATTACCCCTTGATTTGTATACTGCTGGTCTAGCTCATCTCATCTAGAAGAGCGTTTGGGAGCTCCTGAAACAATGTTTGGAAGGTGTATGTGAGATTGAACAAACTAAGTCATAAGCAAAATAAGATTGAGGCAGAATATGTGGGGAATCCAAGCATTCTTGATAAAAAATTACAAATGGTTTTAACTGTAAGTGCCTTGTTTTTTAAAAAAACTTATAAGGATATACCATAGTTTGGGAATCCTACTAGATTCAAGGCTAATTGGAGACGTTCAAGTGATACGTAGGTCAAGAGTGGCTTTTATCACTATTATACGGACATATTAGCTGGATGTTTGCTCAATTTTTCATGCCTCAGAGACATCTAGACTGGCATAATATAAAACATTCTGTCTGAGGCTTTGAAAAACTTCAGCTGGTATAGAAAGTGGGCATTTCACCCCAGGTAGTCCTCAACTTACAACCATTCATTGGCTGATCATTGGAAATTACAATGGCACTGGGGGGGGGGGGACCACGATCACATGATAAACATTTGGACACTTGACAACTGGCTTTATTTGTGATGATTGATGGTGTCCCCGGGGGTGATCACCTTTTACAACCTTCTGACAAGCATAGTCAATGAGGAAGCCAGAGTCTCTTGACAACCGTGTTACTAACTTAATAACTGCAGTGATTCACTTAAATGTGGCAAGAAAAGTCATAAGATGGGTCAAAATTCACTTAACATCTGTCTTACTTAGCAATGAGAAAGTTTGGCTCAATTGTCGAGGACTACCTATATTGATAGATAATTGGATGTGTTGAGCCTATCCTGAGTCATCTTTTTTTTCACAGCAATACTGGTTACCAGTTCATTTCCAAGTCTCTTTCCTAATACCAGTATAGTGTAATGGTGAAGGTAATGGACTTGTACTAGGGATAATGTGGTCCAACTCCACTTTTAGCCCTAGAAGCTGAGAGTTTGTGTCAGCCACTCCCTCTTAGCCCAACCTATCTTGCAAAGGCTGCTTTCATGAGAATAAAATAAAAAATATATCTAAAAAAGAAAGAAAAATGTAACAGTGTAAAGGACCATTTTGACTTGTACCAGTGAAAGTTTGTTAGTTTATTTATCAGACTTGGAGGCTACCCACCTCACTAACAGAACATCATTTAAAGCAAGAAATTTCTTGCTTCAGATTCCATCACTGTTAATATTTATGAAAGTTCTAAAACCTGGTTTATTTATTTCTCATGTATCTCCTGAATCAATATTATTACTCAGCCGTGGGCTATTAATTTAGCTATATCTGGTTTTATTACTATGTAGGATATTATAAATGCTGGAATGAAATTCCTTGTATCTATGTACTTTTATTCTGCTTCTATTGTTCTGCTTTATCATGTGGAACTTTAATATCGTACGTTTTCTTGAGTGGCTCTTTGGCCATAAAAACAGCCTAGAAATATTTTCAGTCAATCAGTAAAAAATCTATTGGTTTTCCTCCTTGCACTTTAAACAATATTATTTAAAGGAGGAAAGCATTTTAGCTGTTGATGTTGAATCCTGTGATGATGGAGGAATGCAACTATAACAAAGGACTTCCAGTGCCCTCATTATTGGACAATTAGGAATCATGTGTTTTTGCTGATTTAGTGCCAATCAACCAGATATCAGCCCTGTAATATCTGTTTCTGCCTTCCCCTGAGAAGAAGCACTATAAGAATATGGAGGTGGATTTGCAGAAAAGATTTCAGGTTCTGTAGAACCTGTAAATATAGATTTATGTACTATAGTCATCTACAGCAATCAAAGTGGCATGCCACACTATCTCAAGGTACTTTTCCAAATAAAAAGTGTTTATGGCACTGTTTTTCTAGCATTGGGCTAGTAGGCTGGTCTATATAAAGAAAAACTGCTTCAAGATAAAAAAACATTTTTTTCAGCAGTTGCTTACTCCAATTGTAGTTGTACATGTTGCAGCATAGACTTTAAAAGCCATCATATTTAACTCCAGGTAAAGCTACATGTTTGGAAGTCATCGCAGAGAGATGGAAGCCCTGCTAAACAAGCTGTGTGGTTTATTGAATGATAATAATCTACAACCAAGGTTTCAGATCAGTTGTCTTCTCTTAAGGATTGTTGTTGAGTGTCCCAAAGGTGCTTTTTCAAAAGGCAACTGGACTTTCTTCTTGTTGTTTTTTTTGAAGACATTTAGCTTCTCATCCAAGAAGCTTCTTCAGCTCTCAAAAAGGACCTTTGAGACAACCATGACCTGGATGACTCCATAGATTGTTGTTGAGTATTAGTACATGCCAGGATAGATGGAAGTTGGGCAGCGTTTTTTTTCCCCTCTTATAATATGATATCATTTTCTTATTTCCTACTTGGCAGATGGTTTTGGGCTGCTGCTGCTGCCCAACTGTGGTAGAATACCCTCATCCTGAGGAGGTAGGCCATGTTGCCTGCATTCTGTCTTCTGTTACGTTTTGCAGAGTTCTTTCCCTTCGCTTACTCATTTCATCATATTCTCCTTTATATATTTCCTCCACAGTATTCCAGGTCTGCTTTCTGTTAACCAAGTTCACAAACTTTCCCATTTTAAATCTAGACTCATCTGACTCAGTGTATCTAAAGATTATCTGAGGAGCCTACTTAGACATGCTTCTCAGGTGACTGGATTCAAAATAAAAGTATAAGTAAATTAAGTCTAGAATTTGTTGAGCTGTTATGGTATATCTAACGGCTATTAAATATTATGAATGGATTTGAATCCTTTATCCCAAGAAATTACTATAAGTCAGGCATGGCCTGCGCATTACATCCGGCCCACAGGGTGCTTAGATCTGGCCGGCAGGGCCAACTTGGAAACAGAGGACTGGCCCACAGTGCCTCTACCAGTGAAAACGTAGCTCAGAGTTTTGTTTGACCTCTGGCACTAGGGTGGTTGTTGGCCATCTGGACCTCACTCATGTCGGGAGCACCTTTGGTGGCTCGAGTGCTCTGCCAGCATGCGGCCCTCCTGAGCTCCGTTTTCAGCGGCGACAGCCTCCTGCAACCATCTGCCAGCGAAAATGGAACTTGCAAGGGCCATGCATGAGTAGAGAGCTTGGGCCACCACATACGCCCTGACATGAGTGCTGTTGAGATGGCCACGCCCACCCCAGCCCCCCTGAGGTCAAACACAAATCCTGATTCGGCCCTCAGTGAAATTGAGTTTGACACTCCTGCTATAGGTGGTTCTAGCACTCCTTAAAATATACTAATATATAAGAGCCATAAAGTACTGAGAAACTTTATTTTACTCTTGTTCCTTCAGTATTCTGCTATTGAAAGAATTGATGTGGCTTCATGTCCCCATGTGCCTATTATTATTAATATTAGTATTATTTTGAAGGGCGGGGTGCCCTCAAGTCCTTCTGGACTGCTGGTATCTGCCTGTACAAATCCCTGCAACTTTCTTGACAAGATTTCAGAAGTATTTTGCCACTGCCTCCTCCCTAGGACTGAGAGAAAGTACCTGGTCCAAAGTCACACAGCTGCTTCTGTGCAGAAACAGAACTGGCAGTCTCTCAGTTTCTAGCCTAACTACTACACTGGATTCTTAAACCTAATCCATCATTACTTTATTGTATGATTTTATGCAGTGGTGGGTTCTGGATCCCATTGCAACAGGTATGGTGCAACGGGGCTGGGCGTCCACCACATGAACGCTCGCAGCGCACACATGCGTACTTACCACCTGTGATGCTCCAGGATGCCTCCGCGATACTCCAGCTGCTCGGCGGAGCGTTGCGCAGGAGCCGTACGCTCTGTGCGTGGAAGCGCCAAAGAGCTCAAATACCAATAAGGAGCACGGGCGGGTGGGCCCTCCGGAGTACCGGAACGGTACCCGGTGCTCCCGGCAGGCACCAGTATGCCCGTACCGGGGCATACCGGTCGTAACCCACCACTGGTTTTATGTCTGCAAACTTTTTTTTCTCTAAACTGCTTTAAGAGAAATGTGGTAAAAAGATAAATTACTTAAAGGACATTATGAATTTCTAATGGGGAAAAAATTGGATTGCCTGCATTTCTTTTAGAATAAACTGCACATACATATTGGTTTTTAAAAATCTTCAGTGATAGGGTTTTTTTTTCCTCCCCATTTTCATAGCTTGTTTATGTAAAAACTAAACAAAGCCTTGAGAAGGTTAAGTCTTAAGTGGTCAAGTGAGTTCGTGGATACACCCATGAAATTTTCCTGGCAATAATATACAAGTGGTTTGCCTTTACCTTCATTTAATATTTTCTAACTTTCTGGAGTTGCCTACAGACCTGGAATTCCTTTGTGATCTCTCATTTAAGTGCTATTCTTGCCTGGTCCAGCTTAGCTTTTAAACTCAGGCAAGATTGGCAATGTGCTATTACTGAGATTTGGGGGGGGGGGGGGGTTGTCTTGAATTTCTTCCAAACAATTCCATTGTTTTTATTGTGCTGATAAATTTGGCAAACATATATTACTAGTTAATTTACTATCATTTTTTAAATTTTTTTGATTGTTACATGAATTAAAAAATTCAGTTTATCTCAAGAAAGCATTTTTTTAAATTTAAAGAATCTTAGAGAATTTGTCAAAATTCAAAGAATCAAAACATATATTAATTTCTATCTCACACTGATAAGTTTAATAAGCCTCTTGGGAGCTCCTGGTTAATTACACCGTGTAATAACTACTGTATATACTCGAGTATAAGCCTAGTTTTTCAGCCCACTTTTTGGGCTGAAAAAAGCCGCCTCGGCTTATACTCGAGTCAGTGAAAAATTTGCCCGAAATGGAGGAGAAAAAGGGGCGGGGCCATGCCGCTGGGTGACACTCGTGAATGGCCCAGTGCCCCTGTGAGTTTCCCCTCCCTCTGTGTCAGTTTGCCGCGCAGCGCGCACCGCACCATCCCCCCTCCTCACGTTCTAATGTAATGCAGGGCTGTCTTACGATTCCCCTTCCTCCCCCTCCTGCCGCTCTGCAACGATGTCCCACCTCCTCCTTGTTATGGCAAGCAGCCACATAGCGATGTCCCACCTCCTCTGGTACAGTGATCCAATGATAGGAATCACTGTGCCGTGTGTCATAGGAGGCGGGACATCGCTCCCGCGGCTGCACGGGACATCATCATCATAGCGGGACATCAGCATCATGAGGTGAGTGAAGTATTTCATTGAATACACCGCTAGTTTACTGTTTTTCTTTGAAATAAATATTCAAAAACATTATTGGTATCTATTTTTATTTTTGAAATTTACCGGTAGCTGCTGCATTTCCCACCCTAGGCTTATACTCGAGTCAATAACTTTTCCAGTTTTTTGTGGTAAAATTAGGTGCCTCGGCTTATATTCGGGTCGGCCTATACTCGAGTATATACGGTATGTCAGTACGTGATGCTAGGAAGGACTCTAGTTCTCTAAATTTTGGTTAAAGTGGGTGAGTCTGGATTGGCATCTCTTTTAGCTTCCACTTATATTATTACAACCCCCATCTGATTATGGCTGCTTGATACAAAACCTGTCAAAGGTTTGCACTGATTAGAAATTAGAGCCATCACTAGATTAGAATGGCAGATTACATCTCATTTGTTCCTTTAATATTAGGATTCAGACCACAAAATATAAAGAGAAAGGGTTGACGTTACATTCTTCCCTCCCAAGGAAGATACTGTTTTTATAAGAGAGGTTTGGATTGGCAGACAAAGGGGTCTTTGCTCTGACATGAAGAGCAGAGTGCTAGGAATTTTTGATTATGATTGCAGCATGGGCAAAGCCTTAGATACAACCCTTAACCCTATCATTGTGATCCTGTTACTGTTGTTAAAGAAAATGAAGAAAAGTAAAGGTACATCAAACACAAAAATGAAGATCAGATTTCGGTCGCTTCCTATGCCTCCCGCATTATAGTCTGTAGAATTCTCCTACATTTAATTGCACTCTTTTATGATCAATCCAAGGTTTCAAGTTTTTTTAGAGTGGCAAGAGAAATAGCTCTATACCATAAGGTTTAGGTGGGAATACAGTTTCAAACAAAGCTAACCAAGGCCATGCCTAACTAGTACTTAAATGGGAGAGATCCAGGGCAGACCCTGTCTGAAGGTTAGGCTGTGAAGTTTTTTAAAAAAAACACCCTGGAAAAATGCATTTTCAACCCACGTTCACTAAAGAAAATTACATTGATTAGGCCATGTCAATCAAACTCTGCTCCAGAGCTCCAAGTGCTAAACTAGCTCATCCCCCAATTTGTTATAAGGAAGACTCAGCATGGACAGGAATTCAGCCCAGGGAATTTAGAAGGAAAGAAGGCAAACCACCCATTGACCTTTAAACATAAAATGTATAATGCCTCCAAAAAGTTCAACTCGCACTGTGTTCTGGCTATCAAAAGGTGAGAGTTCTAATCTGTATACTCATTTGCATTAAATTACATCACCCTGGTACTTAGTCATTTTGGTTAGAAACATCCTAGAACTATTGTGACTCATTTGAGCGTTACTACCTGAGATAATAATTCACCATACCATGCCCATAAAAGTCTTCCCTGTCCTTTGGTCAAAGGTAACAACTGAAATTATTCAGTGACAACTTTCAGTTTAATCACGCACCGTTCTTTCCGAACTATAAATAGTGCTTGAAATGGTCAAAAAGCATTATATCAACATAGAAACTTTGGTAATATGTTGCTTTAATTTCATTTCTTTCATTGTGACAGCTCCTACCTCTTGTTTTCGGCTGTTGTTTTTTTCAAAGATTCACAAACTCAGTCAGGATAATTGGTATCTACCAGGTCACCTCACTATCATGGTTGTTGAAAGCACAGACACCCAAAATTTGATGCCCAGGGCTTTCACTTGTAGAACCTATGTCATGGGAGCAATACTTGTTACTCTATAGAGATGCAAATTATATATTTGATAATATATGATACCAATAAAGGAGAATATTTGTAATTTAGGGTTGAAATTACCTAATGAAACATCTGCAAGAAAACAAACAAGCTCAGGGAGCATCAAGGGCTCCTCAGTAATATATAGCAATAGGTCTTAGACATATATACCGCTTCACAGAGCTTTACAGCCCTCTCTAAGCTGTTTACAGAGTCAGCCTATTGCCCCCAACAATCTGGGTCCTCATTTTACCCACCTCGGAAGGATGAGTCAATCTTGAGCCTGGTGAGATTTGAACTGCCAAATTGAAGTCAGATGGCAGTCAGCAGAAGTAGCCTGCAGTACTGCATTCTAACCACTGCACAACCAAAGCTCTCCCATATGAATATGGCCTCATCTTTAAAAAATAAAGAAGTTTATAATTGGGTACAAATTTATCTACACTTTTTCTTTAGCATCATCTACAATAAATAATACCATTTAATGTATATATCATTTTGATATAGTTGTGCCAATCATATGTTCTTCCATATAAATTAATCCAGACTATATCTGGATGGAAATCTGTAATTTTATTTAGGAGGCCAAAAACCCAAAACTGCTTCAGAACTTTTGAGGGTAAAAATCTGTAAATAAAATAAAAATTACTTGGAATAACTGAGATTAGAAATAAGAGATTAGACCCAGGATGGCGAACCTATGGCACGCATGCCACAGATGGCACACGGAGCTATTTGTCAGGGCCTCCTGAAGGTCCCTGAAGCCTCTGGGGGGGGGCTGTTTTTACCCTCCCCAGGCTCCTATAAAGCCTCTGGAGCCTGGGGAGGGCAAAAAAAGCATGCAAAAAATGGGGGGAGCGCCTCTCATGTGCGCATGTGCACTGGGAGGGGGCGTGCGTTGCATTATGGGTGCAGCACGCTCACACACGACACCCCCCCCCCCGCGCTCCCCCCCTTATGGCACAAGAGCCAAAAAAGCCATTGCTGGACTAGACTATTCTAGAGACTAGAAGTAAAAAAATGCAAATGTTTTGTATATCTGAAAATGTCACTTCCAGCACTTGATGAAAAGTAGACCTAGCAGTTCTATTTTACAAATGATATTTTGTTTGTTACTCAATGAAGCATGTGACCTAGTTTTTCTCCTCTATGAAGCATGAAACTGAACTCTAATGATTTTCCCTCTGCTGATTCTGTGTGGAGCCTATAAAGCTGCTTTTGTACTGTTAATTATTTTAAGAAGAAAAAATTATGCTGAAGTTGCTTTTAAAATGTCATTCTTCCTCACCTAATAAATTGATTCTTGCCAGAAGCGACCCAAAGAGGTAGATTTTTTAAAAGTATGTATCTTATTTAGTATTAATTTCTTTAGCTTTATAAGATTGGTTAATCATTACTGCAGCTTATGATGAAAAGCTGCCACTCAAAAGGAAAATATTGTTTTTCCTTTTTAGTGTCCATCAGACTTTGTTTTTCTCAGTATCATCTCCAGAATATTTATAAAGCCAGTCATATCTGAGATCTCCTCTTCTGCTCACTTCCAAAATACGAAGCCTTCTTTTTCTGTATTAGGCATTCACTAGAAAGTGCTGTCTAACATATAAGTTAGACAGCGTTTTTTAGAAAGCTGAGAAACTTTCATGGACGGCGTGAATGGTCAAAGGATAAGTCGCTTGCCCAAGAAATTCTGTACACAATCCAATCAAAGGCATGTAAATGTTGATGTAACCCCATTTCACTCTGGGATTTACATCCGTGTAAATGCCTGCTGATGTGTACTGCATCTCCTAGCCAGCTTTTCTGTTCATTCCTGCTTGGGCAAAGACAAAAAAGGGGCAGGGTGGCTTTAACAGTTGAGTAGAGAATGGAATTTCAGCACGTCATGCAAACTACACTTGATGGATTTCTTTTTTCTTCACAACTAATAAAGCATAAGAGACCTTCCTCTTCTCATCCAGCCACAAGACTCATTTGTTCTGGCCATTTCCTGCTTTCGGGTATTCTCCCTTCTTCCTAAGACTGGAATCATAAATGCACTTCCCTGGGAAACAGCCCCATTCAAACCAATGAACTTAGTTCTATTTGGACTTGAGTGGAGAGTTCTGTTTTGACCTAGGCTTCTCAAAAGCGTGAGGAGCCGACTCCTCATCTCGATAAAACCCCTTTTATTTAGTTTCAAGTGAATTCCTCTCCAGCAAAGTCCCAACCAAGAGATTTCCAAATGCCACTCTGTAGCAGACAATACTTGGCAAGAAGTCTGGAAAAGATCTTCACTTTAATGAATTGAACTAATTGTCTCCTGCAAACTCCCCTCCCCTTTTGCTCCTCTTTATTCCCTATGGGAAGGGCCATTGACCGTCCACTTGTGGCTTTACTCCCGAGTCAACCCTTGTTCCTTAGCCTTTCCCTTCTTCTAGCAGCTCTGCACATGCGCACACTGGGAACACCAAAGGCAGCTGACAACGGTCAGACGGCCCTGGCCCCATCCCTGCCTCCAACCCAGAGCCCTCATCAGAGCCTTCCCCAGACTCCAGGACTGTCCCATGTTCCTCTCCAACCTCCTCATTGTCTGACTGCTGTCGGATCTGCTGGCCCCTTGTTCTCAATATCTACCTCAGTCCATCTCACCTCTCTCTTTTACAGAGTTTTGTAATCCGCACATAAACACAGAGAGAGAAAGAGGGAGAAAGAGAGACATCCTTTAAACTCTCTAGTCTTAGAGGGAAGGGAAAGGAAAGGAAGAACATTACAATGGCTCTTTCCTGAAAGGATCCTTACACTTCTGGATGCTAGTAGCATGGTTTGTCTGTTACCTCTCCATCTTTCTTGTACCTCTCTACTTTTGGGGGGATTAACTTTTTTGGATGGGCAAAAGTGTAAAATAAATGCAAGGATATAAAAGGAAATGCATGCAGGGTTTCACTTCAGGCTTGGTGTTGTTGTTTTTTGCGCCTCTGTTGCCAGGTGAAAACTGAAATCAGCGTAGAAAGCAAACACCAGACTCTCCAAGGCCTGGCCTTCCCTTTGCAGCCAGATGCACAACAAGCCATTCAGCTACTAAAGCAGAGGAAAATCAATTACATCCAGCTGGTAAGGGATTCTTGGGTAGGGTTGGGGGGGGAGCGCTTTCAGTTTAATTGTCCCAGGTTTTGCTAGTTTCTGTGCATGCTCTGCTTGCACAAGTTGTACTGTTGGAGTTTCCACCTCATTGTTATTTTTGTTTTTCTCTTGCCTTTGTTTCAACAGAAGCTGAACCTGGAGCAGGAGACCATAGAATTGGTCCACACAAAGGCTACAGAAATTGCTGATCTGCCTAGAAGAATTCCTCAGGATTCTGCCCGCTACCACTTCTTTCTGTTCAAACACTCTCATGAGGGAGATTATCTGGAGTCAGTAGGTAAGCTGTAACCAAATCTACAGCTGAGGAAAGCTTTACCTCCTCCCTTTGGACACGGAGTGGGGGTATTTTCCTTACCTCCTAGAATGGTGTTGCCATCTGGGGAGGGAGTTTAAAACTTCTCTGGTGGATTCCTTATCCAAGCACCTCTGTAATTACAATAGGTGAATCTCCTGGCATCTGAGGTGGCACAGTGGTTAGAGTGCAGCACTGCAGGCTACTTCAGCTGATTGTTAACTGCAATTCGGCAGTTCAAATCTCACTCAGTTGAAATCCCACCAGGCTCAAGGTTGACTCAGCCTTCCATCCTTCTGAGGTGGATAAAATGAGGACCCAGATTGCTGGGGACAATATGCTGACTCTGTAAACCACTTAGAGAGGGCTGTAAAAAAAGCACTATGAAGCGGTATATAAGTCTAAGTGCTATTGCTATCCCCAGTCTAGCCGGCTGGGAAGTTCTTTCACTTCTCTACCTAAGACTGATCTCTTCTGCCCTGCTCTGGAAAAACTCAAAAGCAGGAGTAAAAATATTTCCTACACACAGTCCAGAAATGCAGTGCAAAACTAAACAGCTTCATCTCAAAGGTACTCTTTTCAAAAGACAGGGTTTTTTTTTCCCCTTGAGGAAGAAGAGGTTTCGAAATGTCTTCCTCCTCAAGGAAAAAAGCATAGTCCAGTTGCCTTTGGGGGGTGGGGGGAAAGCACCTTTGAGTCAACCATGACCTGGATGACTGAGAATCTCCATAGACATTTAAATAATTTTATGCCAGTCCTAAAACAAAAGAGTTCACAGCCCAGCACATGAGGAAAGTTTTAATTTGTTTCTAAAATCAGTTACCCAATTCATGTGCAATAGATTTTAGCTATAGGAATTGGTATCATTCCATCCGTGCAATATATAAACAGTATACAAATGCAACTGTATTTATTTGTTTTGTCATATGCTATTATGGCATGCAATGGTCATTATTTCAACATAGATTAGTGGAATTAATTTTACCGGGGGCTAAGAATGCCTGATCTGCTTTTTTTTCTTTCTCCTAGTGTTTATCTACTCCATGCCTGGTTATAAATGTAGCATCAAAGAGCGCATGTTGTATTCTAGCTGCAAGAGCCGATTGCTTGACTCCATAGAGCAAGATTTCTGCCTAGAAATTGCAAAGAAGGTAATGTCAGAGTTCCAAATAGCATCCTCTATGAAATAATAGCTCGAGGCAAGAAGTTCCTCAAAACACACATTTATTAGAAGAGCCATTTGGCACAGCTGGGAAAAACCCAAATATGACAGCTTCCAGGTTTTTCCCCACCCAGTTGAAAGTTCAAGACCCTTCCCCAACACTCACAAGTCCATCAAATGGTCCAATCAGTTACTGCCGTGGATGAAGATTCGTCCCATCTACATCCATCCAGGTGCAGGGATAAGGCGACTTTGACTTTCTGTGAAGTAATGTTGTTATGGCTACACATCTCCCAAGCTCCATACCATCCTCCCTCCCAGTTTCCCATAGTAACTACACTATATTGCCAAAAATATTTGCTCACCTGCCTTTACTCGCATATGAACTTACTGTACGTGACATCCCATTCCTAATCCATAGAGTTCAATATGACGTTGGTCCACCCTTTGCAGCTATAACAGCTTCAACTCTTCTGGGAAGGCTGTCCACAAGGTTTAGGAGTGTGTTTATGGGAATTTGTGCCCATTCTTCCAGAAGCGCATTTGTGAGGTCACATACTGATGTTGGACGAGGAGGCCTGGCTCTCAGTCTCCGCTCTCATTCATCCCAAAGGTGTTCTATCGGGTTGAGGTCAGGACTCTGTGCAGACCAATCAAGTTCATCCACACCAGACTCTGTCATCCATGTCTTTATGGACCTTGCTTTGTGCACTGGTGCACAGTCATGTTGGAAGAGGAAGGGGCCAGCTCCAAACTGTTCCCACAAAGTTGGGAGCATGGAATTGACCAAAATCTCTTGGTATGCTGAAGCATTCAGAGTTCCTTTCACTGGAACTAAGGGGCCAAGCCCAGCTCCTGAAAAACAACCCCACACCATAATCCCCCCTCCACCAAACTTTACACTTGGCACAAGGCAGTCAGACAAGTACCGTTCTCCTGGCACCCCCCCAAACCCAGGCTCGTCCATCAGATTGCCAGATGGAGAAGCATGATTTTTCACTCCAGAGAACGTGTCTCCACTGCTCTAGAGTCCAGTGGTGGCGTGCTTTACACCACTGCATCTGACGCTTTGCATTGTACTTCGTGATGTATGTCTTGGATGCAACTACGGTACTCGGCCATGGAAACCCATTCCATGAAGCTCTCTGCGCACTGTTCTTGAGCTAATCTGAAGGCCACATGAAGTTTGGAGGTCTGTAGCGATTGACTCTGTAGAAAGTTGGCGACCTCTTTGCTCTATGCGCCTCAGCATCCGCTGACCCCGCTCCGTCAGTTTAGGTGGCCTACCACTTTGTGGCTGAGTTGCTATCGTTCCCAAACACTTCCACGTTCTTATAATACAGCTGACAGTTGACTGTGGAATATTTAAGAGCGAAGAAATTTCACGACTGGATTTGTTGCACAGGTGGCATCCTATCACAGTTCCACGCTGGAATTCGCTGAGCTCCTGAGAGCGACCCATTCTTTCACAAATGTTTGTAAAAACAGTCTGCATGCCTAGGTACTTGATTTTATACACCTGTGGCCATGGAAGTGATTGGAACACCTGATTCTGATTATTTGGATGGGTGAAAGAATACTTTTGGCAATATAGTGTATGTTTGAATATGTGGCAGGCTTGAGGCCTTATCCCCCGATGACTTCCAAGCCTGACAGGTAAGTCTTTGTCCTCTGGATTCATAAGCATCTTGAAGGAAAATGATTTCTCTTCCATTCTAACTAGGCATCTAGTGTTTTAACCAGTATGAAAGAGGGTGATGCGGGGATCTGAAGATTGAAGCAACCAGAGGTTGTTGGAAGGACATGCTAGAAACAGGTGTCCTAATACCATGGACAACATGAAAAGTAAGATAAGACTTTAGTGAACCCATCTCTAATGAGAAGAAGAAACGTTCAAGTCCTGAAAATAAAAACAAAACAAATTTAGAAATGGTCCTGTGAAGTAGGAGTGGAGCGAACCAGAGTGGAAGCTGGAAAGCTATGGGGCAAGAGAAATATAATGGAATACCATTCCTGGGAAGAAATTCCCAATCTCAGTTGGGTTTCAGGTTCTCAGTGGTCAGATCTAAAACTTTTCCTTTCTCTTTTGTATCAGATTGAAATTGGTGATGGAGCTGAGCTGACTGCTGAGTTCCTGTATGATGAGGTCCATCCCAAGCAGCATGCCTTCAAGCAGGCTTTTGCCAAGCCAAAAGGTCCTGTGGGCAAAAGGGGACAGAAGCGACTTATCAAAGGACCAGGCGAGAACGGAGAAGACAGTTAAACCCAGAGGATGGGTCAGCCTCCAGCATCGCAGCTCCAAGGAAATCCACTTCTCTGCATTTGAGCCTGTCCACTGAACTCCAGAGCCTTTTCCCTACTTCTTTTCTCAAAGTCATGTCCATCGGTTTCATTAACAGGATGGGAGGGTTGGAATCGGGGGACAGAGAGGAAGAGGAAGACGATGGCATGCTCTTTTTTCTTACCTTTTGCTCTATGGTGATTTAAATCTAGGGGGAAGGGGTACCCTAGGGCTTTTTGTTCTTTGTTTTTTTTTAAATATTTCTTACAATAGATGCTGTTATTGTTTCATCTTGTGGCCTGTTTTACTTGGAATCTGCACCACTCAAAAGAGTTTTGTTTTCCTCTCATCTAAGAGAGTTATAAACTTCTACCTTGGGTGCTGTGACCCCCCATCAAAGAGAGGCACCATTTGTATGGTAACAATAACTTAGTGGCACTCTATCCTGTCAAAGCCATTCCCTTACCAAGGGAGTCTGTTTCCCTAATATTTGATGCAGTGGTCAGTTGCCTATTGGTTAAGGCAAATAGCAGTATGTTCCATGGATTGTTTTTGAGGTAGGGTGGAGTTGAGGGGATGGGGGTAGTGCTAAAAGAAACAAGATCTCCTCCAAAATAGAGGTGCGTAGTTTGGGTTTTAAGAAACTCTTTGTTTCCCAAGCTACTGAAGAAGTAAAACACTCATTTTGTTCAAGAGTCCTGATAATCCCAATCTAGGCCTTACTGTTTGTGAGGGGAAATCTCCATCACAAATCCAGTGATGGGTTGGATTTCTCTTAAAAGATGCTCTGCTTCCTTTCTGATCTGCAGAAAGCTAATTATACTGCCTTTCTTTCTTCCCTGCCTTATGTCATGATGGCTCGTTGTGTGATGTCACAGCCTAGGATAGACATGTGGACGGTTAGGAACTGGGAGCATAATTGTTATCCTGCCCTTATTGGCATCGTTTTCACTTAACTACATCAAGATGGCAAGAATCACCTCACGGGTAACTCTCGAATGCTTCCCCGGGTCACATTTTCCACGTGTGCTAGCTTGCAGCCTAACACAGCATTGATTTAACTGAGATCATCTTCTGACTTAACTGAGAAAGTAGATTCCTTCCTGATCTGTTTTGTTGGGGGGCTTTTTCACCCATCCATGCTTGGCATCTAAAGTAAAGTCGCTTGGTCCTTGGTCTTCTCATATTTACTCAATTGTTTGTCCTCATCCTAGATCATGACATGCAACGAATGCATCCCCTTGTCATAGCTCTTTAGTTATGTGATAGAGCTTTGCCAGGCCAAAGGAGCATTAGCCCTTTCATTGGTCACTGAATGCGGATGGGCTCTGTCTTTCACAGAATGTACTTTGCCCAGAGGATGTTCATTCCATGTTTTGGATACTGTCTGCCAAGACTAATTGTTTTAGATCCATGAAAACCAGGTGGAAGGAAAGGATAGCCCATAGCATGAAATTGTTAGCCGTGTACATGATGGACGGGCATTTTAACTGCCAAGGAGTCTGGGAAGAGTCTTGATGATCAGCTTTGAACGTCTAAAGGAGAAGCAGACTGTGATCTACTCACAAAAAACTCAAAACACAATTGTGGACTGGGAGGTTATGAAAAACCATTAGGGCAGGTGAATTCGATATACATAATGAAAGTTCCTATGACCCCAAGGAGCAATTTATTGGTTTGCTTTTATATCTCATGCAAACAAACTCTGAAATTACAAGCTTTTTTATTTTTTACATAGCCAATCGTATGGTATTAGTATGGTGGGCCTGAGTGGAGTAGTATTTGTGTAAGAACAAGCCTGGATGTGCTCTGGGTCATTCTTTCCCCAGTGGGACTGATCTGCAATTTAAGAAAGAAAGAGTAGGTTTTGCCAAATTCCAAATATTCTGTATGGGGGGGGAAATAGAATCACAGATTCAAAAAATAAAAAATTGGAAAAAATCATAGATTCTCAAAAATAGGACAAAATTTAGGCCTTCATTTCCAATCCCCTACTCACTACAGGAATCCAGATGAAAATGTCTATGATGGAAGTGGTGGTATGCACCATCATTTCATGGATGTGGGAAAGTCTAAATCTTAATTTTTCCTGATTTTTTTTAACTGTTCATCTTTTGCATCTTAGGTTTATTGGCATCCCTTGGGACAGATGTCTTTATAATAATGTAGTGCTTAGAAATAAACAGATCTTGCATCCAGTATATAATTCTAAGGTAATAATTAAATTTAAATTTTGTCCTAAAACATGTTCAAACAGCAAGATTCTGTTTTTAACAGGCATATGCAGTGATCAGCAACTAAAATACAAAATCTAAGCATAACACTGGTCAGTGCACAACATTTCAATTTTTTTTTAAAAAAAAAAAAGATGGGTGGTTCTTTGGACATTTTGAAGGCTCTATCTACATTGCTGATCTTTGGCACAATAATATCTTTAAATTCTTTATTTTTACTGTGACCAAATCTCAATCAGTTCAGCTAAATCTAGAGATATGATATTCTGTAATATTTGGATTTGGACCTCTGCAGTTTCTGCATCATATATGCAAACATAGCTTTACTACTTTCATTTTAAGTTTTTGTTGAGAGTGCTACACTCTTGTAATAATATGATTTATTTTCCCAGGCAAATGTTATATTTTAGGTTAGATTTGTCCTGCGTGTTTTGTTCCATTCTCCTCACCAATAAGAGGCAGATTATTATCATTTTTGTTCCCTATTATATTTTGATGCAGAAGAACAAATATTTGCCATTCCAATACTGATAACAGCTATTACTCTGATCCGGAACTCATATTTCCGTGGGTTCTTGATGAGATATTAAGCATACTTGGATGACTACTGTTGGCATTTTCCTCGTTTTTCACTAATTGCATTAATTAATCCATGTGATTCCAACAAATGAGGCAGAAAAGTAAGCACGCAAGCCCTGCCTTTGTTTTACATCTTTTACTCCCATCAAATTAGTCTGAAACGATTCCTTTGTGGTATTATTGCCAAATATCACTGTGCAATGATGGTGGATCAGTCAGTACTCTCAAAGGCATGATCAGTGGTAAATGAGGACCAGTCAGAACGTCTGTGAAGGAAAGAAAGCAAACAGCCTGCTTCTCAAGCTGACCCTCCACAACCTGCCTTTTTCCCTTCACAATGAAACAAGGGAGTCACTCAGCCTTGTGAAGAGCTGCTTCTCAGCTGTCTGTCTGATCTTAGTAGCTGCTGCCATATGCGTATTCATATTGTGTGTGAATCCCTTTTCTTATTTGTTGACTGGCAGACCAATAAAATCAGTTATGCAGTGTGTGAATCATAGTGCTCTGTCTACTCTAGAGGTCTTCAAACTTGGCAACTTTAAGACTTGTGGACTTCAACTCCCAGAATTCTCCAGCCAGCTATGCTGACTGGAGAATTCTGGGAGTTGAAGTCCATACGCCTTAAAGTTGCCAAGTTTGGGAACCCTGGTCTACTCTATCAAAACCGACTCTTCCCCCACCCTTGTCCTATTTTATGATCCAAGCTAACAAATAGAGACTAATTCCAGGATAGGGAGACTCAATACTCAGCTAGACTCCAGAACTTTGTTTTCCTTGCAGTTATGTGATCTTACAAACTTTACCATCAACACACTTGGCAAGTAGCAAAAAAGTTCCACAAAAAAAAAGTAGAAACGACTCCCCATCCTGGAATAGTCTCTGAACCAGTTAGCTTGGATCAGAATGTATCTTGCTATTTATATCCAGGATGAACACTTAATCAAAACATTTATTAGATCTGACTAATACTACAAAACGTTGAGCGATTGCAAGAGCATACATCTCGTTATAGAAATAAAGTTTTGTAGGAGTCCCAAAATAATTTTTCAAGAATTATATGTTTACAGTAAGACCTTGCTAATACTCTAACAACTATATTCCTTCCTGTGTGCACACAACTGAAATGACAGTAGTTTTACACTGACATCTCTAGCACACTAAAAGAATGT
Organism: Thamnophis elegans; assembly: GCF_009769535.1. Lineage (NCBI taxonomy): Eukaryota > Metazoa > Chordata > Lepidosauria > Squamata > Natricidae > Thamnophis > Thamnophis elegans. Next base: position 105,399,623 of record NC_045542.1, read on the forward strand.
CTAATTGACTACATGGTTAACACTTAAGTAGTTTTCATTGGCCATTACAGTTAACTCGCTGCAGATGAAAAGCAAGCTAGGAGTGATTGCTTCTGTATCCATGCTAGTAACTTATCAAATCTTCCATAAGAATCAAGGTTTGGAGTTTGGGAGATGCACATTCCTGACTGGGCTATACGATGATGTAAATTTGGAAATTATGGGGGAGGCAGGGCATACTGTTTTGAATGCTGTATTTTCTAAAAATTAAAGTATTTTTAAAGCAACCTGTTTTGAGTATTTCTTTAGTAGACTCAAGATATCTGTTGATACAATTGGCCATTCCCTTCATAAACAGCTATGGCAAATTAGATGTCTCCGGAATTCGTGGAAGCTATTGCAACAAAGTGGTTGAATTTACCTTGTGAGGCCAGATGGTTTGCATGTTCATCATGTAACTGCAGAAGAGATCATGTTTGCAGATCTGCAATAAACCATGGATCCTCCCCATGCCACCACCATTTTGTATACTACATATATATAGCCTGCATTGGTGTGTCCACATCTATTCAAGGCCCTATCTTGGCTGGGTTATCAAGGATAACAAGATCAGTTTTACTCTCCAGGTGTTGATAGAGGAGCCTCTCCAATATTGTTCCTTTTTTTTGCCAAAATACTGAAATCAAATCTGTAAACATAATGTTTCTTACCGTGTTTTCCCCAAAATAAGACAGGGTCTTATTTTCTTTTGACCACCCCCCCCCCCGAAATAATCACTTGGCCTTATTTTCAGGGAGGTCTTATTATTTTTGAGGTGCAGGTGGTGGTGAATGTGGTCACCTCACCACTGCTGCTGTGTTGCAGTATTTTCTGGGAGGGCTTATTTTCAGGGGAGGGCTTGTTTTAGAGCATGTGCTCAAAAGCCCAATTGGGCTTATTATCAGGGGAGGTCTTATTTTTGGGGAAACAGGGTAAATATCCAGCAGGGGGAGCTTTATTGCTGGCATTCTTAGTGTACACAGTTTAAAGGCAAAATTTATGCAGAATAACAGATGTGAAAGGGACCTTGTGAGGTTTGTTAGTCCCACCCCCTGCTCAAGGAGCAGCCCCTGTCCTATACCATTCTGGATAAATGGCTTTTCTTCTTGAAAACTTCCAGTGAAGGAGCACCCACAACTTTTGGAGGGAAACAGTTTCACTGAGTTAATTGTTGTCATTATCAGGAATTTTCTTCTTAGTTTTTTGTTGGATCTCTCCTTGATAGTTTGCTTCTTGTGGTTCCCCTCCGAAGCTTGGAGAATAGATGCCAAATTCTCGGTGACAGCCTCTCAAATATTGGAAGACTGCTATCTTGACACCCTAGTCCTTCTCTTCGGTATTGCTAGTTCCTGCAATTGTTCATCATGTTTTAGCCTCCACTCCTCTAATTATTGTCGTCGTTCTTCTCTGCACTCTTTCTAGATCGCAAATATATTTTTGTATCGTGACCAAAGCTGGAGACAATATTCCAAATGTCTTACTAAAGCAGTACAAAGCGATAGTAACACTTCTCATGAACTTCCCCTTTGAGGTGTTAATAACATGTTCAGTTAACATCATTTGCTTACGACTTACTGACAAATATATTTCAAGTACAGGTTTAAAAATGTCTTGTGTGCCAAGAAAGATGCCTAATATGCAGCTGAAACATAGCAATATATAAATATACATAGGTATATTTATGCTGAATTCCAAAGCTTTGTATGTTGCCCTTTTAAAGCATGGCACTACCTGATCCTAAATACCAAAGAAGCATTGAGATCCATTTGTTGCTTCTTTCTGTGTATCAAATGTCATCACAACTCAATTATGGATTCAATTCAGTGTTCATAGCTGGTTCTCATACATTTGGGTGCAAGAAGGTAAATGAACCTCAAGCTATAACTCCCCAAAAGAATCACAAAAATACCCCTGTGAGACCTGTATTCATTAGCTGGCTTTTGGCACAGATGCTCAATGCATTTGGGGGCATTATTAGGTGAGAGACATTTGAGGGAGAAGAGTTAGATTTGATTTAATAGGTTATTAAAATAGTTTAATAATGGACAGGAAGAATATTCTAGAGAATGTACTTGGTGGACATAGCCTGAATTTTCTGTCAGGGATATATTAAATCTAGAACTGCTGTGTGGTGGGTAGGCACCATGCATTTCATAATAAGCTGGTCAATTTGTAATTTAAAAACAAAGGAATGTTATTGTGCCATAGTTAAAACTGAGTATTATGCCTCCAAATTAGTAAGCCACGTGGCATAATTCCCTTGCCCAGGATTGAAGTTAAGTACTTAATACATCGGATAGATCCTCACACAAAGAGGTGCAAGTAAGCAGCTTACTCAGTAGGCATCTCTGCCATCAGATGATGAGCCTAGATTTAACATGATCTGCTATAAACAATCCATCTTTATTTAACATCCAGGTTTAATAGTAAGCCAAGAGCTGTCATTCTCTAATAAAAGAAGAGGCTGGAATCAATTCTAATTCATGTACAAGCTGTTCATTTCAAAATTCCTGCTCTGGGCAAAAACAGCCAATTAATTAGGTAGGGCTCTCTTATTTTAGGCCTAAATCTATGTGGACCACAGCTGTCTTCACCAAAAATCCAATACGAATTCATAGGGAAAGGTGGTACAGGTTGTCCTCAACGTATGATCACAATGGAGCCCAAAATGTCCGCTGTTAAATGAGACATTTGTTCAGTGAGTGTTGCCCTATTTTACAACCTTTCTTGCCACAGTTTAGGTGTTAAATGACTCACTCCAGTTGTTAAGTTAGTGACATGGTTGTTAAGTGAATAGGGCTTCCCTGTTGACTTTGTCAAAAGGTTGCAAACGGGGATCACGTGACCTTGGGGCACAGCAATGGTCATAAGTACGAACCAGTTGCCAAGCATCTGAATTTTTATCACGTGATCATGGGGATGCTACAAAGGTGATAACTGAAAAAATGGTCATAAATCACTTTTTTTCAGTGACGTAACTTTGAACGGACACTAAATGAACCTAAATGAACCTGGATTAATTTTACGGCCCCCGGGGAGTGTGCAATAAGTAGCCTTGTGCTCCCATGACACAACTGCAACTCTACTTCTTTGCTAATAGTGCAGTTCAGTTCATGTTCTGTGGACTCCAGATTAGCATTAAGCTCATTTGGAAAGTTAATACAAATAAAATAAATAAAACAAGCTAATCTCCATTTCTGCCGCATTGCACACAAGGCTGTTCAGGCTGTAATAGTCATCCCAGCACATGAGCACGTGCGCATCTGATAAAAAAGAATTTACAGCCAGTGGCTTGTTTTCTTCTATGGATACATAACAATACCCCACCCCACCCCAATCTGTCTCTTTTATAAAAACAGCGTTACTGTTCTCCACCATACGTAAACAAATGCACCCTTTTTCATTTCCTCGTTATTTCAACTTATATTTTATACTTTAGTAATATTTGTCATGGCATCTGCCCCCAGGCCTCTTACAGCACAGAATGGCCGTATAGTAGGAGGGTTACAATTGTCCCAAGCCATGGGTATAATATGTAGGCTAGAAATCCAATACATTTAGAGATGATGGAAAAGATTTGTAGCTCAGGAGGCAGATGTGGTTGGTGGTTTGTTGCTGTTAAATCAGGACGCTTCAACCGAAATTCCGCCGATAATGTTATCTAGCCTGGTGACAAAACGTTCGGAAGCCAAGCAGCAAGCTTGCAGAACAAACCACCAACAATACACTTTATTATGTTTAGATCGCAAATGCTGATATGTATGACAGCAGTCCCCCAACCCCCACTCCATGGAGCAGCACAGTTCCCTCGCATGCCAGAAACCGGGCCGCGCAAACAAGCGAAGCACCATATACAGGATGAAGGCAGCACACAAAATCACACCCCCTCTGGTCTGAGGAAAAATGTCTCTCCACGGAACAGACCCCTTGTGCCTAAAAAATTAGGGGTCGTTGATATAGGATGGGCTGTCAAACTCCTAGCCCAGGAGTTAGTCAGGCACTAGCCACACCCGGTTTAGCAAAGAGGGGAAAAGTCCCAACATGTCACATGACATTGCTGTGATGCTATGAGTTTGACACCCCTGACATAGGATATATGAAATCTGAATCAACACCATGAGCATTAATCCCATCATCTTTACAGGAGACAATGCGGTGTATGGTTGGGTTCTACCGGGGTGCAGAAATTGGCTGGCATGCAGCGGAGGAACTTGGCTACCTGCAAAAGCCTCCTTTGCATAAGGGCCTTGCAAACAAATACTGCCCTGATCATATGGAGCGGCAGTGGAGAGTGAGCAGCCCTCTCCTTTGTAAGTGGTGCTAGGACATTGGTGAAATCATCCTATGACTCATCCATTGGTACAGGGTAACTGCATAATGCATTGCACATTGCAGGGCTCCAGCATGATCCAAACTCTGCAGTCCGAATGTGCATTGAACTTCTCATCACCCTGCAAAACCACCATATCTGCATTTGTCTGTATTGTCTGAATGTGGCTCCTTAGAGCAACACTGGGTTGCTTTTAAAGCTGCAACCTTTTCCTTGAGGACCCACACATGTGTCAAGCTGATTGGAAACAAGGCCCATTTTCCCCTTGAACAGGGATGCTGTTAAAGATGAAGGCTGCACTTGCTGGACTTCTGCTTGTCAACCTAGAGTAGTGATGGTTAACCTTTTCGGCACCAAGTTCTGAAACTGGACCGTGTGCATGCTGGAGTGCTAGAACTCGGAAGAAAGAAAGCAGCTGGCCACTGTGCATGCAAATTGGCCAGCTTGTCTTCACACAAAGACCATCTGGCATGCCATAACCCGGGAGAGATCAGCTGGTGACGGCGCACAAGCCCACAGAGAAGGCTCTGCGTGCCACCTCTGGCATGCGTGCCATAGGTTTGCCATCACGGAACTAGAGTTTTCTAGCCCACTTTTCTTCTAGATGTATAGTAGTCAACCCACTCCCTCCAATTTTAAATTTTAAACTAGCCTGTGCTGTAGGTTGAGCTGAATGAGAATCTAAAGCAGGGGTGTCAAACTCGCGTCATCACAGCCGCGTCACTTGATGTATCGTGACTTTTTCCCTTTTTGCTAAACCGGGCGTGGCCAGTGCATGACACATCCGGCCCACAGGCCACAAGTTTGACATCCCTGGTCTAAAGTATTCCAATGTTTTTAGAGCAACGGCATCAGTATACAGTACAAAGAGAAGAGGAAGACAATAAAGATTTGAGAGTTTTCAGGAAACAAACAGCCATGAGAGTCAATTCATATAAATAAATAAAATGTTCATGGCTGATCAAGATGAAAGATATTTCTGGCTTCCAGTACATAGCATTATAAAAGAATGAGGCACCGAGGCACTGAGGGTCACATGAAAAATATTTAATTTAAAAAAATTAAGTTTTCTCTCCCCCATTCCTTGATAAGAGAGGTAGCCTGACAAGTACACATATTTCACCTACGTACATATTTCAATTAAAACAGCACCAATCACATTTTGGAGGACACCTAGTTGGTTCAAGTAGGAAAGGTTTGCTCTGTATATAAATAATGTGCTTAGATCAGTTTTGATTCAACAAAAGGAAATAGGAAATTACGGTCTTTGTCACAGTTTAGGAAAACGTGCACCTCGAATATTAAGGATGCTTGTATGCTGGTGAGAAGTTTAGAAACTAAAAAGAAAGTTATTTGTTGTGTATTGCTGGGGTAGGAATGAAGTTCTGCTGGAGAAGTTTAAAAAAAAAAACAAATCCATATGGTTGTTGTGATCATGCAGTTGCAACCACCTTCTTGACTTTTTTTGAAGTCTCCCCAAAAACCATCTGGGGTAGAAAATCTGTGTTCTTCCCCAAGGGCTAAGCTTCAGCTCCAACAATCCTTCATCGATGGCTGAGAGATATACGTGAGCAACCTCCGGAGAGCCCAAACAGCCCATCCCTGGTGTATGGGAAGTCCTGCATAGATAGTGAACAGTACTAGGACTAATCCACACGTGCCAGCTTTCCCCAGTGCAACACCACAAGAGAAGGACATCCTGGGACATCAGGGAGAGTTACAGCAACTCGACAATGCCTCTTTTATCACCCAACACCATGCCTGTACCTTTCTTCTCTGTCACACGGAAAGATACAGGATTCACTTTACAGCATTGGCGTCACAATATTCATATTTATAGCAACTAGTCCAAATGGCTCATAAATACCTTATCCAAAGTACAGACAAAACTGTGCCGTAAATGCACCAACTGTCTGCCCACAATCGCACGCTGTGCCCCTTGAAAAGGCACCTTTTGCCACTCCATCCCTTGTAGCAATGACAAGCAAACTCCTGCTCCATCTTGACCTTCTGTTGTTGGCTTAAAGTCCTGTTGGCCAACTCAAGGGTGGATATGCCCTCCGTAGGATTAAGACCAAGGTGTAAATAAGCGTCAGAGTCCATTCTCCGGCGAACGCAGCGGCCATGATTATTGCAGATATGACGGCTGCAGAGCTCAGTTGCCCTGGTCACGTTGACAATATATGGGCCTAAAGTGCTTGTCAGATATTTCTGGACCTTTAAGCAATTGGTCTGTAAGAGAGGGGAAGATATACATTAAGAAACATAGCAATTAACATAATTGATATAAATCCAGAGAAAAATTGCCTGGCTAAGGCTGAATCCATTGTAGAAGTACAGCATTCTACCAAGGGCCTGAGGAGAAAGTGTTTTCAGTATCTGATTTTCTTCTCTCTGAGGTAGAGCTAGTTCTCTCTAATCTTGAGATAAGGAATCCAAAAAAATCATGTGATCCCTGGAATGTCTTGGGGGCTACAGATTTGAGAAAATCCATAGGATAACAGTTCTAGAAAGTCCAAATTGAGATCAGGACTGACTATTGGGAAACATTTTTGTTTTGTTTATTACATTTCTGCACTGCCCAGAAATAACTCTGAGCTGTTTAGAGAAATTGCCAGCCTTAGAACATTTCCCTTGTTATACCAATGAGAAATCTCAGAAAGGATATTGTTTCTCTTGTGTGTTTTATTCATGCATTAATGCACTAAACTGCACTAAGACTGTACGGAACCTGTAATAAGAGATGGTCAGCCTAATCCTTCAATCTTCCTTTAAAGGCCAAATTCAAGGCAAGCCTGCCCCGTGCGGCATTCTCACCAAAGGGAACAATGGGTCTTGGCTGTATCATTTGAAACAGTTGGCGGAACTCATATAATGGAATACCTCTCTAAGTAAAACAGATCTTCCATATTTCTTTGTCAATAAACCCGAACAACAGAACATAACTATTCCTCGCAGTATCTTTCTATCTATGATGGATGTTTAATTAGTTACAGAACAGCTACTAATGATGCAGGACTTGCCACAAACACTTGAAATAGTATAACCCAGATGCAGGATGTCACTTCAAAGAGAAGGATTAGTCCAAAGGTGCATAACCAAATGTTGCTGAACCACAATTATCAGATTCCTTCACCATTAGCCAGCCTGATAGGGGCTGCTGGAAGATGTAATTCAGCCACATCTGAAATGTGACACCTTGCCTCTCTCTAGATCAGGTCAAAAATATTGATTTCCCCCCCTCTCCCAATTTCTCATTAACACTGGATTTTAAATCTCTTTTATTTATTGCAGAAATAAATTGCATTGTATGCAAGTTGATCTAAAAACCACTAGATAAATAAGAGATACAGGCAGCCTGAGGTCTATCCTCAACTCTGTGGCAAGTAATGAGCAAAATGAATTGGAAAAAGAATTAAGAAAAGAGGATGGAGAGTTATGGAACTACATTACCCGGTTCCGAGAATATTCTGCGTCTCCCCAGAGTACAAGGCCATGAGCACCCATGGCTGCAGCCTGCCCTATGGTGTACACCAGGTCTGTCTAGAACAGCAAGAGAAACCATCACAAAGAAATTAGCAGCAACAGGATTTCATCCTCCTTGCCCCCTTCTAAATTTTAGATTTTCATATGCTGTTTCTATATTTTAACGTTTATTGTCTACTGTCCAGAGTCCCTCCCTAAGGAAGAGGGACGGTTCAAAAGTGTGAAATAATAAATAATAAACAAGGAAGAGGTCGAGACATTTCCGGTGAACCTTGTTGGAAGAAATATCCAGGTCCAGGTCCATGCTGGGAGAAAGGCACTGGAAATAAAATGGAGGCTGTAGGCTGATTGGAAAGAAAGGTTCCCTTGATTGATGAAGCAGAACCACCAACCACAAAGCAATAGCAATAGCAGTTAGACTTATAAACCGCTTCATAGGGCTTTCAGCCCTCTCTAAGCGGTTTACAGAGTCAGCATATCGCCCCCACAGTCTGGGTCCTCATTTCACCCACTTCGGAAGGATGGAAGGCTGAGTCAACCTTGAGCCGGTGAGATTAGAACCGGATAGATAACAGATAACAGTCAGCTGAAGTGGCCTGCAGTACTGCACCCTAACCACTGCGCCACCTCGGCTCTGTAATTGAGGGACAGCTGACAAAATGGAGGTGAGAGTGAGTGAGTTTTTATAGCTTCTGGACAAAAGAGGAAACGCAAATCCTATTTGTTTGTCTGAGCTAATTCTGTCAACCTTTTGTTTGTTGCTTATCTGAGTTTCTGTCTGGACTCCATCTTTCTGAATGGATTACCAAATCTGCATTTCTAAAAGTTGGATTCCTCAGTTTCTGCTTGGGGCAAGGAAACTGGGGCTGGTTTCTGCTTCAATATTTTTTTTTATTTCTCCTTTAGGGGGAATATTTTATCCTGCCTCTTTAATATTTCCCAAAATATTTAATTCTTTGTGTGTGTGGGGGAGCTTCCTACAACCTCTTGCCATTTACTTTGTGAAAACCTGCTTCTAGAATTGTTCCCTGGTCATGTGATTAGATTCTTTTTTTAAAATGTAGCCAGCTGTGAAATTCAATTTTTTTTTACTACTGGTTTTGTGGGCGAGGTTTGATGGGCGTGGCAGGGGAAGGATACTGCAAAATCCCCATTCCCTTCCCACTCTGGGGCCAGCCAGAGGTGGTATTTTCCAGTTCTTTGGACTACTCAAAATTTCTGCTACCAGTTCTCCAGAAACTGTCAGAACCTGCTGAACCCTGAATGTAACTATTTACAAATCACGATATCTAATGCTGATGATTTCATGATACTGCAAGTTTTAAAAACTTCTATTTTTCTGTGTGATTTTAAAAAAACTGATCTTACCATGTTTCCCTGAAAATACAACAGGCTCTTATTTTCTTTTTACCTACAAAATATGGCTTGGGCTTTAATGGGGGGGGGGGGGGAGGGTTTATTGTTTTGGGGTTGCCGGACAACTGCTCTTTGCGAGCGGGCTCCCAAAGAGCCAGACACAGCCTCATGGGCAAATGGCTGTGTTGCGCTGTTGCAGCAGCGCAACACAACAGCCATGAAGTGACCACGCTCATGAGTAGCCACCCGGCAAACCCCCTTTGCAGCCGGGCACCGCACCATTCACTGACCTAGGGATATTGCCAAGCCGCGTGAGCGCCTGTTCACCGCCACCTGGTTCCCGCGGCTTGGCACCTTCCAAATGCCAGTGAATGGCACTCTGCATGGCTGGACAGGGGGGTTGCACAGTGGTTGTTCTGCTCTCATTCACCCACCTCCCAGCCTCACAATGCATGGCCCAGCTCTCCTTACGGAGCCAGGGCACCTCCACTGCCGCCACCATACCAGCCTGGCTTTTTCTGCAGCTTCCAACCCGAGTCTTTCGGCAACGGCCACTCTGGGCGCATGCTCTATGGTTGTGGGCCAGCTGCCTGCAGAGCGTACAACCTTAGAGCATGCACCCAGAGCGGCCACTGATGCAAGACTTGGGTTGGAAGCCGCGGAAAAAGCCAGGCTGGGATGGCGGCGACAGAGGTGCCCTGGCTCTGTAATGAGAGTTAGGACATGCATCGTGAGGCTGGGAGGTAGGTGAGCGAGAGCGGAACAGCTGCTCGCGCAACCCCCATTTCCAGCTGTGCAAAGCGCCATTCACTGGCATTTGGAAGGTGCCAAGCTGTGGGAACCAGGTGGCAGTGAACAGGCACTCACGCGGCTTGGCAACACCCCTAGGTCAGTGAATGGCGCTGTGCCCGGCTGCAAAGGGGGTTTGCCGGTGGCTGCTCGTGAGCATGGTCGCTTTATGGCTGTTGTGTTGCGCTGCTGCGACAGTGCCCACGAGGTTGTGCCCGGCTCTTTGGGAGCCCGCTCACAAGAGAGCAGCTACCCGGCAACCCCCCTCTTCAGCTGGGCACAGCGCTGCTCACCAACCTACCGGCATCCCGAAGGCGCCAAGCAACACGAGCACCTTTGCCTCCCCCCAGGTTCCCGTGGCTTGGCACCTTCAGGATACTGCTAGGTTGGTGAGCAGTCCTCTGCCTGGCCGGAGGTGGGGGGTTGTCCAGGGGGCTTATATGCGGGGGGGGGGTTATATTTTTGCCCACCCAAAAAATGTGGCATGGCTTTATTATGAGGACATGTCGTATTTTCCGGGAAACACTGTATTTCTGAATTTTTAAGATACTTATAGTAAGCTCTTCCATGAGGAATAAAATCTCTTGAGTTAAAATTCTTGTTCCAGTGTGGACACAAAAAAGTTGGATGCAAATTGTCAGAAAGCTTGTTCCGCTTCAATAGATGCTTGGGGGCCTAACTTCCTAACACTACAAGCAATAAAGTCAGTTATCACTTCATGGGATATATTCAATCAGAGACTGGGTGTTTATGTGTCAAAGATTCTTTAATTTTGACTTCTGCATTGAACTTGGCCTAAATAGTCCCTCCTAATTGCATAATTCTTTACACCAGGACTGTCAAACCCACAGCCCATGGGCTGGATGCATCACACTCTGGCCATGCCCACACCTGGTTTAGCCAAGGGGGAAAAATGTTGTGATCCCCGTGATGACGCGAGTTTGACACCCCTGCTCTACACCATTCTCTCAAAGAAGAGAATGATGAAAACAAAGCTACTGTGGGTTTGCCATGTTGAAGCAAGGGTTGGGAGGAAGTGTTATTCCTAGCCCAGTGAGATCATCAGCCTCTAGTTTTTTTTCCACATGAATCTATGACAATAATCCTAACCAAGGCATTTCCTCTTCTGTCAATCCCTCTTGGGAGGGTGGGGGTGGACCACAAAGATCCCTTTATTTTGCTCCATTCCTTTCCAATAACTGGAGGTTCACCTTCTCTGCCAGCTCTTCCTAGTCTACTTTCAACAAAAGGCCCCTGTGGATCATTTCCAGCGTGCTGATCTCTCCCTGTTTACACAAGTTTCCTGCTTCAATCCTGGGCACACATGGAGATGTGTGACATTCTTTAAGTGCTTCTTGGTCTATCTATCTGCCCATCTACCTATCATCTGCGTTATAGCCTCCATAATCGGACTGCCATCCCACTTGAGTTAAAATATACATCCACTTTTTAAAAGGTTCCTCTTCTGTTAATTTTTTTTTTTAAAGTAGAGCCAGGCAACAAAGCCCTTCTTGGCTTCACAAGAGCTCCCTTAAGTTAGATCAAAGGAGCAATTTGATACAATGTGGTGCCTTGACTCAAAAACTACCAAAGAGACGGAGAGGCATCAAAGAAGCCAGATGAGAAGAGCAAAGCTGCTTTCACTTAGAAATAGCACCTTGCCCCAGTTCAGCTTGAAGGGAAGGAAAAGCTCCACCAGCCAGGAAGGGGTTTTGCTGCTCTTTGGGAAGGGGACCGCAACGCCACCACCTGGGAGTAAAGGCCTCATTTACTAGAACTACCAACAGTCGTCCTTCAGCCCTACACAAATGCAACCCCCTTCCAAGGGCTGAATGAACTGCACACGAAAGGCAACATGATACATAATGCTGCACAACGAACAAATAGAGAACTGTTCCCAAGAGAACTGTTCCCAAGATAACTGGAAATTTTCCATATCAGCAGATGAGGGTTTTTAAAATGATGAGCATGGCAGACACCATGATGTAAAAAGTGAGTGCAGGTATTATAGGCTCTGCATTAGCTCCGGGTTGCTGAGGTTTTGCAGCCTAGGTTAAGTAGTGATCTTACAACTAAAGGAGGGGGAAAGTATTTTTTTAAAGGAGGGCTGGAAGCAATTATGTGTATCCTGCCCATTCAAGAGGAAGGGTGTTACACAATAATTTTTTAAATACATCCATTTTTAAGTACAGAGTATGCTTCAATCCAAGGGAAATGGCTCACTCACGTCATCCTTTTCATCTCTCAGTGATTCTCGTTTGGATGCCGTTTGGCATCTCTAGCTGAGAAACCTAGTGGGACAGCTCTTCTCACCTTCCCAAATGAAGCCTGAAACTTGGGGATCAAATTCATTTCTTTCAGTCCTACAAGATTCCATTCACAGGTCAGGTTTAATTATCACACAGTTCCAAAACAGGCACAGAGTTCTTGATGCCAAAGAACTCTGCTGAGCTCAGAGCTAAAGTTCATGGGGAGGCAAAGGTAAAACAGTGAAAGAATCTCACCTGGCTCAGCTCCTTCAGAGTGTAGGTGTAGAATGGCCTGGCATACACAAAAACAGGTAGGGAATGTTGGGCAGAGGGCAACTCAGCCACTCTCAAGGCCTCGCCCACTTTGGCCCTCACAAACTTCTTCCCTTGAGGAGAAGTTCTCAGCATCTCTTCCATGTAGATGGACGGGTAGAGGGCCCTGCTGTGCTCCCAAAGCCAAGAGAGGTCATTATTGCGTTGCACTTCCACCGGGGGACAGTGACCCGTGAAGCCCTCAAAGTCATCCAAGTAATCATAGTTGTAACAGTCGGGAAAGAGGTAGTAGCCCCACCAGCCATTGGGGCGCAGAGATTGGGCTAAGCGGAGAGTGTCTGTCATAAAATTCTGGGCAGCTGTCTCAAACTCCCATTTGGCCTCCAGCTCAGCTTCATAATCAGATAAATGGTGGTTTCTTTGCTTGACCAAGAGGAGGGACATGTCCCGGTAGATATTTTTTTTGTCCCAGTTCCGAATCCACTGAGGCCTCCAGTTCTCCCAGTCAATCACAGCGAGACCTGCAAAAGAGTGTGAGGGCATGGCCACAGCGATGTCTTTTGTCATCTTCTCCAGGTGGTCTTTCAAGCTGACATTCTGAGGACAGCCACCGTGAACCGCACTGGATGCCACTGTTGTGTTCACATAATACGGATATAAGCCTAGTTGGTCATAGTAGAAGATGGTGATGTTCCCACCCACAAAGGCTTCCTGGGAATTCACCAGGATGCCGTAGGAGTCCAAGTGGAGAGGGACGTCGTAGGCAGCTGCACAGCGAGCCGTTGGCGCATTCCAAGTCACTAGGAAAGGTTTGTCTTTTACAATGGGAGGCAGGGCTGGTTTCAAGTTATGAGCAGCAAGGGGAAAGGCAGCATCTGGGAAGAGTAGCAGCAGCAACAAGAAGGTTTGCTGACCCAGAGAATGGTAGAGTCTCAATTGTGCCGAAGCCCATTTTAGCACCCCGGCTGAGCGTGACGTTCTTGAATGGTGTGCAATCCTGCAAGAAGGACAGAACACACTGTCAACATGGCATCAGCACTGCACTGATCGATTATCAGCCACTCCCTCCTTCTAAAATAAACCGCCCTGCTCTTGAATGGCACTTCGCCCATTACAAACTGGTTTTCCCCGACAGACGCTGAAGACTCCAGGGTCATCAGAAGCACTCAACCTTTTGACTATAGACCTTTACAGCAAGCCATCCTTTTATTGGATTTGAGAGCAGCCCAGAGCCCCTCAATCCTCCAGCAGTTTGCTATAAAAAGTACCATAAAGCTCTCTCCCTGGGTCAGGGGCGGGGGGGGGGGGGTCAGGAACCCCCTGGGGCTTGGAGACAAGGGCATGACAATAAATGAGAGTGCACTGAAAGCCTTCTTTTTCTTTCCATGTAAAGCAGCACAAGAAGGAGTCTGCCTGTTTGCTAATTGCGGAGATTCTCTCCAAGCTAATTTAATCAGTGACTGGAGAAAGAGGAGGTGGGGGGAAGCTAAATTAGAAAATATTCAGAACTGCTTCCTATGCTATTTATGAAAGCTCTGTGTGTGTGTGTGTGTGTGTGTGTGTGTTTCACTTTGCTGCTGTGGTTGTGTCATTTTCTCATTGCTCTTTCTCTGTTGAGATTCCAATCCATTTGGATTTTTTTTAAAAAAAGAAAGTCCATATGTTTATATTTAGTATTCAGTGCCTCTGAAAAGAGTATGGAGGCGAAGTTCTGAATCCAAAACCCCAGAGGCTACGGTCCCTGGTAGAAAACTGTGAAGAAATCTGGATGCTGCTTTCCGTTCCTTCCCTGACAACACGAGCGCCTCTTTCCTTATTTGTTTGGACCAATTCCACCAGGAATGGAGCAATCACATTAACCTCACTCTACATAGGTCACGGAGCAGACATTCAGAGATTGCCGTCCTCGATCATTGGTGACTTCTGTTGAACGCACTGTTCCCCTGGAGATAAAAGATTTCTCAGCCAAATGCATTATCCATTAATGTCTAGACCTCTCTCTATTTTTTTTTTAAAGTCGTCATAATGCATGCTGTAGTTGTTAACAGTACCAAAGTCTTTGGCTGAGTTTCCACCAACTATTAAGTCCACACAAACTTTAGTGACAGCTCGGATCCCTAATAAATTAGACAAGAGATGCTAACCACCTGTTTGTTTGCATTCTCCCCTAAACTTAGCAGCAGCTTGGCTTAAAAAAAAAAAAAGGATCTGTCCATTTGACGGTTCAGTCCTTTAAGGTTTCAGAGCGACCCCCCCATCAATCAGCCATGTCAGAAAGATATCATCATACAACAGAAAGCCATCCATGGATCTATTCAGCAATCCGTGCTCAGTTCCCTCCCCCACACACATATTCCTATATTCTAGCTTTTTATTATATAAAATGCCAGCATCCTCAAGAGTTTATATTCGTGTGTACATAAATACATTTCCATTGGATTACTTGGGGCTAGGGTTCTTGCAAAGAACAACAAACAGGATGGGTTTAGAAGCTGGTCCATGAACTTTTCCCCCCTGTATGTGTTTGTTGTATTAACCTGATATATATCCTTTATAAATTAGCTATCTAGTCAGCCTTGCAAGAGCCGAGGTGGCACAGTGGTTAAATGCAGCACTGCAGGCTACTTCAGCTGACTGCAGTTCTGCAGTTCGGCTGTTCAAATCTCACCGGCTCAGGGTTGACTCAGCCTTCCATCCTTCTGAGGTGGGTAAAATGAGGACCTGGATTGTTGTTGGGGGCAATATGCTGACTCTGTAAACCGCTTAGAGAAGACTGAAAGCCCTATGAAGCGGTATATAAGTCTAACTGCTATTGCTATTGCTATAGCCTGGATATACTGTACAAGTAAAAACAACCCAAACCATATGCAACAGTAGTAGGGCATAGCTGATATGCTGATTTTGTTTAAAAACACTATTTAAACCAATCAGCCCAAAGGGGAACAATTGCATACATCCACTAAGATAATAGCAAAAGAAAAGAAAATAGTAGATTTTATCAGAACCTGATCTTCAAAGGTACATTAGGGAGCTGGGAAATTGTAGCATTCCTTGAAGGCAAGATTAAGTCTCACAACTCACAAGCTGGATCCTGGTTATGGCAAGACAAAAAGAAATGCAAAACTTTAGATTGAAACTTTGAAAAATATCCCAGCCTCCTTCTTGGGTTGCAAATTCTGGGGGAATAAGTTGTGTCTTCACCAGAGAGGCCCTTCTACTTACTGGATTCACCCTTTTGCTTACATGCCAGGGGAAGTAGTTTGAAGCTATGAATCCAAATGTTCCCTTAGCCACCTTATAATTAAACAGCTGGGTTGAGGTTGGGACAAGACAGAGCTCAGGGCTCTGGAGGTTTTTTGTCATCCCATCTGGACAATTTTACTACATTGTCCTCACTGTTGGATATGCTCGTTCATGCAGCCCTCAACCAGTGAAAAACAGAGGCACCAATTGCATTCTCTTCCAAGGGTTTTGAATGCTGTTGGGTTAAGTGGGGGAAGCACTGAAAGGAGAAAGGGAGAAAATGTTGCAGTAGAAGAAAAAGAACAGGTAGGAAAGAGGGAAATTGGAAGATGACTAAGGGTATGCGATTTAACAGGAAGATCAGAAAAAGCAACAGGAAAGGAAACGAAGGCATAATATAAAGAACCAATTTCTCATGTTTTATAATAGAAAGGACAAGTAGGAAGACCTGTTCCCCTTGCTTTTATAATATCTAGACTCTAAACTATGAATACTGGATCTAATACTAATCAATCTCTTTAAGGAGACTGAGAAGTTAAACAAAGTGAGACATTAAAACTACGGAATTTTTTGAGCTGTACATTCATCATTTACATGAGGTAACAATGGAGATGCACACCAGGTGGTTGACAGAAAAAAGTACTTAGACTTAATACTCAGGTCATTTCTTTCCGAGCCTAGACAATTTAGCATGAGATCATTTCTTAATGAAACCTCATTACATCTGATAGGTTTAGACACTTTGAGCTGTGATGATATAAACAATGACTGAGTGATTACAGAAGTGATATTATGTCACTCAACTGGAAAAAAAAATGCCCAATATCTTTTCAGCAGCTCTCTGTTTAAATTCAATACCTTAGGAAGCTACACAGACAAGTCCAGGCATTAAATGAAGCTCAAAGGTAACTTTAGGGGAATGATACTGAGTGGAGGGCAAGTACGAAAGAAAGTCAGAGGGACAAAAGTGTACTGCTGAAAGACATCCATTATTCTCCTCTCCATTCAACTATTTAGAAAGAAAATGGTAATTCAAAAATGTTGGTTTCTATCATCAAGAAATTATTACTATAATTTCTTCAAAATTATAGTAATTTCTTAATGAGGCTCTGATGATGCAGCTCAAGTTCTAGAGTGCTTCTAGGCATAGACACAGCAATGCATTCAAGAGATGCTATGAAAAAATAACTTTAGATTTGCCTTCTGATTTTCTTATCATTTGTTTATGAAATTTGTGTACCACCCAAAATCAGCCAGACTTCAGGTGGCCTATAGAACTGACATGATAGAATAGAGTACAACATTGGAATAAAATTATTTGAAATGGCAATTGAACTAACAAGCTACATTGTGGGAAATGGTGCTACTGGACTTTTCCTACTGAAAAAGTCACCTGCTTTCTGGAGGCTGTGAAGATTAAGGCCATCTACATTTTGGACAACAAGCCATTCTAGAGCAATAGAGTTGCTACTGAGAATGGCCACCATCAGGCCACTGATCCCTCATTGTCTTGACAAGATGGGCATAAACTGTTCAGGAATAGAGGTACATAGAACCTTAACCCTGAACATATAGGACTTTATAGGTAATAATTGCACCTTGAATTGCACTTGGAAGCCTACAGAGGTGTAACATGGCAATGCTATTAAAAGCACTCAGTACACATGCCACTGCATAATAGATCAGATGAAATTTTGGGGCAGTTTACAAAAACAGCCCCCTATAACATTGATTACAGTAATCTAATTCAGCTACATCAAGGATATGAGTGAACATCTTCAGTACATCCTATTCCAGGCCAGGATATGACAATCACACCAACCAATGCTCTGCAAAAGCTCTACTGGACATTCTCTCTTCTGTTCTTCAAGTTGGAAACCATACATTTCAGAGGGACTCATACTGTGAAACTGTTCTTTCCTGAGGAATCGTGAGGTAAATATCTGATATGCAGGATGTATTTTTACTGTTATAAATTGAACATAATTAAAGCATAGTGATTAATCACAAAAACAATATGTAATTATATATTGTGAAATATTTCTTAATATATCTATATATTAAGAGAATATATCTTTCTCTTTCTCTCTTTCTGTCTCTCTGTCTGTCTGTCTCTCTGTGTGTGGCTCTTTGTCTCTTTCCCCCTTCCTCCCCCTCTGTCTCTCTCTCTGTATCTCTCTGTCCCTCTCCTCCCTCTCCCATCTCTGTCACTCTGTGTGTGTGTGTGTGTGTGTGTGTGTGTGTCTGTCTGTCTGTCTATCTGTCTCTCTCTATGCCTCTGTCTATCTGTCTCTCTCCTCCCTCCCCCATCTCTATCACTATGTGTGTGTCTGTCTGTCTCTCTCTCTCTCTCTCACACACACACACACAGACACACATACTGTGGTCACCTTTAATCACAGGTTAAAAGTACCTGGCAGCGGTGTTTTCCCTTGGGGGAAAGTCTCCGAGGCTGTAATTTATGGGGTGTGCGCACGCCATGCACCTATGTTTTCAACACCATGGAGCCACGGCGAGACTCTGCGTGGCTGGCGATGACTCCGGAGCCCATCCAGGAATGCAAGGGGGACCCCTCTTCCTGCATATGGGCTCCAGACCCCACACATCTTTCACAGCCGTCTCGTTTCCAATTGTGGGGATCCATGCAAAGGATTTCTCCTCCCCCCCCAAATTGGAAACGAGGGTTGCCCGCCCCTGTCAGGCCCGTTCGATGAAGCGGCGGCAGCAGTGTGTTGCTGGGCAATGGGCAGGGCAGAGGAGGGCATGGCGCTGCCACCCTTGCCTTTGGGGCTCTTGCAGGACATGCTGGCTGGCACTGCTTCAGGGCGCCCCGGCCACCGGCTCCTCCGCGCGCAGCCCGGCTCCCAGCACCGCTGGCATCCCGTCTAGTGCCTGTCCGGACCCCACACATCTTTCACAGCTGCCTCATTTCCAATTGGGGGGATCCATGCAGAGGATTTCTTCCCCCCCTGCCCCAATTGGAAACGAGGCGGTTATGAAAGACAAGGCAGCCCTTTGTCAGAGTGAGAACACTTTCCCGCCATTACGAACTCTCCGAGACTGTAATTGTATGGTGTGTGTGCATGCACCTATGTTTTCTATGGCATGGAACCGCGGTGACACTCTGCACGGTTGGTGATGACTCCAGAGCCCATCCGCAGGGGGTTTCGAGGAACACGAGGTGGAGTTTAAAGTTTAGAGTGCCGATGGTCTTAGCGCCCCCTGTGAAAAAGTCGTTCGACCCTCAAAGAGGTCGTGACCCACAGATCTGCTGCCTTAGAGATAGGTTGATAAGTGTGTAGTTTTGTTGCACCCAAGAAATTGCTACACCTGTGCCTTTTTAAGGAGGCCTGGCATCTGTCCTGCCTCAAACTGTTGTTGACTACAGCTCAGATCCAACTCTCAATCCTCTCCTGCCCATTTTAATTATCAATCTAAGGCAAGGGTCCAATTTCTAAGGGGCAGACATAAGATCAAAGAGGTTATTATCCATTCCCTTGGTTACTACAGATTCAAAAGCTTCCAAGATAGCACCATCAGACTTTATCTATTACCTGTACAGTAGATGTGTTTATCTGAATTCCAACTCAAACTTAGAAGTCCAACTCAGCTAGGGAAACAAGAGATTGGACTGCCATTTGTCTCCTGCTTGAGCGGGGGTTTGGATTAGATGACCTACAAGGTCCCTTCCAACTCTGTTAAATCTGTTAAATTATATTATAATCTACTGACTCATCTCTTCCTAAAGGCCAGTAGCCAGTATTCTTTAGATACAATAAAAGGTGGGGAAGTAATTGAGCTTTGCCACCCTTATTGCCTTTATTGTTCACCCCTTGCCCTTTACTCATTCTGGTTGCATTTACATTCTATACATTTTCACCAGAAACTCTTCACTTTTTATTTCCCCAGGTTCCTTGGTATGCAAAAGACCTCCACATGATTTGGAGGTCAAGGAAAGACTGTTCTGGGGTGATCCTATTAAGGGTTTCTCCGTTCCAGTGGCCAACAAGGGACTGTACAGATTCATCCTCCAGTCTACGTAGAAATTTCCCAAACTCAAATATTGACAGAGAAATATGATTTAAAAAACCCACAGTATCTAATTTTAAATATCATAATGGCAGCCAGAATTATGTATGCACAAAAATGGAAGAATAATTTTGCTCCATCAGAGGAAGAAGTGATAAGGAAGGTCCTAAAGTGTGCAGAGATGGATAGCCTCGCAAAAGAGATCAAAGATAAAGGAGAAAGAGATTATTATAAGTTATGGGATGAATGGTATAAATGGTTAGAGGACAGGGGTAAAACTTAAGGAAAGATTACATGAAGAAGATACAGGAATTAGAAATTAGTGATAAATATGTATAAATGGAAACGACATACAATGAATGACTGTAACTCAATAAATTAATATATTTGCATGTATAAAAACACTGGAATTACATATATAATAATGGCATATAGAGTAGGGGGGATGCACATATAATAGATGTATACCAATATGGAAATGTTGTATAGAAGGAAACTATTAGTTTCTTTTTTGTTTTAAAAAACTGTGTAATAAAAAATATTTTAAAAAAAAAGAAATTTCCCAAACTCAATCAAATGAGAAACTTGCTGGATGCATTAAATATCCAGGTGACATTTTACAGAGTTTAGTGTCTCCATTGTCTCAAGGAAGTAATTGGTCCGTGACAATGGATCAAAAGAAAAACTCTCCAGAACCAATCATCACACATTTGCTCCAAGTGAATACCAGATTTAAAATATGGCCAGCTATGTGAGCCAGGTCAGTGATTACTTGGGACAAATGCATGATTGTCATAGTAGACAGGACCTCTTAGGTTCCTTGATCCCAGGGAAAGGTGGTTGAACACCCAGTACTAAGAACCTGGAGAAATCTACAAGCACCTTCATAACAAGATCAAGAGCTCGGTGAGGAATGCTGCTGTGCAGCTGGGAGGATGGGATAACAGCAAGTACTTAGTTGCGCATAACTAGCCAAGATTCCACATCTGGCTATCTGTGAATCAATGATCCTTGCAACTGCTAAGGTCTCTTGATATGCAATTGCCACACCATCTCCCCTAACCCCCCCTCCCCCAATGGAGAGCAAAACATGAAACCCAACTGGGAAGATCTCCATGAGAGGGGCCAACCTTTTATTCCTCCAAGATGAGATCAGAAATACATGCAAGGTCTGTCCTCTCATCCATGATTGGACAAGTTAGTTTTGTTACAGGCAGACCTGACATTCATTAGCAGCATCTTGAACTTAACGTATCTAGCAATTACCTAGTTCCTAGTTGATTCTGCCCCCCCCCAATTGTATGCACTTCATGTCAAAAACGCCGTACTCTGCTGTATTTTTCCTAACAATATAATTAGCCAATGTTTGCAGTTTTTCTTATGTTGCACCTTTGTAAGCAGCTGGCTTGATGACTGTTTTCATTCTCCAAATGGGAGGCTAAATCGGAAAGAACAGCTTAGCATCAGATCAGGCCATTCAGTGAACACAGAGCTTAGCAAAGTCCTCAGGAGATTTCCTGCTCTGGACTTGTGCTCTTAATATTGCATGTGCCAGCTCACTTAAGTTGTAGAAGTTTGCTGGAAGAATCTGGCATTAGGCCCAGAATCCTTTGGCAGAGAAATTAGCCAGCCAGATGAGAAACAAGAAGGGGCAGAGATATCTCTTCTTTTCATGGATGGAATTTGTGACATGACATTCAAAAAATAAATTATCCTTTAAGGCAGAAGTCCCCAAACTTGTTTGATCTGGAATTAAGAGAATGTGCCTCTTGGAGAAGAGGCTTTCCCCATTTAACCCATTGTTAGAAACCAGGTGGGGCACCACCTGTAAATCCTACCTGTAGAATTCTAGGTGTGCAGCTGAGCAGCTGTTAGGTACAATGAAGAAAACGTTTTCTTCTTCTTCTGGTCTTGCTGAATTGGCAAGTCATGAAATGTCAGTCATGCAATGACATTTCTATCTGATTAATTCAAACTTTTATTCCCGTTTCACTCTTTTGTAAAAGCACCAGTATCTAAATAAAACACTAAGTTAGAGCATTTTGTTTTTTTTAAAGCCACTGTGCCATTATGGATTTCAAAATATGTTTCTATTTGTTAATCATAAAGTTCTTTGAAATCTGTATCAGCCTGAATCTATTGTGATTTTGCAAATAAGAATGGTTTACACCACCATTAGTGGCTAACATGGAAAGGCAAAGTGATAGTGCTTTAAAATATTAAAAAGTAGTTGTAAACTTAAAAAAAATCTAAGTAGAAAACGACAGGAATTGCAGCAGTCTGTCTCTCATTCTTTCGCACACATGCATTTGTTCACGCACCCCCTCACCAAAACAAATATTGCTAGAGGGAAGCAGGAGATCATCTGCACAGTTCATTAATTTGAAATAAACTTTGTGTTTTATTAATAAAAGGAGGCAAATGGGGTTGGGAAAATCAGTTTTTTTGAGTACAGCATTATTCAATAGAGTCAAAATCAAATTGGTAGCATAAATTGCCAGCACAAATTCTATATTTGTGTACTTGGAAGCACCTCAGCATTTTATAACGTATAAGCCAAGCCATCTAACAATTTCTCCTTTCAAGGGCACCCAGAATGGCTCTTTCTGTTCTAGCTGCATGTAGGCCTAGAGAGTACATGGGAACTTTCCTCTAGAAGCTAGGGGCCAGGTGCCGGGGAGGGCCAGGTAATTGTTGGGACTTATGGAAAATAGAAACTTTGCTGTGCTACAGATTTTGGCTGCACGTTTCCCTACAGCTCCCCACTCCCACCCTTGCTACATACACTTTTAACAACAAACAAAAAATCAAATGCACCTGCAAGCTGCACATTTGGTGCCACATAAAGTTTGGCTTTAAAGAAACATTTCAAGATATTCAATGACCAAGTAACCATTCTACAGAGAAAAGATTGTGGCCAATTAGCAAAGGCCGAGAAAGAGATTGTACAATTAGCCCGCAATAGGACTTAACTCTCCTCTGATAATCTTTGGACAAAAAAATATATTTCCAGAAACAAATCAGGAATTCTATCTAGCCAGCCACTCAGCCTCTTGAGCAGATTTGTAGTTCTAAAGTAGAGACAGGGTGATTAAAACTGATTTGTCTTCATGACTACTATAGTCCACCCCTTTTTCTGGGAGAGAAGAGTCATCCCATGGGGCTGAAGGTTCGTGCAATTAGCACTGATGGCTTGAAAGTGCCCTTCTGATACATATGGGAGATTTATGGTCTACTTCTTTTGAGGGAACCGTGGCCTCAGCATTATGAGCAACTATGGATTTTTTTCAAACTGAAACGCCAGGTGAAAGTTCAGGTTAGGCCTTTCTAGATCTAACCTATTTCCACTTAAATGCTACTGTTTGTCATGCAGCTTTTCGATTTAGTGGACCTTTGACTGAGCATCTCTCCTTTCCAACCAAGACTTCATTAATGTCTGAAAACTAACAGCAGTATACTGGAAGAAAGCGACACTGGATATCTAGGTCAGCCTAAGACAAAAACTAAATTGAAGAATCAATTAAGTTAAAAACTTTACTAAGAAAATGACTAACCTGCCCTGAGACACTCTAGATCAGTGTTTCTCAACCTTGGCAACTTTAAGTCCTGTGGACCTCAATTCCCAGAATCCCCCAGCCAGCTTTGCTGGCTGGGGGATTCTGGGAGTTGAAGTCCATAGGACTTAAAAGGCGCTAAGGTCGAGAAACACTGCTCTAGACTACATTCTGGCTTCTGAAAGAACAGGGGGGATGCAGCTAAAGTGAAGCAATGAAACCTGCACAGCCTTCTCCAAATCAGACACTTTGTTCTGTGGTTGGTAGAATTACACAAATTGAAACAAATTAACTAGCACCCAGCGGCTGCCTAACAAGCATTTCCCTTGCCTTTTCCTATTTATTCCTTTCCCCACAACAATGCATCATTTACTCATGTCTACCCTTGCTATTTTCTGCACATGGCAGGCACTGTGCAATTTGGGTTGGATTTGATCCAATTTTACACCTGACTTCGTTTTGAAATAAATGCTAGAGAATTCAGAATACCGAAAGTGAGTTTCCCTTTTTTTATATTTGAATGCTTTTCTTTTTAAAAAAAAAAAAAAGCCTGCACCAGAACTAGTATATGAAAAGAAATTCATGAAAATAAGAAGCCGTGTGTGTGTCTCTGTGTGTTAAAACAAGTTGTAGAAAATTTAACAAGACAGGCTTCTTTAAGGCAGTGATTTTTAACTATGAAATTCCAGAAGGAAATCACATAAGAATCCAAAGGCAGATCACCACTATGTACTAACACTAGGAGTAGTACAAGTAACAGTGGGGGAGAAAAAAAAAAACCTTGTTTCTTTGGGCAGAAAGATAGAACAAAAGCCAAATAGAAATAACAGCGACCATAATAGGGGAAAACTGACATGTATTCTGCCTGGGATTCCTGTAGAAAGAGGCAAACGGGGGAAAAAATACGGGTGGAGCAAAAGAAAAGGGCAGGGATCCCCTCCAGGAGCAGAGACAGAGGTTCGAGTTATTTGCAGCATCCTATTTCCCAGGGCTCTTTTCCCAGCCCTGAGCCACGGCAAGAATTTCCTCAGCCATTCTTCACCCCGAGCCAGCTTGCCACTCTCTCAAGGACCGCGAGTCAGGGAAGCGTGCCGTGAGTTGAACCGATGGGCATTCAACCAGCTCAAAGGCCAGGCTGAGCCCACTTCGCACGGAACCCCAACGACAGCCTTTTCCAGTTCCCTTTCCAGCCTCTCAGCTGCAGATCGAAGTCAGGTGAATCCCGGCTCTTCCCCACAGCAGCCCAACCCGGACTGCTTCCTCCTCCTTCCCCAGTGGAGGACAATGCAAGGAAGGGTTTCCAGCAGCACGCAAGGCGGGAGGAAGACAAAACGAGAGAGAGAGAGAGAGGAGAGGGAAACCCACCTGAAGAGTTTTGCAGCCATGGGACTGAGCGTCTGCCTCCCGGGTTTCCTTGAAACACTCTGCCCACTTTGCTATTCTGCCTCTCTTTCAATTCAGGCTGGGAGCCTGGAGTATCAGGGCACCTGCTAAGCCGGCTTCCTCCGTGGGTCCCTCTGGCTTGGACCAATCCCCTTTTTCCTCCGGCCGCTCCAAGAGCCTCCTTGCCTGGCACCTAGATTCCCATCAGCTACGCTTTGCCCATCAGTTTTATACCAGGAGCCACCAAGGAGGTCTTCTTTCACTGGGGAGAAGCGAAGAGGAGGGAAACTACCTGTGGCTGCTCTCCCCCTGCCTCCGGAGTGGTACGATCCATGTCTGGTGCTCTTGTGAACAGCTGTGTTTATGTGCACCTCCTCCAAGCTAACCTCGTGCTCCGTTGCGGTGCACGCCTTGTGTTCATTCAGTCGGACCGAAAAACTCTTACTACTACGCCCGGCCCATTCAGGGACTCTTCGCCGTTTGCGGTGACAGGCAGGAGCCACAAGCCTCCCGTCTTTTATTGACTCTCCCATCAGACACGCAGCCGGCTCTGTGTACAGAGGGCTTTCTTCGTTTGCTTTGCTCTTATGCCTTTTTATCAAGCGGGCAGCTGGAATGTGATCCCCGCGGCTGCTTCAACCGAGAGGTCTCGGTGTACACTTCATCAAAACTTCAAACGGAAGAAACTCAGCTCAGCAGCCACCACGGGCTGGAGAGTTCTCACTTGCAAACTTGAAAGAGCCAGGGACAATTCTACACACACAGACACACACACACACACAGACACACACACACACACAGACACACACACACGGAAAAGAAGCACGGGCAGTCAGAAGGAAAGAATAAGAGAGGAATAAGAAAAATAATAAGGTATTTTCTGACAGGGAAATCTGATCCTGGATTTCTGAGCAGAATAGCTTCCTGATTGCTTATTTGTACCCTATGACTATCATTAAGGGATGTACTCTCAGCGAATACATCGTCTTTTTATGTACATATGCACCAAAGGCAAATTCTTTGTGTGTCCAATCACACTTGGCCAATAAAGAATTCTAGTCTAGTCTAGTCTACATCTGGCAGAACTCCTCTGCTGAATAGACTAGACTAGACTAGACTAGACTAGACTAGAACAGAATGGAACAGAATGGAACAGAATGGAATGGAATAGATTAAGAATAGAATGGAATAGAATTCTTTATTGGCCAAGTGTGATTGGACACACAAGGAATTTGTCTTTGGTGCATATCCTCTCAGTGTACATAAAAAGACAAGATACATTCATCAAGAATCATAAGATACAACACTTAATGATAGTCATGGGGTACAAATAAGCAATCAGGAAGCAATATCGATATAAATCGTAAGGATACCAAGCAACAAAGTTACAGTCCTGCAGTCATAAAAACTGCAGTAATAATACATGGCAGAGGCATTGCCATGGGAAGATTTGTGACAAGACTGGTTGGTCTATCTCTGCTACAGTCCATGACTTACGCAGGATGCCTCCCACATACAGGGTCTTCAAGATACATCATAACAGTGTTTGGTACTGGATCTGGCCAATTTGGATTTCCTAGCAAAACGATAGGTTACCTGTTTTGTGACATTAAACACAGCCTGCTTAAATCAAAACAGTGTTCAAATGCAGTGATGAAAGGGTTACATCAACTCCAACAGCTACAGGCTCTCCCCCAATTGTCACGTGCACAGTAGCCCATTTCAGTGCAAAGAAAGCCAATAAAATACAGAGAAATGGAGCGTATTTCTTTGCAGCATGGGTTGGTTGTAAATAGCTTTTGGCGCTTAAAATGGTTCAATACTTAAAATAAGCAGACTAGTTCTCTTGATCCCAGACAAATAAATCATTTTTTTAAAATGACCTTAAAAGACACTTGATTTTCCTGGACGTCCTCCTTTATCAAGTCATAGAGGTTGATGGATGGAAAGAATAGAGGGGGTGGGGAGGGATTACATCAAGGTAGATTGTGAGAAGAATGACTACTTATAGGTACCCATTCTGAAGATCTGAAGATGAGAACTTTGCAAAAACAACACTAACCAATGTGGCTGGTCCTATCATTCAGCAGAGCGAAGTGATTTGTGCCAAGCGCTGCCATAGGAGGAACAGAGAAATAATATGGCAAGAAACAGGTTTGTTTTAAAGTGCTAATCTTGGTGAGGGTGAGCAATGGAGCCCGCTTCCTCCAGTGTCTCACTTTCTAGATCTTTTCTTCTTCTGAACCTTTGGAAATGAAGTACATTTTGGTAGAAGCTTCTACCTTCCTTTAGCTCTAGTTTAAGGGATTGGAGGACACAGTGCAACACCATATACTTGGCCCCAGATTTTCACCACAAATGGCTTCTTGCAAATTAGGATGCTAACATTATGTATTTAAAATGTAATTAATCTGCATTTTTAAAAAAATCCTTGGCTTTTCAGAAGTGCCTCGTTTTATTTATAGTTTTTTCTTTAACATCCATAAATGCTTGGTGAACAGTGTATTGTCTGGGTCAATATATTTTAAACACAGTACTACTACTACTAATATTATTTAGATACACATAATCATAATCTTACAACTTCTAACATTTGTCTGCACAGGGTAGTTATAACGTGGCACAATTTTCTTCTTTTGAGTGAGAAAAGAGAGGGACCCACTTTTATTTTTGAAATGCTATTTGTCTGGCCCTGTCTTCTACAAACTTGCTGTAGCAACCTGCTCAGTATTAACTATACAGGTAGTTCTCATCTTACAACAGCTCATTTAGTGACTGTTCAAAGTTACAATGGCACTGAAAAAAAGGGACATGACCATTTTTCACACTAACAAGGGTTGCAGCATCCCCAGGGTCATGTGATTTACATTTGGACACTTGGCAACTGACTCATATGTATGACAATTGCAGTGTCCCGGTGTCATATGATCGCCTTTTGCCACCTTCTGACAATCAAAATTAATGGGGAAGCCAGATTCACTTAACAACCATGTTACTAATTGAACAACTGCAGTGATCCTCTTAACAAATGTGGCAAGAAAAGTCATTAAATGGGGCAAAACTCACTTAACAAATTTCTCACTTAACAACATAAATTTTGGGCTACTGGTACAAAGAAAACAGAACAGCAAACAAACATCCCTTAAAGAGTTTTCTAGAAATAATGTCTCATTGTCCATTAATGCCCAATTCCTGTCTTTTACAGTATCCTCTTAATCTGGTTATGGTAAAATTTACTCAAGAATCACCAGGAGAGACTTTGCCGTTTCCCTCCCCTGAAATTTCCAACCCCAAATATCCAAAGTCAGATGGATCACCTCTTTCTCCACCTGCCTTGCGGCACTCTCAGATTATGCTTGCTCTTTCTTTTCACTTGCCGTACGGCACATAAATGATTCCTTGTCATTCTCTCCCCACCACCACCACTTTTAGGATCACAATACACCTCTTCCTCATTCCTTGGGGAGTGCCACTGAGCAAAGCAATGGGCTTGTCTCTCCATCTGTGCCACAGCCACCATCCTTGTCATCTCTGGCTTGCTTGCTCACTCCCTTGCCTTGCTCTCTTCTCTCCTCCTGGTCCCTGCTTGGCCTCCTGCATTCAGGAAAGGAGCCAGGCCATGCAGGAGTTAGCCCAGCCAGGAATGGAGCAGGTGTGAACATGAGACTGGTCAAGTGGCAGCAGAGAGAGGAATGTGCCAGTGAACGGCAGCACACAAGGAAGAAAATGGCCAGGTATATGGAGAAGCCCTAATAGATAGATACACAGGGTGGGTTCCTGCCAGTTCTAACCTCTTCTATAGAAGAGGTTCCACAAATCTATAGTGCCATTTAGAACCGGTTCCAGCTCCCTCTCACCCTGTCCGTTCACACATCATCAAGATGAAGAGCGAGAGGAGGAATTCTGGGAGTTGAAGTCCACAAGTCTTAAAGCTGTCAAGTTTGAACACCCCTGGGTTTTTTTTCTAAAGAGGGGTGGAAGGGTCTTGTAACTTGACAGCTTTAAGACTTGCATGGTTCATAGCCAGAGTTCCTGAGCCAACATGACTGGAGGAGGAATTCTGGGAGCTGAAGTCCACAAGTCTTAAAGCTGTCAAGTTTGAACACCCCTGGAATTTTTCTTTCTAAAGGGTTAGGGGTACAAGGGTTTTGTAACTTGACAGCTTTAAGACTTGTGTGCTTCAAATGCCAGAGTTTCTGAGCCAACATTTTGGTTGCTAAGCAAGAGTGTTGTTAAGTGAGTTTCACCACATTTTACAAGTTGGCCACGCCCAGTCATATGGCTGACAAGCCACTCCCACCCAGTCACGTGGCTGGCAAGCCACTCCCACAAAGCTGGCCCCACATGCAGAAGAGGTTCTAAAAATTTTTGAAACCCACCACTGATACACACACACACACACACACACACACACACACACACACACACAATTTCTTGGACATTTGCTATCAGCCCATTTAACCAGCTCTGTTATTCTATTCCTCTTCCTCTTTGCTTCTGGGAAATCACTTTGCTTTCTTGAAACTGAGCCTATTGAGGATAGTATACACTGAATATTGCACAACTGATTGTATGGACCCGAGAAGACTCTTTGGGATGCAATGCTTAAAAAAAACCTCATTGCTGGTCTCTGGAGGAATTAAATACCATATGGTCAGACAGGGGAAACAAAAGAATAGTAATGCACCTCCATAAAAAGAGGGAAGGCCAGAAAGCCCTGAAGCTCTGCTAGAACTTCCTGGCACATTTGTGACCTCATTCCATTAGTGACATGCCCTAATCATCCCTGCAACAAGAGGAAAAGCATCCTTCCCACCTTTATCTCAGAAAAAAAGGTAACTCCAATTCTTCATAAAATGGTTCAAAGGGCTTCTGGTTCATCATAACAGCATTGTTTACTTTGCTTCACTGGCGGCAAACATCACCAAGCTTGACAAGGAGAAAAATAGCCGAAAGGCAATAAGCATGAAGGTCCTAAACATCTAAATGCAGAGTGAGTGTTGTAATAGTGCTGCTGGTGGAAGTTTCTACCACAACTGTAGTTTGCCATTGTTAGCAAGAGCTTGCTTGGTCTTTATTACATTTATGGTTTCTTAGAAAATAAATTTATGCCCATATTCCGTTCACAGCAAATTTGTGCAGGTGGATCTTTGAACCTGTTCGTTCCAGTAACGCTTCTGCACCGAGCAGTGATTTCCCCAACTTGATGCTTTCTAGGTATATTAGAGTACAATTCCCATTCTCCTAAGCTGGTTAGAGGCTAACACTGCTAGATGGCATATTGTGAGGATCACAGAAGATATGAGGAGTTGAATGTTTGTACGTTCAAAGGGCATCTGCTCTGCAGTTAGCCATAATTTAAATTATGATTTCAGGAGGCAAAGTGCACAGAAGACTTAAGTTGTTATCAAAATAAGAAGCAATAAAACAAGTTCAGCAGGACACATATGGGCTCAAGCACACTTGCCCGATAGGCGCTGCTCGAATTCTGAGGCTAGCAAAAACAAGTGGAACAGATTGCAATCCAAACATTGAGTAATCAAACAATTGGAAGTAATGCTCTACAAAGAAAAATCACAAACATTTCAAACAGTGGAGAAATCAAAGGGAATATGTTAAGAAGGAGGAAGACTCAAGAATGCCTGCCTAAACTTCAGCAGGATTTTTCCTCCTGAAACATTAAAGTGGGGGGGGGGGGAGAATCACTGCTGGGAGTATTGCTCCCAAAACATTAGAAAGTGTTAGAAAACTAACTGCAGTGTATGTATGTAAACGCACCCTTTTAAAACTGCCAGTTTTTTTTTGAAGGATACACTTGCTTTATTTTTAAGAGGTGTGTGTGTGTACATAGTAAATTCTTAATTGGTGCCAACGGTAACATTTCCCTTCTGTGCAATCCTGAAAATGGCTTGGAAGCCCTGTATCCTATGACATCTGCTTAGCGCTATATGCATATATGCTTTCCGGTCCGATTATCCTTTCAGTTCCCAGTGCAGATGGCTTGTCTGTCACAGCCCCAGCAAGTGGCAGGCCGACATCTGGAGGCTGGCAAATATCACCGCCAGCCGGAAAGCCCTTCATTTCACCAGACAGTTTTCCCTGGTTCTCAGCTGTTCAGAGTCATGAAAGATAATTCAGCTGGGCTGATATTTGGCTGATTACAAAGGCTTTGCCTCCAAAGGCATCTCTTGACTTCTGTTGCGTGAAAGGAGAATCTCCCTGAGCTGTTGGGATTTGCGGTTTCCTGAAGCCTATGCAGCCCAGTCCGACCGGCTGTGACTCATTTCACAAAGCAGCAGCGCTGGAACAGTAGCTATTTATTCCCTTACCCCCTTGTCCCTGGGTACCCAACTGCTCTCCTTTCTCAGCAACAGAAAAGGGGCCCCAGGGAAGGACTTGTGGGGCTGGGGGAAGGAATGCAGACACAAGCACAACTGCAGCAGTCCTCAGCAGCCCGAGGGGCTTCAAGGGCTGAGGATGGGTTTCTTCAAATGACTTGGGGGGGGAGCAGAGAACAGCTGCAACTTCTTTCCAGAAAGCAGCAGAAAATTGGACCTGCCATTTAAACCTTCAGAGCAAACTTGGCCAACTTGGTGACTCCCTTGCCTGTTCAAAGACAGCATCCAGATTCCCTAGCAAGTTGGACTGTTCCAAAGGTTTGCTTTTACACATGGTCCTTGTGGTTCAAACTATTTGAGATTATTCCACGTCCTTTACATGCTTGCTTTCTCTTACACTCGTCTCTGGTCATCCATTGGTGTCCCTTGTATGGCTGATAGAGAAAACTGAAGTTGATGCTGGCTTGGCCAAATTCATGTCCTTTGCTCATCAATGCTTGAAAACCTTTAAAGGACCAGCTTGCTGGTGGTGGCGCAGTGGTTAGAATGCAGTATTGCAGGCTACTGGCTGCCAGCAGTTCAGCAGTTTGAATCTCACCGGGCTCAAGGTTGACTCAGCCTTCCATCTTTCTGAGGTGGGTAAAATGAGGACCCGGATTGTTGGGAGCAATGTGCTGACTCTGTAAACCTCTTAGAGAGGGCTATAAAGCGCTGTGAAGCAGTATATACGTCTAAGTGCTATTGTTATTGCTACTAAAGGTGGAGAGAAGGGCCAACATGGTAGCAGGAACAAAATAGCCCTGGTCCAGACATGCCTTAAAAATTGCAGTGAAGAATGCTGACAGCCGATAGTTAATACATATAATCCTTCACTGAAGACCATTCATTTAGCAATCGTTTGAAGTTTCAATGGTGCTGAAAAAGTCACCAACATCCCTGCTGTTCGTGTGATTATGGTTTGGGTGCTTGGCAACCAGCACTCGTGAGATCACCATTTGTGACCTTCCCTACCAGCCTCCCATAAGCAAAGTCAATGGGGAAGCTGGCACTCACATGGTATTTTGCTTAACTATTGCAGTGATTCAATTAATGACTCTGGCAAACAAGTCTGTAAAACCAGGGCGCAGTCACATCACAGCCACTTTAACGACTGCAACGATGAACAATGAATTTCCTGGTGCCAATTGTTGTTTAGGCCAAGGACTACCTGTAGCATCTCAATGACTCAGCCATAAGAACAACAAAACAGGTTCCCTCTTTCTGCTACTTTTCAGCATTACTTGGTGGGGTAAAGAAAGAGGCCAGTAATTAAAAATATTGTGAGCTCATTTTGCCGCCTCCTGACAGCAAATTTGTAGGCCAAATATATGTTCAAAATCACTTTATTTTTTAATTCTAAACAATATCTCAGGGTTGCCACAAAGAAGAGGGAGTCAAGCTATTCTCCAAAGCATCTAAAGGCAGAACAAGAAGTGATGGATGGAAACTAATAAGGGAGAGAAGCAACCTGGAACTAAGGAGAACTTTCTGATAGCTAGAACAATTAATCAGTGGAAGGACTTGTCTCCAGACGTTGTGGGTGCTATAACACTGGAGGTTTTTAAGAAGAGATTGGACAACCATTTGTCTGAAATGCTATAGAGTTTCCTGCTTGAGGGTTGGACTAGAAGACCTCTAAGGTTCCTTCCCACTCTGTCATTCTGTTTAATACATTTTGGAGAGTGTTACTAACGTTTGAATAATGAAGATGAGCTTGAGGTTCTTACTACTGTCTAATGAAAATGTTGTAATGTATAAAAATGTTCAGATGGTGGTATGGCTTACACTCCAGAGCTGAATAGCCCCATCCCTGCTCTTTTTAAAAAAATTAGAGATTGACCCTAGCAAAACCCATTGAAAATTTGCTCATGCTTACCAAATTCATAGTAAAAACATCTGCAGTATAGGGAGCCTTCAACTTATCACCATTTGTTTAATGATCGTTTGAAGTTATGACATGGCTAAACAAAGAGACTTATGACTTGTCCTCACACTTAGACCATTGTCCAATTTGGGTGCTTGGCAGCCAGCATGGTTTCCATTTGCTGCTCAGTTGGCATCCAACACTCTTGGATGTCAATGGAGGAATGACTGTGTGATTTGCTTAACAACTGCAAACCCAACAAAAAGGTAAAAAAAAATGGGTACAACTCGCTTAACAATTGCATTGCTTAGCAATGGAAGTTCCAGCCCCATTTGCAATCATAAAGTTGAGACACAAGAAATCAGGAAGCTGGATAGAGTTCAAAAGTATTACAAGTTTATCCCAAGAATCAAAGCAAATTGGTACTAGATGTTTGTAGAATTTTAAAAGAATTCTAGAGACGAGGTTCGGGGTAGAAGAATAAAATTCCTTTTTATTATCCAAAAATCAGAGTTAATTTGAAAACGGTTTGCAAAGCGTTGGTGGGTCTCACCCTGACTTCACCTGAGTCACAAAGGAGAGCCACACCAAATTCGAAAGTGAAACAATAGTTATACCCTCCCTAACTCCTCCTACTCCTGGTCAGCTAGCCTGACGAGGGTGGTTACAGACCAATCAGAGACAATAATTGCCCTATCTTTTACCTTATTTGGGAATACAATTTTTAACCAATTAGCCCTTGGCATCCTTCTGGCCAATCAAGCAATCACATTTTTCCCGCTCAATTCATAGCCACTCCTCTTACAGTTCATTGTTCTCCTCTCAAGCATTTACATATTCCTTCCCTCCGCCATTACCACATGGTATAGCTCCCCCTAGGGGACTATTTCAGTAAAATATAAACACTTTATATTATTTTATTACTCCAATTCCCCCATTTCTTATTTGGTGATTTGTTTAATATTTTCTTTTATTTCTTTCAATCTTTCTTTCTCAGTTTCAGTATTTTTCATAGGGTGTAGAGTGTCCATACTTTCCAACAGGTGTATTTGGTTACCAATTTCTTTTAGTACCATCATTGTTTTCTCTGTTTGTTGGGCCTGCATAATACTTTTCACAGTTGTGATTACTAAGTTTCTTATTACCGGGATTAGACATGGCAACAACTTTAATCCAATAAAAATTACACTAACCATAAATAAGGCTTGCTTCCAGTTTCTGAAAATGTCCCCTAGGAACCCTCCTTCATCTAACAGGCCAGTCCAGGTTTGTGAACCACATTTTCGGAAGGCTATCACATCCATTGCTCTACATACATCTAATGAAAGCTCCCATTTTTCTTCTTTGGTGACCACCATATGATTAAGATATTTTAGTAATGCTGCCCCAGGTTGTCCACTAATAATTCCCAGTCCAACCCACAGGGTCACATTATACCTTGTGAGTAGGCCTGGGTTATGGTAAGTAATGCTCTGTTCTTTCTTTTTCCATGGGGGTTTAAGGGATAGGCTGGTTGATGACTCCGAGCAGGTTCTCACAATACTTTACACAACCCCTTCCTGGTTGTAAATACTGACTCCTAGTATTATCACATAGAAAGTGGAGATTCTCAGTGCCTTCCCCTTCCGTGCCACAACCACTGAACCACAAGGCCTTCCCTATCCAATAGCACCTTGAGTCTCCCCTGGTTGCATTTTCACACATCTGGGTGATTCCACTCATCCACTCTCTACTTTGATTTTTACAAGTCCAAGCTGGATCTCTCTGAGTTTGCCTTGGTGTTACCTCCAGAGTCAGATTACATCCATATTGGGCAGTTTTCCAGTATTGGAACTCTCCCTTTCGATGTCCCCCACTTTTCAAACAGATCACCATACCAACGGCTCTATTCTTTCTCTGCAGTCTCCTAATAGCCGAAGCAGTCAGCATCCACGAGGGGATAGGAGGAAATTCGAAAGAACTTGGGGAGACCACTAAAGAGCTTGTGTTTAAATAGTCTTTCTCCTCCCACATTGTACAAGTATATCTTCCTATAGTCTCTAGGTTTATTTGCAAATATAGAGTGGTTTGACACTTACCCCCTCTCTTTTGTGTTACCACTATCCAACTTTCCTCCTGACCTACTTGTTGCCAGTTTGGTTGTAACTTAGATTCATACCACCAAATTTTGGGTTCAAAGATCCAATTCATGGGAAAACACTCACTCTCCTTGTCATTATAACACCGAATTTGTGTCCAAGTTCCATCAGGTTCAAAGATTCTAGGCGGTTCAATCCATAACTTTCCCCCAACCGCCACTAGGGTTATATTCAAAAGGATATAAGTCACTGTTTTTTTTTTTTTTTAACACCAGTTTCAAGGGTTCTTTTTGAAGGGCTTTCCATGTTTCCGACTCCTCCA
The DNA here is from genome assembly GCF_009769535.1 of Thamnophis elegans. NCBI lineage: Eukaryota > Metazoa > Chordata > Lepidosauria > Squamata > Natricidae > Thamnophis > Thamnophis elegans. The sequence continues at coordinate 105,434,974 of NC_045542.1, forward strand.
AGTTGGCTCTCTTCGCTCTGGTGTAGTGGGTCCAGACTTCTTTCGTCCGGATGGCAGTGTCTGTGGTCAGCAACACCAGGAATGGTCCATCCCACTTTGGCTTTAGGGAATCGTCCTTCCAAGTCTTTATCCACACCTGGTCTCCCACTTCAATGGAATGTACTTTGAAGCTCAATGGAGGAGTCTGTATTAAATAGCCTGCTTTTCTGAAAGAATCAAAAGTCTGGGACAGTATTTGCAAGTATTGTATCAACCCTTGGTCTTTACTAGGTAAATTCCCCATTCGTATCCCAGCATTCCTTAGTGGCATTCCATTCTCCACCTTTCCACTAGAGGGCGGATGCCACGGGCTATGCAGGTCCCACTTAATTCCCAATACATTAGCAATTCCTTGAGTAATCTTCCCCGTGAAATGTCTTCCCTGATCACTATCGATTCTCTGAACCACTCCATATCTTGGTATAATATGCTCTAAGATTAATCTGACAACAGTTCTAGCAGTTTCATCAAAACATGGGTAGGCTTCCACCCACCCCGTTAAATGATCTATAATAACCAACAAATATTTATATCTTCCCACCTGTGGCATTTCAGTAAAGTCTATTTGTATATTTTGAAAAGGATAAAGCGCTAAAGGCCTCCATCCTCTTTGTTTTTCCCTTAATTGGTTTTGATTTACCCTCTGACAAATTATACATTTTTGGGTCACTTGTTGCGCGGCAGTATAAACTTTTATTCCTGCATATTTCTTTAGTACTTCATCAATCAAAGCCTGAGTTCCCCAATGGCTCCCCTCATGTAATCTCTCAAAGATTTGTCTCATTAGGGAGTAATTGAGGATTTGTCTCCCATCTGGTAACCACCATTTCCCCTCTTCATCCTTCTTTCCCCCCATTTGTTTAATTTTATTCTCCTCCTTCTCATTAAAAATTGGTACTTCTTTCACTTCATACACATGGGGAATCATAACTTTGATCTGTTCAATGACTTCATTCATGCCTGCTTCTTTAGCCTCCTGGTCTGCCAGCCTATTTCCCTGTTTCTCTATTTCATCCCCTCTTTGATGTGCCCTTAAATGCACCACTGCAACTCTATTCCTTCCCCCTTTCCTTCCAGATTTTCCCAAAGGTTTGCACCACTCCAAAGGCGTACTTAGAGTCGGTGTAAATCGTTAAATTTGATTTTCCCCCCAATATGAGAGCTCTTTTCAAGGCATATAATTCAGCTGCCTGTGCAGACCAATGGTTTGGCAACCTCCTCCCTTCCAAAAGAGCCCACGTGCCCTCCTGAATTATAGCGTACCCATTTTGCCTTTTCCCCTCCACCACTCGTGAAGAACCATCAATGTACCATCTTTCTCCCTTTTCCAAAGGGATATCCTGTAAATCCGGCCTAATTTTTGTTTCTAAATCCACTATTTCACTACACCAATGTTCAATTTCTTCACCTCCTGATGAATTAGTTTTATTGAGGAACTATGCTGGATTCAATGTCGAGTCCGTTGTTAGAACTAGGTCAGCATGATCCAGCAACATACCCTCATATTTCAACAACCTTGAATCAGTCAACCACCTCCCAGCTTTCTGTCTCAACTGTGTTCTCACTTGGTGTGGGCTGCTTACAATTAGCGCCCCTCCCATTGTGATTTTCTCACTCTTTTTCTTTCTTTTCCATTCTTCTCTCTCATCTAGGCTGTGATGAGTTCTCAGATGCCTTGTGGTCAGTTGAGTAATATCCCTTCCCCCTACAGTTGCAGTGAGGAGAAGTCTTTATTATGTAAAGTGAGCTAGCCGGGCCATCTTAATGGCCCATTAGCTGGGGGTGGGCAGAAAGCTATAGGCAACAATTCTGTCCTCTGTCTCTTTCTGTCTCTTTCACTCTTTTTCTTTCTCCCTCTCTCCCACTCTTTTATCACTTTCTCGTTACTCTCTACTGTCCAACCTGTCCCCATACTTATCTTTGATTAATCATGTTTGCAATAACTCACCTACTTCCCTAAATAGGCACAATTCCCTCACCGGAGAGCTTTCGTTCACTCAAACACATACATACACTCTCTCCCCACCTCTCCTATTTTCCTCCAAAGAATGACTCAGGGGGAAAAGAGGGGGGGGTTCACGCAGGCGATCACAGGTCTTTGGATCTCTTCAGTTATCACTTTCGGGGACATATACATTCATACTGCAATCATGCTTGCTCAAGCCAACCAATCATTATAATTATTTCAGGAAGCTTTTTCACAAGCCACCAAGCTTCATTTTATTTATTAGAGGATCTCACCCTCCTTTCAGGTTTGGAAATGATAACACACAAGCATACATGCACATACCATTAAACAATCTTGCAGCTTACTGTTTCTTTATAGTGCATTCATATCAACTTTTACCATGACATACATTTGCACTGCAATCAGACTGCTTGTTTAGATTAATTTCACATACAAATATCCCATTTCATTCTTCTTTCATACAAAGCAATTATTATAATTATTTCAGGGAGCTGTACATAAGCCAATGAGCTCCTTTTTCTATTATTAAGAAATCTCAACTTCCCTCCAGGTCTGAAAATGATTACACACACACATGCACACATACCATGAAACAACACTTTCAGGCCTGGGGGAGGTCCTGTCACTTTAAATCTTCAAATTTCTTTCCTTGGAGAACTTATGGCTCATTCTCCAAGCAGCTGAGAAACTCAGAGAGAGCAGTTTAAATCCTAACTACTCTCCCCTCCCCCATAGCTTCAAGCCCAAGCTGATAAGCTTATTTATTCTGCTAGCTTGGTTAAACATATCACAATCAATTCAACGCCATTCAATTCTACATGTTATTAGTATAGATGCACGCCTAATAATTTTTTTATTTTTTTTTTTAAACAGACATTATATCAAATTAATCAAGTCCAATTACCTAGGTCTTCCCATTCAGTCAGGCTTTACCTTATTATCTGCTAACTTTCTTACTTTTGCTCGAAGTTACACCCATTGTTCTATCTCTTTAAGCACTAAATTGTTAATACCTGTCTCTGCCCTGGGGTGTTCCATTTCTATCTTGATCTCCCAGCAACGCTGGCATAATTTTAAAGGTCAAGATTTATAGAGACAATGTATAGGGATGTTTGTCCACACATTGCTTGGCCAGGGTTCTAGATTGGACCTCCCAGCTGAGCGCTGGCATAGTTTTAAAGGTCCAAACTCTTAGCTCTCCCAGCAGAACGCTGGCATAGTTTTAAAGAGCAAGATATATATAGATATTTTATTAACACATCATTTGCATCTGGGTGGGGCTCGAGCTCTACTTTTCTTTTAAAAGACAACTATTAACAGCTTTCTAACATGTCCCTGTGGACTTCTTAATCGCTTTGGGGAAGAAACTCAGGTAGAACTTCTCTTCAGTTCACCTGATGGTGGCCAGTTCCTGAGTTTGTTACAACTTGATGGACTAAGCTTATAACCCTAGGATCCAGAGTTCCCTCTGGGGGCCATCCTACACCAAAAGTGGGCCATTCTGACTCACAAAATATTTTTAAATTAGCCTGGGTTGATGGGGGGTCCCCATGATCCCCATTATATGCCTTCTTAAAATTCTTCAACATACACTGGAGGGGTGTTCTCAGAACACTACCTCCTCCTCCCTGTTTACATAAACCTTTTGTGCTTCTCTTAACAGAACCTTCATAGCTTCTGTGGTCCAATTTTCTCTCTTTTGTAACTTCTTAGCAATATCCGGCCAGGCTTTGGTAACAAACTGGATTTTCACCAATTGGATATTTAGAGCATTGTCCGGATCTACCCCAGCGTATTTCCGCATTCCGTCTTTAAGACGCTGCAAATCTATCACCGGGTCCTCATCTTTCCCTTGATTTATATTTACTGCTTTGGTCATGTTTTGTGCTTGTGGAATAGCTTCTTTCATTCCTTTTATGATTATTGATCTCAAATCCATCATATTCTGTCTTCCCTCTGCATCATTATTATTCCAATTTGGCCTTACTAATGGGTATTTAATGTCCCCTCTGATTTGATTTCCTTGTACTCCCGGATTCTCCCTTTCCCAAATTGCCATTGCAGCTGTCCTAATTAAATTTCTTTCCTCTGGGCTAAACAAAGTTCTCATTATATTTTGCATTTCATCCCAGGTATAAACGTTAGGTCCTAATAGGGCATCCAACTGATCGCTTACGGTCAGGGGATCTTCAACAAAACTTTTCATTTCTTTCTTAAATGCCCGTACTTCGGACGATCGCAAGGGTTCATGTACATATGTTATGATCGGAATCCCATTGGGATCATTTCTGTTCGGGGTTTCCCTTAAGGGGAATTGCTTAATTTGTTCTCCTTCTTGTGTGGAATCCAAAGGAGGCTGTCTAATTAGTTCCTCTTCCTCCATCTGCCTTGTTAAATCTTTCCTCACGTTTGCTAGCTCATTTCCCCTACAAACCTCCCTTTTGTTTCACGTAATCATACAGATTACGGCATTGAAAGTAATTTTACAGCGCCATCTCGTGGCCACTCAACATTATCATTTTTCCACTATATAAAACAACATAAATTAACCATATCTTCTTTGTTCAACCTCAAACTCAAAATCTCCCGGTTATAGGGCGGGGATCCCCATCCAGCCAATATTCTGCCCAAAGGGCCATTCGGGTTGATTTTCAGTTTGGGGTTTTTCTGGATCCTTTTAACACACTTTTTCCCTGACTCAGTCGACTTTGTATTACCCCCCATCTCTCTTATGGGTAGGTAGCCTTCCCTTGAGTATGTGCTCCTGTGTCCCTCCCAGCAATTCCTTTCAATTCCACACGTCACCGTCTCCGGATATTCACAATATCCCCATCACTCATTCCGTCCTGCGAATCTCCCCTGAGATTCCTCAAAAGGACTTCCACCCGGCCCCTTTGCTAGTTCTCACATCCACACACTCCCTGACCGCCCTGGGTCTTGTGTTCTGGTGTCTTTACCAGGTACTCACCAGGGTTCTGTGCACAGATGTTTCCCGGTCGATCTCCAAGCCGGCTTTTCCTCTTTATTCAACCTCTTTCCCTTTATTCAACCCCCCCTACTGCTCGTCTATCGCACAATTTTTACGGGCTTCCAAGAGCTGCGCAGTCCTCTGGGTGATTCTTCTCCTTTCAAAAAGGAAAGGGGTGCACCTGAGGAGAATCCCTCAGAGTTCCAGCGCAGATTGGATCCCGGACACGAGCCCCCAATTTGTTTGTAGAATTTTAAAAGAATTCTAGAGACGAGGTTCGGGGTAGAAGAATAAAATTCCTTTTTATTATCCAAAAATCAGAGTTAATTTGAAAACGGTTTGCAAAGCGTTGGTGGGTCTCACCCTGACTTCACCTGAGTCACAAAGGAGAGCCACACCAAATTCGAAAGTGAAACAATAGTTATACCCTCCCTAACTCCTCCTACTCCTGGTCAGCTAGCCTGACGAGGGTGGTTACAGACCAATCAGAGACAATAATTGCCCTATCTTTTACCTTATTTGGGAATACAATTTTTAACCAATTAGCCCTTGGCATCCTTCTGGCCAATCAAGCAATCACATTTTTCCCGCTCAATTCATAGCCACTCCTCTTACAGTTCATTGTTCTCCTCTCAAGCATTTACATATTCCTTCCCTCCGCCATTACCACATGGTATAGCTCCCCCTAGGGGACTATTTCAGTAAAATATAAACACTTTATATTATTTTATTACTCCATAGATAAGAGTCAGTGGAATTCAAGAGGGGGTTGGATTTGGGTCTATTGTGGGATATGAATCTCTTTCATCACCTATATAAGAAGGTGTCACATACTGGGCCAAACACAGAACTGTGAATTATGGCAGTCTTCTTCAATCTGAAAGTGTTGGATTTCAGTTTCCTAACCCAATCCTTCACCCATATCACTAATGGAAAACACCAGTTTAGGAAAATCCCATTCATAGAGGATCAGAAAGAAGGTCCTGAAAAAGCTATTTAACAGCCTAACCTAGCTTTGAAAGGGAGAACGAATAAAACTCAAGAGTTTCCCCCCACTTCTCTTTTAAGAGAGAGAAGAGAGTATGTAGCCAAGAGAGATGAATATTCCAATTTCGCGATTCTATATTTTATCATATAATATCAGTAATCCTTCTGGTGTCATGTTTCCATCCTGACCTACTCTGAAGGGTTAACACAAGTTAATTTCAGAGTACTGATTTTTTTTAAAGTATGCTACCTATTAGGATGAGCAGATCACACTTAGATCCTTTTATAAGCAGGGCATGCAAGGGGTTAAATGTTTCTCTTGAATCTTCTTGAATATGTAGCAAAGAGATATGAATATTCCACCTTTAGGGTAGAGATCTTCCAGAACTGTTTTCTATTGCAAAACACCCTTGGGCTATGGAGAATGTTTTCAAGTGCTCTCTCTATTTTCCAGGGGCAGATTCCCCAAACTTCAATTAAGCCGACCTTTCTGAACCAATCAGACAGTGTATCAACTTAAATGACGCACTTTATTAGAAAACCAGCAGCTCCAACAAATATCCCTCAGATAAAAGGAGGAGAGAAATGTTCATCTCTGAACCCTGTTCATTTTCATGGGTAGGATAGTTTCACTAAAACTCCAAGATTTCATTTCTGTTGTCTGGCATTCAGATATTAGTGAGCAGGTATATGCTTGCTTAATATGGACAAAACTATTTAACACTCCTTAATTGCATCACAAAGGCTTTGAAAGCACTCAATTTCCCAACCTTTCAAAGAAAGATTATGCAGAGGTGGGGGGTGGGGTAGGGTGGGGGACAATTTCCTGACTATATCCATAAGCATGAGCAATTGCAGCAGTCTTTTTTCATTGTTCCAATTTTATAGAATTGCAATGTTTCCCCCTCTCTCTTTTTAATGTTTAGGAGTGGTTTTGTTTTATTGGAATTCTTTATTTTACTATAATCACCAGCTTTTACCAATCTAATCAACTGATTTGTGTGTCCCCCCCCCAGCCTGTTCAAAGGGGACACAAAAATATTTTAAGTAAATACAAATCAAATAGAGTAAAATAAACCTCAATTATTTTCCTTTTATCAGCAGGAGACAATCTGATGCCCTCCAGATGTTTTAGAGCAACTTTCATAAAACTCTGCTAGCCTGGTTAATGATAAGGAATTGTGAGAATTCCAGCATAGCTAGACGTGACCTTCATTTCATTATCAAAGATGCTAAGACTCAGCCTAGTAAAATAACAGCAAACAGCTGGTTCCAACTCCATAAAGCCAACATAAAAACTCAACTCCTCCAATATTTGCATGCTACAGGCAATCTAGCAGAGCCTTTAGATCAGTGTTTTTCAACCTTGGGAACTTTAAGGGGTGCATTTCAACTCTCAGATGCTGACTGGCTGGGGAAGTATGGGAGTTGAAGTCCCCCTGTCTTAAAATTTCCAAGGTTGAGAGACACTGCTTTAGATGTGGAAAATGGCAAGAAGATCATGGGTTTTCAGTGTCTTCAATCCCCCTCTTAACAATAAGAGTTGTAATTAACAAGTTTCACTTTCCACCATAAATCAATCCAAGCTCAACTACTCCCCCCCCCTTTTTTTTCTTAGTCAGTAAAGTCAACCAATAATTCTAACAACAATTACCAGCAATTCAGATTGACTGAATTCAGAATAATTTATTTCTAGGAAAACAGGTTTAGAACTTGCCTTTCCAGCTCTAGCAAGTCATTGCAGATTGATGGGGTGATAGCCTGGGAGTGGGGGACATCAGCCAGATTTGACACACGTCTTCATAAAGATGAAAATCAGATTTTATAAATATAAATATTGCCTTCACATTGCTATCTCTCTCTTATACACACTCTCTTAATTCTTGACATTTCTGCTAGGAATAATAGCTCATTTTAAAAAATCATTTTATTCAAGAAGGCAGATTCTGTAGAGCAAGTTTTGCCTTTAGTCCTAAATTTTGTATTAGCAAAAGTGCCTGCATCATAGTCTGACAGCATATCACTGGGGTTTAAAAGATTATGTTTATAGGATACAATGATGTTCTCTTTTCTTTAAAGTCATTTGTACAATTGGTCATTCCTCACAGGGCACCAATCTAAACTATTTTGGCATCTTTATTGTCCTGTGTGGTACGTTGATATATAAGGAGCTACAGAATTCACAAAAGGTATTAGTGAGTTCCTGACATTTGAAATACTCTACAAAGAAATGGAGAGTATAGCAGCTGGATTTCAGATCTAATTAATTTCCTTCCAGTTATCCTTGCATTCATTCACAGTTGATTTCACCCTAGGCAACAGAGATACTATAATTCTCTTTGTAGTATAGTAAATTGGTTTAATTTTGACTGCATTATGACAGCATCCTGCTATAATATTTCTTCTTCGTGCTCTATTCCTTTGAATAGCTGACTTCATATCAAAATGGGTGTTAATGCAAATGTGTAGAGATTCTTCACCATACCAGCAGCTACAAATACGGCATGTGTGTGTGTGAAGTAGAACTTCATAATAATTTTAATGTTTATTTATCAAAGCAAATCTGTTTGAATCATTTGAATTTATCTCTGATATCTGAGGAGCTGTCTCATCCCGAGCGGCTTACTCTACTCCACTTGTTCCAGCAGGAAGGCTGTACTTCAGATCCCATCTGCCAAAGAATTTCTGCTGGCAGGATCCAGGAGAAGACCCTTTTCTGCTATGGCCACTGCCAAAACAAAATCTGAAATATTATCCTGTTGGAGATGCGGTCTGGTCCCACACTCCTAGCCTTCCAGAAGACCTGAAAACTTCTTTGCCTGGGGCTACATTGGAGGGTAGGTATAAGTGGTGGGATTCACTTTTTTTACTACCAGTTCTGTGGGTATGGCATGGCTTGGTGGGCATGGCAATAGCAATATTGCAATAGCAGTTAGACTTATATACCGCTTCATAGGGCTTTCAGCCCTCTCTAAGCAGGGGAAGGATACTGCAAAATCCCCATTCCCTCCCCACTCCAGGGGAAGGTTACTGCAAAATCCCCATTCCCTCCAGAGCAACTGGGATTCAGGAGGCAGAGAATAGATGGAGGTGGGGCCAGACAGAGGTGGTATTGACCGGTTCTCCGAACTACTAAAAATTTCTGCTACCGGTTTTCCAGAACTGGTCAGAACCTGCTGAATACCACCTCTGGTATGTATGTAAATGATGGGGTAAAGAAGAAGCCCAGTATGAGATGGGTGTCAGGAGGGAGGGAGAGAGGGAAAGATAATTGGTAAAAATTTCTTTCTTTCAAATTTATCACCCTTCTGGTGGTTCAAAGTGACTCTGAGCAGCTTGCCTGTTAATTTACTTAGTTGACTTCAACATCTGACTGGTTCTAATAGGTGTTTAACTAATTTCATAGAATTGCATAGATTTTTTTTCAACAAGAACCCATAAAGTTGTTTACATGAATCCCAACAATTGCCATTCAGGTTGAAAATTCTTTTGTGGCTTGAGGAAAGCCAGTTTTGGAAAAAAAAACTGTTGCCCTATTACTCACTAAAAGTACAGTTACAGCAATTTTGAGGTTTCTCTCCTTAAGCCACTATACAAATTGTAATATCCAGAATTTAAGCCTGCTCTTATTCAGATTAAAATTGCTTACATTGACTTGACTTCGGAAAACCATTAAAGTATGATGTTATTTTTAAAAATGCCTGTGAATTTTTGAACTCTGATACTGAAGATTACTTAAGACTCAACCTAAATATGACACTGAAAATCTGTTTTTTTAAAAAAACATATTCATCCCAGTCCTATATAAAAGGTATATATACTTTTGTATAACAGGGATGGAAGTGGGAGTGGTCAAAGATGAAAAGGAACAAGTCTTCTTCCCAGAATTGCATGTAACCATGGGACATGCATGCCAAGTTTTTGGTTGATTAGTTGATTTTCTTTTTGCTGTTTGTTTGTTATATAGCTTTACATACATTTATATAGCTATCCATCTTATATTGAACTCTTCTCAAATTGAGTCAATCTAAAATCTTCCTTAGTTACCCCAGTATTTAAAGGTATGTATTACCCTTTAAACCAACAGCACTCAATTACATCTAAAGGTTCCCCTTGCACATATATGCTAGTCGGTCCCAATTCTAGGGGGTGGTGCTCATTTCCGTTTCAAAGCCAAAGAGCCAGCGCTGTCTGAAGACGTCTCTGTGGTCATGTGGCCAGCATGACTAAACACCGAAGGTTCACGAAACGCTGTTACCTTCCCACCAAAGGTGGTCCCTATTTTTCTACTTGCATTTTTTTACATGTTTTCGAACTGCAGAAGCTGGGACCCTCACTCCATTACATAGCGCTAGCTAGGGATTCAAACTGCTGAACTGTCAACCTTTCTGATCGACAAGCTCAGCATCTTAGCCCCTGAGCCACTGTGTCCCTCTCAATTACATCTACAATGATATAAATCTATGACATTTTGCACCAATTACCACAAAGGTAAATTACAGAAGATGTACTGTATTTTTCGGACTATAAGACGCATTGGAGTATAAGATGCACCAAGATTTTGAAGAGGTAAATTTTTAAAAAAAGTTTTTGCCCTCTGCAGGCCTCATTTTTTGTGAAAAACAGGGCATGCAGAGAGTTTGAGAGGCCTGCAAAGTGCTCCTGGGGGGGGCAAAAATGACCAAAAAAACAGGCCATTTTTCACTCGTTTTTGCCCTCTCCAGCCCAGAAGAGCACTTTGCAAGACTCCCAAACCTTCTGCACATCCATTTTTGCAAAGGGGGTGGGGTTTTGGGGCCCCAAACATGCTGTATTCAATGTATAAGATGCACCCAGTTTTTCACCCTCTTTTTTGGGGGGAAAAGGTGCATCTTATACTATACGATAATCTTATACATCAACGATAATCAACCCAATACCTATTGGCCACTGCAGGCTGGAGCCAACTATGCCCTCTCTCTTTCTCCCTCTCCCAACATTGTGTCAAGGAAAGTAGGAGAGTTTAGCTCTTAAAACTGGACTATCCTTCAGTGTGCTACATTACTTCCTGAAGCCCATGGATCATTACCCAGTGGCTTCTGCTGTTTGATGTGGTAAACTGACAAAGTCAGTTCTCCTGCTTTATGTGAGACTCCTCCAGCCTGCTACTCAGTAGATTGGGAAGAATTAGCGTGTTTCAGTCTACATGGGGGCACTGATGACGTTACATAATTAGGAAATGAAACATCTGCAGAAGAGGTGGTATTCAGCAGGTTCTGACCAGTTCTGGAGATCTGGTAGCGGAAATTTTGAGTAGTTCAGAGAACCAGTAAATACCACCTCTGGCTGGCCTCGCCCCCATCTATTCTCTGCCTCCCAAGTCCCAGCTGATCAGGAGGAAATGGGGCTTTTGCAGTAACCTTTCCCTGGAGTGGGGAGGGAATGGGGATTTTACAGTATCCTTCCCCTGCCACGCCCACCAACCACGCCAACAGAAGCGGTAGTAAAAAATGTTGAATCCCATCATTGATCTTCAGGCAAACAACTGAGCTTGGAGAGTGTCGAGGACTCAACAATTCAACCCCGAACTACAGATATTCTCTTCTGTTGGGATCAACCCTCCTGCCAAACTCCATTCCTATGTGGAAGCACATTACTACCCATTTGCCAAAATCATCCACCCATCACAGTTCTGCTGTGATGGGTGAATAGTTTCCCCTCTGATGACGATATTCAGAAAGGGGAAGGCAGCAAGACTTGAGAGTCTATCCAGTGGCTTTGTTAGCACACCCTATATCCCAAAATCAGAACAAACACCAGAAGAGATGCAATGGAGTAAAGATAAGGACCAGTCAATAATATACCTGTATAGCTTTCTGCCACTTCAGGGGTGGATGGATATTACTTTAATGAGTGATGGGAGAGGGATCAAGCTCTCTGCCATCTTTCAAGGAGAAAGTAGATATAGTTGAAATTAGGTGTGGAATTCCCCTAGACCAGAAGTATTACTACCAGAGTATATCTAAAATAAACTAGTGAAGAGTTGGGTGGGCAATTAGGAACACCAGGACTCTGAGTTAGGCTGAAAGGTTGAAAAACATCTTGGAAAAAGCCTATGGCAAAACACTTCTGAACTCTTGACGGGAAACATGTTGGTATCCATATAGATCCCAGAAACAGGATTCCCCCCTAGGGTGATTCACCTTTACCTTACTAACAGGAGAAGTTACTTTACAAAAGCAGAAGTAAGCCAATCCAGTTGAGCCTGCTTTTACCATTGCACTTCTGAATTAGCATTACCTTTTGACATCTGCATGATCTCATGCATTTCAGAAAGGATGAGCGGCTGTCAGGGTGATATAAACTTGACACAATCATTCTGCTGTTGCTCTTAGCCTTGGAGGAGTCTGGAAGAGAAAGTTCAACTTTTTTCAAATCTCAAGGACCTGGGAAAATTGAGATTCAGTTGAACTTGCGGGGTGGGGGGAGTGGTTAAGGTGTTCCCTGTTAATTCCAAGCTGATTCAAGCTTTACTTGAAACAATATACTGGGTGTTATAATAACCCAGCTTAGCATGCTATACGAACACAATCAATCTCACTGTCAAAAATAATAATAATGGAACAATTCCTGGGAGTCATGGGGATCAATGACTATCAGTCCTGAAGACAGTGTGGTTATCTCTGAGGTCATCTGCTGGGAGATTAGTGGTCTTCCTTCTAAGGTTGGTTGGCCACTATGACAATAGACTGCTGGATTAATTGGGCCAGGGTCTGTTCCATAAGAGCAGCTTATCCTCTTAAATCCTACTGGATTCACTAGAAGTATCAGTACCACTTTATAAAACCTTGTAAGGCTACATCTGGAATACCACATCCGGTTTGGGTCACCACATTACAAAAAAGATGTTGAGACTTTGGAAAAAGTTCAGAGAAGAGCAACTAAGATAATTAAAGGCCTGCAGACTAAAACATATAAAGAATACTTGCAGGAACTAGGCATGGGAAGCCTGGAGAAAATAGGGACTAGGATTGACATAATAGCAGAATTCCAGTATTTGAGGGGCTGCCACAAAGAAGAGAGGGTCAAACTATTCTCCAAAGCACCTGAAGATCAGACAAGAAGGATGGAAACTAATCAAGAAAAGATCCAACCTAGAACTAAGGAGAAACTTCCTAACAGTGAGAACAATTAACCAGTTGAACAGCTTGCCTTGTGGGTGCTTCATCACTCCAGGCTTTTAAGAAGAGAATGGACAATCACTTGCCTAAAATGGTGTAGGGTCTCCTGCTTGAGCAAGTGATTGGGCCAGAGGACCTCCAAGGTTTCTTCCAGCTCTGTTCTGATTAATTGCAATTCTGGACGCTTTTTGAACATGATATTGTTAGGTCTACATAATAGCAAGTTTCAGTCTGCAACCTTTGGGCTCAAGGTAGGGATCTTTGTAGCAGGTCCCTTTAGAAGTCTTGCCTTTTACTCCAGAATCCCTTTCAACACTTTACACATTGGCCTCCCTGTAGTAGACAGTGATTCTAGGGAAGGCCATTCTAGAGCAAACCTGTCAAAGTGGTGGCCATGGGGCTGAATGCGTCACACGCAGGCCATGCCCACCCCGGATCCACAAAGCCAAAAAATAGTCACCACGGGATGCGATCGAGTTTGACCCCTGTGTTCTAGAGCTACCATCAGTTTCAGTAGACAGTGCTGAACCAAATGGATCTATTCAGTCCAAGATACACTCATAACTACTGCACCCTTCACAAAGTACAACAAAATAATAGTGAAAGGGGACACGGAGTTGTGGAAGTCAACAGATCCAAAAACAGAATTTGAACAATCAGTAGCCACTTTCCAAAGTGACAGTGTGTTGTCTGCTTATGCTGAAAACAAAAGTTTATGATTTATGATTTATGATTTTATTAATATTTGTAGGCCGCCCTTTTCCCTGAGGGGACTCAGGGCGGCTCACATAAAATCAGGGAGGGGGAATAACAAAACAATGACAAAGACACATATAATAAAAGTAATAAGCAACATACATTCATCATTCGGGAGGGGCGGCTATCCTTGTCCCCAGGCCTGACGGGCTAGCCAGTTCTTAAGGGCTGTGCGGAAGGCCTGGACGGTGGCGAGGGTACGAATCTCCACGGGGAGTTCGTTCCAAAGGGTCGGGGCTACTACTGAGAAGGCCCTCCTCCTTGTGGTTGCCAGCCGGCACTGGCTGGCCGATGGAATACGGAGGAGGCCCAACCTGTGAGATCTAATTGGTCGCAGGGAGGTAATTGGCAGAAGGCGGTCTCTCAAGTATCCGGATCCACTACCAGTTGATTCCCCCCCACGCAGAATTCAGAAAACATATTTACCTACGACAGGAACTCCCAGCCCTGTCACCACATCTCGCTTTAGGGATCAAGATGTGACAGTGGGAGGGAGCTCCTCTTGTCTGAACAAGTCCAGCATAGAATTATTGTCTGAGCAAGTCCAGCACATGTTGGAATCCACAACCAGCATCCCCAGTCCATCTCTTTTAGATCAAGACCTTTGTGCTCCCAGGAATAGCACTTTGAAGTTAGCTGAAACAATCTGCTAGTCATATTTGATGCGATTTTGTTTCCTAATGTTGCATGCAGATAAATTTGAGCAACATAGTATTAAAGCAAAGTGAGAAAGTTAATCAATGACCTGCCAATCAATTCCACTCCGAATCCAATAACAAAGCCATCTCATATTTCAGGGTGGCCCTAGGGTGGCAATTGCAATACATGCTGGATTAGGGTGGCAACAGCAAAGTAGGTGGACAGAGTTGTGGGGTACACAGTTCCTATGATCCCCAAGCTAAACAATTGTTATTAAATATTTACTCAATCCTTTTGCTAACTGGTGCATTATTAAACATACGACCAATCTTTCTGCTAACTGTGAGGATGCAATCCCATCACTTGTGTGGAAACAACACTGAGCCACCAGTGGAGGAAACTACAGCTGCTGCTGTACATGAAAACCACCACCTTGTCCCCCACTATAAGGAGCCAACTACTTTGACACATCTGGAAAAAGAACTATTCAAATGAGGACTCAAAGATTCATTAAAAATCAAGCTACACTCAATTTCTTCAGCCCTTTTTTAAAAAGCCCATTTTGTGGTTTGTACCACAATAAACATTCTGTGACCAGATCAATATACTATATGCCTGAGTTTTACCAAAAGGTAAGTAATGTTGAACTAGCTTCCCTTCTTTGTCTGACTATTCACTTATTGCATGGTAATATTCCCACACATATTTGTAATGTTTTAACAAAGGGCTTCTGAACAAGGACAGGGTTTAAGCAAGAGAAAAACAGGAAAAAAAGACATTGTCTAAAGACATTATACTTCACAGCATCATTGTGGCCCATTGTTTTTAGCAAACAAGGCCTTATTACAAATATCTGGTAATTACCAGTATATTTCAGTGGGGCCATGTGTCGTCCACATAGCATCATCAGTTAATTTAAAAACAAATAAACACATGATCTAATATCCCAGGTACTGTATTGTAGAACAATTTCAGGGCAGCTTTCTCAAACCAGATGTCCTCCACATGTGTTATAATAATTGTCACCATTCCCAACCAAAACTCTCCTTTTCAAGTTGGGTAGGAATCATGGAGGTTGTACGCCAACAGACCGGATTGAGTTGGCTTAAGCAAGAGGGAAACCATCACCAATAATTACAGGAAAGGAAACCCTTCACGTTCAGGAGATATGGGGTGGAAATACTGTGCACCGAATGTTGCAATGATTGACCACATGGAAGGCTACCTCTTAGTTTTTCACACCACCAATCTACTAACTCCTTTTGGAAATGCGCAGCACATGGGATTCCCTTTTGCCTTCTTTGTGTTTGCAGTGGTGCTTCATCACCATTCACTCAATCCCTCTCCCTTTCGGCAAACTTCCAACTTTTTCTCTGACTCTCCTGCACTTAAGGTCTCTTCACAAGAACTTCATGCAAGATGAAAAGCTGGAATGTTAACACACCCTGGACTTGGAGAAGTTCAAAGCTAGAGAGCCCTCAAAAGACAAAAGACAAGGAAGAGGCTTAGTAACAGCAGTTGAAAAACTCAAGGAGGCCGCGGCTATTCATTGCAGCACCCAATCATCTCTTTTTTCCCCAAAACTTCATCAGGGCAGGGGTGAAATTCAGCAGGTTCTGACAGGTTCTGGAGAACTGGTAGCAAAAAAATTGAGTAGTTCAGAGAACCAGCAAATACCACCTCTGGCTGGCCCCAGAGTGGGGTGGGAATGGATATTTTGCAGTATCCTTCCCCTGGAGTGTGGAGGGACTGGAGATTTTGCAATATCCTTCCCCTGGAGTGGGGACTTTGCAGTATTCTTTCCTTGCCACGCCACTAAGCCATGCCCACAGAACCAGTAATAAAAAAAACGAATTTCACCACTGCATCAGGAGTTCTCCAAGCCCACATTCAGATGTTCATCTCACATATATTTTTAATCTTGGAGGATCCAATCTGGATCGGTCACCATTTTTAATCTTTCCCTACCTCAATAAGATGCTTATCCTGCTAAACCTCAGAAGCAACAGAAACCACCACCACCACCATTTCACCAAGGCGGTCAAAGTTGGTTCCACAACTGCCTAGGCTCAAGCATGCCATGACTTCTTGGGACAGCTGGAAGAGGGTTTGGATGGATGGATGGATGGATGGATGGATGGATGGATGGATGGATGGATGGATGGATGGAATAAGAACCCCAACAACAGAGCAAAGCACTTGGAAAGGGAGGGGGAAGTGAGAATCATGAGTTGGGTAAAAGCAAAACCTGACCATCAACATAACATACAATCACACCCAAGCCTTGATAGAAATGGAGGGGGAGGATATGCATAGAGCAAAAGAGAGGAGGGGGAGGTGTCCTTGGGGGGGGGGGAGAGAAACCCGACTGGGAACCCCGGTCTATGTTCTTTAGGAGGATGCGATGGCTCGGCTTCCTCTACTCACTGCCCACTAGATGAATTGGCCGAGGGCAACGATGGGAACTGTAGTCCGACCTAGGAGTGGAGGATCGCCCGCCTGAACAACTAGCATCACAAAAGCGAGCCTGTGTAAAAGAGTCGGCTGCGAGCCGAAATCCCCCTGCAAACAGATCCAGCTACCCCCAGGAGGATAAACGAGGGCACGGTGGAAACATTTTTGCTAACAAAGAAGTCATTGACCACTTCGGAGGAGAAAAGCCGGGCTGGGGGCTGATCAGCCGGAACGAGAGAGTTCCCGACCGAACGGAAAGAAGAAGAAGGAGGAGAAGGAGGAGGAGACGGCCGTCCCGCGCGCCCTCAGGGTAGCCGAGTTACCTTTGCCGCCCGTTCATCCCTCCTGATGCCGGCATTCCGCTCGCACCACCGCTTTGCTTGCCAAAGGCAACCCAGGCATGCCGAGGCGACTTACCTTCGACCACCCCTTCACCTGCTGGCCACGCCCTGCCATTGCAGGCCACGCCCCATCGCCCCGACCTCCTGGCCCCGAAACCTCCCTCAACGACGCCCTCGCTGATTCAGCTCTGATGTAGCAGGGAATGAGGCTTCGATGGGTGCAGATACTGCACGCCTGGCCTCGTCAGGTGTGGCGGCCCCGAGATGTCCCAGGACTCGCGCATCGAAGTAGGGGAGGGATGGGGGGCAAAGAGGGAGACGAGAAAGCCTTCCAGCCAGGGCTTCTCTTTTGGGAGCAGTTTTCCAAACTCCCCAAGAAGTAGACCAGCTCCGGAGAGTTTTCAGAGCTCATGAATAAGACGCGTGTGAACTTTTTTAAATAAAAGTTTTTTGTTATTTTTCCCTTTCAAGTACATTCACAAATATACATTCTTATCATTGCTATTTAATATTTGTCTATTCATCATTAGTCTCTATAATTATTTTTACACACACGTATAATACATTTTGCCACCCTGTGCCTCTATCTTATTTTGCAACAACCTTACTCCTTCCATCTTCTCAACCTCCTTTCTCTGCCTTCTCCTTTCCTCCTCTCCTTCCTCCTTTCTTCTTCCCCTCTCTTTCCCCTCCCCTCCTCCCTTCTCCTCTTTCTTACCCTCTCTCCTACTCTTAATTCCCCATCCTTACTTTCTCTGCTTCACCCTTTCTTCCTTTGCCTCCCCATCCCCTCTCCTTTCTCCTGTTGTTGCCCTTGCTTATTTACTTTCTCTGAGGGGGAACTTTCCATGGGTTGTTGGGCTACCCTTTCCTGCCTCCCTCGGTGTCAGAAGACAGGATGGCTGGGAGGGTTAGTTTAGCAATCTAGGAGTTGGGTAAATATACTATTAAGTCCTTTACATTTTTTTTATCATATACACGAGTAGTTGAAACATGGCATTATTATTGTGGCTGATTATCAAAAGCTGCAGTTAGTAAAGAAGGCACAAGATCTCTCAGTGAAACTTTCAAAAGATTTTGGGCTTCTTTGCACAACAAGCTTAGGTCCCAGTTAAAACCTTAATAGGAAATTAGTACAATACGCCAACATTTGATTAATTTGAAACTTGATTTCCACCTTCCACCTCCCCCACTGCTTTATTGGGCCAACTCAGATTGTTTGTTCAATTTATGATTCATTGCCTAACGTAGATTCAGAAAATAAGCAATTTAACCTTGGTGAACAAACCAAGCGATTTTATCTTTAGGTGTGCGTCTTGGACCTTTTGAAACCTTGCCTATATTAGAAATAGCGTATTTTTGAGCAGAGAAACTAACGTCATGTGACATTTCAATAGCAAAGCTTGTAACATTCTAGCTCTGTCTTGCCTAATCTGTAGGAACAATCCAATTTTTCCAGTCCTGCGGTCTCATGTTGGATGACAAATGACAGGAACTGACCATCATTGAAGTGGAAAAGATTGCTGTAGTTCTCCCCAAATGCCTTGCTATGCGTAAGAAGCTGATCACCAGAGCAAGATGCTTTAAAAGGGAATGAAGATAGGGATTAGCCATTGGTATAACAGCCAGTTTCTATTCATTTGCTTTAAAAAGGAAAGGAATCAAACTCTCAGCAAGTTTAATGGCTGTTTTGCTTTTGTTTCAATCTGTTGTTTGGAGCCTATCTTGACTATAAAACTCAAACTACCAAGATTGGATTTCAGAATGAAAAATAGTAAAACAAGACAAGCTGTTGTTAAGTCTGCATTTGTAACTGGTAGATATTCATGTGTTGCTGATTTGGTTAAGTTGTGCTGTTTTGTTCTTACTTCTTTGTATTGCATTTCATTGTTGTTTTGATGTGCTTAAGGGGCCTATGACTTGTAATAAAGTCCTTCCTTCCTTCCCTCCCTCCCTTCCTCCTTCCTTCCTTCCAAATTACCAGCAGTTAGCCACTATCTACATCAATTATCATCATCATTTTACCCATTGTATATCCACAGCAGGATGAAGGGCGTTTAGATATGTTTCCAACCTATATGGTCCTGAGCTTTCTTTTGCCAATTGGGCCCCAATACTTGCTGATATTATTGATCCATTTTCTTTTAGGTCTCTTTGGTGGACACTTTTTATCACGTGGGATCCATTCTATGACTGCCTTGGTCCACCTCCCATCAGTTCTTTTTGCTACGTGACCAGCCCATTTCCATTTCACTTCTTTTACTCTCTTGATGATATTGTATACTTTTGTTTGTTCTCTAATCCTTGTGCAGGTCTTTCTATATTGTCTTGTAATGCCAAGCATGTATCTTTCCGTAGCTCTTTGCACCACTTCCTAGCTTTTTTATCACTTGTGAGGTTAGTGCCCAAGGCGTATAGTCTTTCTAACAATTCTCCTGTATTGATAGGCATTCTGGAAAGAGCCATTGGTGAAATTCCATGAAGTTTTTCCACTTAATCAACAGGGACGAGCAGTTTAAATTCCGCAGGATCTGATCCTATCCATTCCAGACTCCAAAAGGTCAGAAAACTAAACCTCTGGTCCTGGTGACCCACCCAAATTGGATCCTGCAACATTGTCTTGGGACAATTCGCCTTCATTTGTGAGTTTAGATTCTCTCAACTACTGTGACCCAAGTTTGCTATTTTCAGTGATAACCCTTCACTGCCATCTGCTGACTAAAATATTGGAATAGGTTGGGGGGAAAAAACAAATTGAACAATCCACTATAATATTAACTGCAACTGTTCTGCTAATGGGTTTTTTTTAAAAAATAATAATAATTCACTACTCTGAATAAACATTTGATGAGACCAGTAAACAAAGTTAATTTTCTTGAACTTTCTTTTGTTCATTTTCCATAACTTTTCTCATAACTAGCCCAGAAGGTGCCATTAGATGAGCAATGTGGCAAATTTACCAAGAAAATGAGTCTGATTGTCTTAGGGATGAATACAGAGTCCCTGATCACTTCCTGAATTGCTTCTCAGTATCTTCAGTACTCCAGAAGTCCTTCTTGGCAAGGTGAGTATTGATAAGACTTTGTTGCATCAATAGCCCTTCCTCTTACAGAGATTAGTAGCCTTGATTGGCCAAGAACTCCATGCATTCATACAAGCCAGAAGTCCTTCTTGGCAAGGTGAGTATTGATAAGACTTTGTTGCATCAATAGCCCTTCCTCTTACAGAGATTAGTAGCCTTGATTGGCCAAGAACTCCATGCATTCATACAAGCCTTGCCTTGGGCACACCTACTGCTAAGAGCTGAAGAAACTTCTTGGATGAGAAGCGAAAAGTCTTCAAAGAAAAACCAGAAAGTCCAGTTCCATCTTGAAAAAGCACCTTTGGGACAACCATGACCTGGATGACTGAGAATCTCAATAGACCTCCTGCTAAGGTACAGCAAAGGAGACCAGCCATACTTTGTGGGCTGTTTGCCAATCAGCACTTGAATTGCAAAATCTGTGACTGCCAGTGGATTTTGTAATGTAATCACTTGTATTTTCAGCTGCTCTTCCTCTCAATCTCGTTTCCTTGGTAGAATTGATTAGGCAGCGCAGCCCAATACTGCAGAAATGGTATCTGTATTCACACAATACAGTCTGGCTAGAGGAAGGTTGGCCCAATGTATATTGAGGCTAAACTGTTCCCTCTTTGGACTCCGAATGATCAGATTTCTGGGTTTGTAGCAGGGGTGGGCTTCAAAAATTGCAGCAATGGATGGGTGTGGCCATGGTGGGCATGGCCTAGTTGGCCTCCTGCACCACAGTAGGGGGGGGTTGCCCTCCCCAGGCTCCAAAGGCTTTCCTCGAGCCTCTGGAAGGGCGAAAACTACTTCCCCCAGGTTCTGGAGACTCTCGGGAGGCTGGAATCAGGCCCGTTTCTGGACTTCCGGTACCTCCAGTAGGCCTGTTTCTCCCCTCCCCGAGCCTCCGTGCGAGCCTTGCACTTACCTGGCATGATGAACAGGCTGCATAGAGATACCTGGGATCGGTGGGGCAGGATGGGAAAGGTAGGGTGGGCATGGCCAGTCAGGGATGGCATTTGGGGGTTCGCCAAACTGGGCAGAATCCTAGCTAAAGGATTGCCCGAAGCCATGCAAACTCCCAGCAGCCCACCCTTGGTTTGTAGAATGCATTGGATCTAAAAAGATTCTAGTCTCCAACCTTGGCAACTTTAACTTCAACTCCCAGAATTCCTCAGCCAGGGAACTCTGGGAGTTGATGTCCACAAGTTGCCAAGGTTGGAGACACCTGTTCTAGGCAACACACTGTAGGAATGTAACCGGTGGTTTCTTATGTATCCAACACAATGCAGGCACTCCTCAATTTACAATCCCAATTTGGGACAAGAATTTTCATTGCTAAGCAAGGCAGTTGTTAAATGAATCATGCGGCCATTAAGTGAATTTGGCTTCCCTGTTGACCTTGCTTGTCAGAAGCCAGCTGGAATGGCAATCGCTTGACCCCGGGATGCTGCAACTGTTGTAAATACAGGCAAGTTGTCAAGCGCCCAAATGTTGATCATGTGACTGTGGGGATGCTGCCTTAGTTATAACTGTGAGAACTGGCCAATAAGTCACTTTTGTCAGCGTACTTGTAACTTCAAACAGTTGCTAAACAAATGGTTATAAGTTAAGGACTACCTGTTCTGGGTTTGTACATTGTATTGGTCCTTATTGCAACATTCCTAGTTTCAGTTTAGCAGTCTTTAAATCCAGCATTGTGTCTTTAGGTTAAAACAAGCCATATCTTAGTGTTGTGGGTAAATTAAATTCAAGCAGTACATGTAATTCATAGGCAATCAGAGCTATTAATCTTTATAAACTCACAAATGTACCTGGTTGTTCTTATATTTCATGTGACATAAGCCAAACGATATTGGGGCCGTGGTTACACAAATGCCATAGAGATAGTTCTTGACTTACAACCTCAACTGAACCCAAAATTTCTGTCATTAAGCAAGACATTTGTTAAGTGAATTTTGCTCCGTTTTACAATCTTTCCTGCCACAATTGTTAAGTGAATCACTGCAGATGCTAAGTTAGTAACACAGTTGTTAAATGAATCTGGTTTTCCCATTGACTGCTTGTCAGATGGTCACAAAAAAGGATCACATGACCCCAAGACACTGCCACTGTCATAAATATGAGTCAGTTGCCAAGCATCTGAATTCTGGTCACGTGACCATGGGGATGCTGCAACGGTCGTAAGTATGAAAAAAGGTCATAAGTCACTATTTTCAGTGCCGTTGTAACTTTGAATTGCCACTAAACAAACTGTTGTAGAGCGAGGGCTACCTGTATAGCCTGTTTTAACAATTCATTGATTAAGAATAAATAAAGTAACATCTATATAGGTATATAAACTATATTAACTATTTTTCAGGTCTGGTATAAGGTGCTATATTTTGTGGCAAGAAAGTGGTGGAAGAAATGTCCTTCTGGGTTCAGCTCCAAGTGGGGAAGAAGACACTGGAGACATGGAGGCTGCTTGGAAAGATGGTTTAATGGTGGACAGAACCTCATGGCTTGAACTCCTGAACACAAAAGGGGGATCGCATGCTTCCAGATGTTGGGTGAAGAAGAGAAAAAGGCCGAGATGCTGAAAGTCCCTGGTTTTATGCCCTCTCTGGCTTTTGATCTTGAGCTTGTATTCTGATTGGTTGTCAGACTCCCATGGGGCCATGCGGGGGCAACTCTGTAGGCTGTGCTTTGAGTCCAAGTTTGGTTACCTTGTTGGCTGATGCAATTTTCCCAGGTGCCTTGTGGTGAGTTTCTGTAAAAGGCCAATCATACCTTTGTTATGTAGGGTAGACTAGCTCAGGCTTTAATGGCTCATTGAGAAAGAGGGGAGGAGCAGGAAGCTGCAGGGAACTAAGCAGGTAAGGCAGCACCCACACCTTTACTGTCAAAGGGCATGGTTTCTCTGATCAATTCCGTCTTTTTAGTGCCTGGCAAAGAGAATCTCCCAAGAATCTCCCCCCCCCAAAAAAAACCTCAAGAGAACAGTTAGGCAAATAAATAATTCTTTACTGAATTTCCTTGTACACCTCCCCCCCCACACACACATACACCCCACAATTCATCTCCCTTAAAGAAGGGCTTTAATGGGCCTCAAGGCAGGAGCCATATTTTGCAAACCAATGCTTCTTTTCAGGAAGTCAAAACAAGGAATAACAATAGGAGGATAAGCATGCAGAGAATGGAGGGGGAATTCCCCTGCTATCATTAGGCAGGATGTGCTTATCATAGAAGCTTATGGACCTTTATTGTAGGGCACATCTACCTATTGCTCAGGGAAAGGACGTCTGACTGGGCAGGGGTGCCTGTAAGTGCAGTCAGCAAACAGTGCTTCCAGCCTGCTTTTAAGAAGCCATTAATTTAATGGATTTAATTTAATGGATTTAAAGAGCCGTGATGGTGCAGTGGTTAGAATGCAGCATTACAGGCTAACTCTGCTGACTGCCAGGAGTTCGATCCTAACCAGCTCAAGGTTGACTCAGCCTTCCATCCTTCCGAGGTCTGTAAAATGAGGACCAGATTGTTGGGGGCAGTAGGCTGACTCATAGTACTGTAATGCACTATGAAGAGGTATATACGGTAAATCTAAGTGTTATTGCTATTAGTATTTGCAAATATGCCTGTATATATTGCTATATTTGCATAGACGCTTCTATATTGTGCCCATTGCGCTAATGGTTAAAGTGATGCATTTAAACCAGGAATAAAAGATTCAGGCACAGGTTTTATTGGTAATTATGAACCACTCAGGCTAAGCCTAATTTGTTTTACTGGATTGCTGTTTTGAAGAAAAGATGAAGTGAAATTCCTGCCTCTGCCCTGACATACAGTCTCCCCATACAATACTTGAATGAGAAATGGAAGGATAAAAATTCAACAATAGGCAATTTGCAGAATCCCATTCCTCATCACTTAGATCTCTGTAGACTTACTAGGATGTGGAGTGAATTTAATCTCTTGAATTGAAGGGCTGGATCCAGAGCTCTGCAAATGATTCAATCTATCCCAGTTCGTTCTGGAGACTGGATAAGCTGGGTCTACCTTTGAATCTAGAAAATTTCTAGAAGAAGGGCTGTTGATTTAAAAAATGCGGTACTATTATTTCTGATCAAGACTCTCTCTGAAATTAAACTGACTTCCAAACTATATTAGAAATTATATATTTTTTAAATTTAAATTAATGATCTTTATGAATTGGAGAATAAAGAATTGAAATAGCTGTTAATGGAACAATAGATAATCAATAGATACAAGTTCTTTTTAATGTTACTTCTTTGAAGCTAATCCATGAAAAGACTTTTATTTTCAACCTATTGGATTCCTCATGGAATTTATCAGAAGGGTTCTTTTTCTATTGTTGGCGTAAGAAACTTGAAGGTACATTAACATATATAATTGGTTATGTTTGGTTTTGGTTTATTTTAGAAGAATGTTGTAATATATATAAATAGAAGTCTGGATAATTATTTTCAAGTTATAATTATGTTATATTGAATTATATTCCAAAAGTGGAACCTGTTTTTTGAGAAGCTTTAGTTTTATGGAATATAGAATAATTATATTGAGGGGGAAATAATGTTACTATTCCAAAAATTGGATTCCAAAAATGTATAATTTATTCATTCTTTAAAAGATTACTATTTCTGCTAATAAAAAAATAACCATCACCCCCTTGGCATATATTTCATATTAAGTAAGAATAAACCACATTTTAAAAAGTATTTAAAACAAGTTTATTTTTATTTTTTGTTTTAGATTACAATTTTATAACTAATGAATATGTAAATATTACTCATATTTTGTGTTTTTATGTTTTTGTTTCTTTTTTTAAAAAATTGCAATAATTCCTCAAAAAACTTTACCATTTTTTCTGGACTTTGACAGAATTAGTGGTGATAAAAGGCATCTGATTCACTTTATTAGAATTTTGAACAGGTAAGCTTTTGTGTGGAAGAGAGATAAACTATTAATCATTATTTAGAAAGTACATGTATTATGTCGTAGATGCTGTTAGTGCTCAAAACATAAATTCCTTGCAAAGTGTATAAAAAGTACTGTAAAGAAAAGCCTATTGTCACAGTTTCCACTAGGGGGAACTTTTATATAAAATTAAAGCTACAGATAATTTATAGAGTTCTGAAAAATTCAGAAGCACAGCTATAGGGCATTCCTATAACCTGGCATGATGGCTGGGGAATGCTGAAATTCAAGTCCACACCTCTTAAAATTGCTAAGTTTGAAAAATAAAGGTTTAATTGTTATAAAACTATCAATAGCGGAACATACTGGATTCCCTGACTTTTACCATTACCATTTCTTCCTCAGAATTGAGTTATGGTGCTGTTGATGAGGGGGAAGGGGAGCAAGAACAAAGTTAACTTTGGATCCCCTCTCCCCTTGTTTGAAAAAAATTGAATCCACAAAAATTGGATAACATTGAAGTTCTTTGATAATTGGTAATTGGACATCAACAGGTGAGACAGATATGACATTTGCATTCCAGGGCTGCTATGGAAGCAGACACTAATGAAAGGATATAATAGGGATGTTTCAAATCACAAGGTTAGTCCCATTTGCCCAAAAAAATGCTAGCAAGAAAATATGTCCTCAGTGTACTGTAAAAAAGATGAAGTGCCATGCCAATAATGGCTTCTTTTTCTACTCAATTCTGCCAAGGGCAGCGGGCCAAACTATTTCAGCTGCAGGTGAAAGCTGTATGTGCCAGCTATTTTTCCTTTTGTTTAGCTGCAGAAGCATGTTCCAAAAAGGCTGAAGAAAGAATTTAAAAAAGGATTGTATAAGCATACAAAACATCTGTTAATATGTACTCTAGTAGTTCAAAATAAAGTTCAAGGTCCTAAGAGTTGCCAGATTAGATTAATAGCTATTATGGATGTATCACAACATACTTAAGTTTGCAGTCATTTGCACAAGCTCACGCACATTCACATACTTTACTTATATGGATGTAATTCCATTGAACTCATTGTACCTTATATTTAAATAGATATGGAAGTCCATCAATTTTCCTTGGGTGACTGGTAATCTAACTTTGTCTAACAGGCAACCTACAGGATATCAGATAATATGCTTCTTCCGCCTTGTTCAAGTATATGAAGTTTGGGCATTTTACTAGATTTTAATAAGGATCTAACTGGTGAGAAAACCAAGTAGGTATTACTGAAAGGAACAAGAGTCTACCCTATGTTCTAACAACCTAACACCTAACTTAAGTTTGCTCCTTTACTATTCTTATTTAAATACCTTTATACCTTTCATCTCTATTTCCTTTTTCTTCAAACTTTTTCCCTTAGAAATACCAAGTTTGTACACTTTTGATGGCTTGTAATAAAGGCATTGTCCAAATATAGATTTTGGAATTGCAATAAATATGCACAGATAAAATAAACAAGGTGTGAATGTTTTTGCCAAATAGAAGCAAGCACAGCATGCCAAGCCATAAGCCTGGCTTAGCAACCAAGATAGAGCCCTCTTGGAGTCTAACTATGGCTTCATTATCTTACTTCATGTGTAAAGTAAGACTGTTATGTACAGACTTCACTCTATCCATGTCTTGATTAAAGGACTAATTAGCTGCATCTAGTTAGAGACAAAACAAGATCTTGAGGAACCTGTGGAATGTTAAGAGGGATGGAGCTAACCTGATGTCCAGTGGGAGAAAATTCCACAAGTGGAGGGGCACCCTGGCAGAGAAAGCCTACCTCCTGGGACCTGCCAAATGTAATTCCCTGACAGACCAGGATCAGCGGTATGCCTTCTCTGTCAGATCATACATATATTTGTAGTGTTTTGGACTTGAAGTACGAAGAAAACTCCTCTAGTCCTTAATAACTAGCCAATGTTTCTCTTTTGTTTTTCTCCTTTCAAATATGTGGTATTTCTTCTGCACTCTGCTTTACCTCTTGCTGTAAGTTGGCACATATCCCCCTCAAAGTGTGGCTGCATATAGCTATAATGTACAATGAAAATGAACAAGTTCTCTCATCTCATTTACTTTACGTCATGGCACCATGTTACTAAAAAATGAAAGGACGAATGTATCAATTAACATGGATCTGTTATATATTTCAAAATTAGTACAAACATATTTTATATCTATTTAGACATGACAATGGGAAATGTGATTATAAAATAAAGAACTGGCAAACATCATCTTAAACTTTATTTTCCAGAAATTTGTTCAGACCATAGAGTAAGATGCACATAATAACCTGTAACATATATCTTGAATATCTGACTTCTAAACATAGATGAAGCTGCAATTTGTTTCAAGCAGTGGCCGACACAAGTTTACTCATTCCACTGAAGTAGGATCTTTCTCTTTCACTCATAACTTCAAAGTGCAAGGGTTGACTACAGAAGTTACACTCCGCTGTGGAGTGGGGTTTTAATTCTAGGCCCACTTCCTTCCAGGTATTTAGCAGGTTGTCTACAAGAAAAGAAAAACATAGTTGATAATGTAAAGAAGTTTACTTTCTTCCTCAATTGTAAGCTTTAATTTGTGAAAACATATTAATGACAAAAATCCAGCAAAACCTAAAACACTGGTTTTGTTCTTTCAGTAATAGATTCACTATTGTCTTAATACTGAATGAGTTATTTGCACATAAAGATTACTTTTAAAGAGTTAAGTACTATTACCATTTAAGCATGTATGTTTGTGTGTGTGTGTCTTATATTTCTCCTAGTAAAATCTTAAAATAATTTCAAAATCTATCATCTCTTTACCAAACTCTTTCTCTAGAAATTGAAAGATTAAAACATGCTAACGTTTTGCCCCCTTCAAATGCTTTATACAGCCCTAAAACACAAATATGTGCTTTGGACACTTGTGGCTTACTATACAGAGGCAAGAGATCCATAGCCTACCATCTGAAGGCTCAATTCAAGAGCAAGTTGCCAACAAGGAGGCATATTTGATTGAAGGCCCTTCTAAAATGAAACCAAGCAATATTGATGATAATTTGTCTTAATTACAGAGAGAGGAAATTATTTAAACAAGTGTAGCTAAGCTAGATCCTTACTACCAGTCATAAAAAATACTTGGTTAACAAAATCATTGGTTGATTTTCCTTGTTGCTGTACATGTTATTTATAATTTTATGTGTTTTTTCTTGTTTTTCAGTACTTTTAACTTGCTAGAGTATGACATTTGAGACCCACAACTATATAAATGGAATGAATAAATAAACTCAGTTTAGAAATTGAATGGTTGATCTGATCTCTTTTTACAGCTGAGAAATTGCATATACAGGCCGGCAACATAGCACTTCCTTTTTCTATATGAAGATGTCTTCAGAAATGCATATTCTGGTCAAGAATAACACCTTAAAGCTGGGTTTTTTCACTCACCTATAAAATAATTCATCATTTGTGGAGTATGATGTGGTGTGGGGGCAATACGTAGTAACTCTTCTCCACGTGGCACAGTGGGATAATTTATTGCCTGGACATAGATGCTATGTTTGTTCATCATTTTATCACAGATCTCAGTATTTTTAGCAGCATTTGAAACCTGAAATTAATAAAAGATCAGATGAGTTTCTAGGCTGAAGGCACAATTTCTTTTGACTAACTATAATGGTTCCTGAAAAAAAGTCAACATGGAACAAGCTTACTTCTCATAACCGTGTCTAATCTTTGCTAATGAGATATAAACTATATAGAGACAAAAGAAAAGTGGTTATGGAAATATGACAAAGAAGGCAAGAGACAGAGGAAATTGGAATAAGAGAATGGAACTTTTCTTGCCATCATCATAGAGGGAGTTCTTTCAGTTATGCAGCCCCAATATATAATTCACTGCAAGGAAATTTATAGCCTTGATGCACTCCCTGTATTTTTGTGGTATAAACTCTTGGGAAAAAATATTTTGTGGCAAACTGCTAAATATTAGATGCATGATTTTTGGTGGGGAAAAAGGGTATGCCCCAAAATGACAGGAGAAAAAAGTGGCCCCATTCTATTTTGGTATCATTTTGGCATGCTATTGAGCCTCAGATGACAAAGTGATGTGTTGTTGTTGTTGTTTTTACAAAGTACAGCTCTCATCTCCCCATGTTCAAGTGGACAAAGATGCAACTACCAACAAAAGTTTTCTATTCTCTCAAAATGTCAGTTAATCTTCACCATTCTAGGCATTTTCCCCAAGCTCTGTTAATGAAGCAATTCATTTGCTCTGGAAACTAAATGATTGTTCATTACCAAAAACAGTTTGGAAATCAAATAAACTTCCATCAAAAACTGTTAACACCTAATGATTCTTGAAAAGGTTTATTTATCCAGTCACCATCAGCTATTTAATGAATCCTCCCCCATCCCTCTACCCATTTCTTCCTCGATATACCTGTCTGTCTCCCATATATATATCAATAAATAGTTACGCACAAATACACACACATCTCCTATGTATGTATCCATACATATCCTATATATGTCTGGGCATCTCCCACCTCTCACTGTCTATGTACTATTTATTTTTGCAACAGAACTAGCTATAGATGTATTAGGTTTAATACACAAAGTTTAACAAAAAGCAAAAAGTTATGATCTTTAAAGACATGTCTTTCCTCTATGCTACAAATTGCTGATGCTTCCAAACTTTATTGTAAAATGATAGTATGCTAAATATTTACCCTGATAGGAATGATATGACTGGGACAATGCACTACAGGAAGCCCAGCATCCATCAGCATTTGTCTCATGAGTTTAACATTACGTTGGTGTTGTCGGCGGAGGAC
Source organism: Thamnophis elegans (assembly GCF_009769535.1). Taxonomy (NCBI): domain Eukaryota; kingdom Metazoa; phylum Chordata; class Lepidosauria; order Squamata; family Natricidae; genus Thamnophis; species Thamnophis elegans. The sequence continues at coordinate 105,465,109 of NC_045542.1, forward strand.
TTGCCCCTCTGTACTTTTGAGTGTTCTCACAGACTCTAATGCACCAGCTAAAAGCATGGGTGGTAAGGAAGTGGTAAAAATGAAGCCAGCAGCATAGGAACGGACAGTATCTATTAAAGAACTCGTACTGGCAATATAGCCTCCCACACAACCAAAGGCTTTACCTGGAAGGGAAAAAAAGTAAAAGTCTCAGTTCTTGGCATCTCTCAATCAACACAAATAATACAAAAATTGATATTTTAAGTAGTACTCTTCTAGTATCAAATCTTCTTGCAGGAGGTACCTTTATCATAATACTGCCATCAAGTATTTCTGAACTTATTTTCTATACCATAAAGTAACACCTTAAATAAACTTTACTATATTCAAAATAAAATAATCTGAAGCTTTCACTTGAAGTTTTGGTACAGAATGAACTCTCCATACTAAGATAGCAATTGTTCACTAAGTAAATTACATGGAATCTTAGATTTTGTCATCTATAACCAAAATTAGGAAATTGTTGTATAACGTTTTGTCATCTCTAATACATGTTCTCATTTGCTTATTGCCTTTTGTGCAAGATCCCAAGAATGCAAACATACGAAACTCTACTTGTAAAGCAATCTACTGGGAAAGCATACTTTGGGTAAACCAATATCTCTCAATTGCAAAATAAGAGCAGATGGGAGTTGATTACAGTTCTCTCTCTCTCTCTTGCATAATACTGTCAATTCATAGTTCCTTTAAATTTAAACGAATTAGTTTCCCTTAGTTCAAATCATGCTTTGTTTGGATTAAAGATTTTCAATATACACTATACTGCCAAAAGTATTCGCTCACCCATCCACATAATCAGAAGCAGTTGTGAGCAAATACTTTTGGCAATATAATGTATTTTATCTGTAGAACATTTTATATTTTACCTGTAGAAAATACTGCTTTCTACTATATGGAATTACTAGTTCTGTTCCTATCAAGTGCCCTTACATAATTCCCTCATCAAATAAAGACCAGACCTGTGTTTAAAGATCTAAAACCAAAAGGAGATTTTTGTAAAGTTAATTATATTTTCAAAAACATTAATCTGAAGATAGGGTTGTTAGATTTAACCCCAAAAGCAATTACCTCTGAAGATTTAATGATTATCCATCACTGTTTTGACTCATTTTAATTATCCTTCAAACTAAATTTCAGCACATATGAATATACTTACCAAGTGTTCCAGAAATAATATCCATTTTATGCATTATTCCATCTCTGTCTCCAATGCCACCACCATGTGTTCCATAGAGTCCAACAGCATGCACTTCATCTACAAATGTAATTGCTCCATACTCATGAGCCACATCACAAAGCTCTTCCAATGGACAAACTGCACCTAAAACAAAGTTATATTTATATTTTGGTTTTTTATAATTATCATTTCCAAATTTTCAGTAACATGTGCCTCAGACATCAAACATACCATCCATTGAATGAACAGTTTCAAATGCAACAATTTTTGGAATAGACGGATTAGATTTTTTCAGGAGTTCTCTAAGGTGACCAACATCGTTATGCCGAAATATATGCTTTGGCACTCTACTGTTTCGAATCCCCTGAATCATAGAAGCATGGTTTCCTGAATCAGAGTAAATTTCACAATCTGAGGAAAGGAAAGAAAGAAAAAAAGAATAAATGCAACCCAACAGTGTAAAACATTACATACTGATCTTCTTAACTTGGGTACTTATTAATTTACAAAATAAAACTGGGGCAACTGACTAAGCCAGTTGGAAATCAGATGATTCCAAGTGGCAACTAATACCTCATCCCCAGTAACAGCAGCAATTTCATGGATCCCTCTAGCTAGGTATCAAATAAAAATCATGAGGCAAGAAAACTCTTTCAAGTCCCTCAAATATTGGAGCCACAAGCAGATATTAGTAAATTGTTCTTACCTAACATGGATTTCAAGTTTTTGGGCAACAATTACACAAGTCCAAGTTGTCATTTAAAAAAAAAGGTGGAGGCTGATAGCTAAGGTAGGTGTATCAATGAAAAGATAAAACTTATGATTCTTGTAAGGTGATAACAATGCTTTGGAGTTAAACTGCTCCTGCTATGACAAGTTTCCTTGTTTTATGAAATGTTTTAGAAATCTAACTCAGCATGATGGATTCTATTAAAATTAAGTTTTTCTTGATTGTATGGATTTTAGGAGAATCTTGCAAGAAAAATATTCTATTTTATTAAAGGTAGCCATAAGCATGTAGTCAGGTAAGCATATATCTTTATACATCTTGTTTTTTAAAAGTAGCTCCTTATGAAGAGTTAGCAAAAAGTACAGATAAGGAATTACCATTTACCCTTGATGAACTGCTAAAATTACCAGTTATGGTTTTGAACCAGCAACTATTCTTATTTGCAACAACTGCATTTAAAAGGAAATCAATGCAATTACCAATATCAATTACCAATACAGATAATCCTTGACTTACCACCATTCATTTAGTGACTTGTTAGAACTTACAATGGCATTGAAAAAAGTGACTTATGATTATTTTTCACATTTAGCACCATTGTAACATCCCTTGTAGTCATATGATCAAAATTTGGATGCTTAGCAACTGCATGTATTTATGACGGTTGCAATGTCCTGGGGTCATACAATCATCCTTTGCGACTTTTGACAAGCAAAATCAATACAGAAGCCTGATTCACTTAACAACTGTGTTGCTAACTTAATATCTGCAGTGATTCACCAAACTGTGGCACTCAAGGTTGTAAAATGGCCAAAATTCACTTAACAACTGTCCCCCTTAGCAATGGAAATTTTGGGTTTGATTGCGGTCCTAAGGTGAAAACTTACCTGTAGAAGAAAATGCTATAGAATTCTTATGTTAAAATATTTACCTTGGAAAATAATAGGAAAAATGGGATCTTACCTGGTAGCATTTTAGCTAATGTGAAGAGTGTTGAATCATTTGCTACAAAGCATGAAGAGAACAAAAGAGCAGCATCTTTTCCATGAAGATCAGCCAATTCTTTTTCAAGATCAACATGAAATTTGCTGGTTCCCGAAATATTTCTTGTGCCTCCTGCTCCTGCACCATGTTGTTTCAGTGTTTCCCTGTGAGAAAATTCCAACAGTGGCACCACTTAGGGTAACATTATTCTTGCAATTTGGGTTTATGCTACTTCATATAATTATTTCTAGAGTACCTAATTATCAGATTTTATCCAAGATTCCAGAATATTAATGAACAAGTAATCAATTTGATGAATTTAATGAATAAGCCTCAAAAATAGGTTCTGTCTCAAAAAATTTTTTTACTGCTTTTGGGAGCCACAGAAACTTGGGTTTAAGATGACTGGTCATACCAAACTTTTACATAGATCAGTGATGGCGAACCTATGACACGTGTGTCAGTGCTGACACGCGTAGCCATTTGGGGTGACACGCACAGGATTTCATGCGATTCATCCTCGGCTCCTGCACGGCCGCCGAGGATGAAAGAATCTGTGCTGGAGGAACGGGGGGGGGGGGACGTGTGATCTCCCCCGCCCACACTCACTTACTGTATCACCGCTGCCCCTTTCTGAGCGCAGTGGCTGCTGGTAAGGCGTGCGTGCCGTGCGCACACACGTCATCAGCGCGGCGAGAGAGGACCCGCAGGAGAGGAGCGCAGGAACAGTGCGCGCCTCTCTCCAGTCAGGCCGGCACAGAGAGTCTACTCCTGGGACTGTCAGTTACGACCGCACCACAGCAGGGAAGTAGTTTAAACTATAAATTGCGCAAAATTATGTTTTTGTCGAAGTGACACACAACGTGAGTTATGCTCGATTTTTTGCCGATTTTTGACACACCACGCCAAAAAGGTTGCCCATCACTGACATAGATAAATATAGCTATTCTATTTTCCACTGGACCTTCGAAAACCAAGGAGGAAAAAGGGTTGCCTTGAGGCAAGATAGGTGACAATGAATTTAATAATAATAAATAAGACTATTAGATACAAGAAGGATCCTCAAGATTTATCTGATACAGTACTTCATAATCAAAGAGGATCTCTGCGACCACTTTGGGGGTTGAACGACCCTTTCACAGGGGTCGCCTAAGAGTCTTGAGTGTGGCTCTTCCACAACCTGTGTGCCCCGACCCCACGCTGGTGCCAACCAGGGAGTCATGGCCGCCGCCGGCAATGGAGCCATGGCGCTCGACTGGTGGAGGTGGCAGATGTGGCGCTGCCTGGCGCTTCTGCTGGGCACACTGCTCTCGCTCTCGGGCACCTGCCTCTGCTACAGCCTGCTGCACCCCTCCAGCCACGCCCTGGCACCGTCCCCACCCGCCCTGCCCGCCGCCCACAAGAAACTTCTGCAGAAGTGATGTCCCTGCCCCATTGCCCTCCGCCCACCCGCCCCCTCGGCCCGGCCGGCAGGCAACAGGAGCGGCGGGAGCAACCGGGCCAAGGCGGTGGTGGTGAAGTGGCTCCTTCATGCACTGATTGTGGACGTCAAGAAGTACAGCACCTGCGCCGTGCTGGAGTTCATCTGCGGCCACCAGGGCGTGCGCGCCCTCGGCACCGAGCCCCAATTCTTCGACTGGCACTACGAGCGGGGCCTGGAGTGGTACAGATGAGGCGGTTCAGTGGAGCTTGGGAAGTGGCTGCTGCAGGGAATAGGCAGGGGGGAGCCACCCAGCAGCCCCTGCCTATTGTGTCAGGTTGCCTGGCCGCAGCACTCTGCTTTCCGTCGGAGCGGGAGCGTCGAAACCTCACAGCGCTGCTCTGCGTCTCGGGCTCCCCTGTGACCCACCAGCTCACTCTGGTGCCTGTCCTGTGCCACCTGCACACTTTCCCAGGTGCCCTGCCGATCCTCCTCGCCTGGTCTGAGGCGGTGGTGGCGGGAAGCAGTGCTCTTGCTCCCCGTCTGTCCCCCATTTCCTGGCCAAGACTTCCTTTCGGGTGACCCCCTCCTCCTCCTTCTCCTCTCGCAACTTCCTGGCCAGCTGTGGGGCTGGGAGGGTGCGCACACATGGGGAGACCACCCACAAGCGAGCACCAAAGCGCAGCAAAGGTGTGCACGGGGCGGCTGGCTGCTCGCTTAAGGAGAGCCTTAACAGGGCACAAAAGGATGTGGTTTCTCTCCTGCACTAAGGCTCCAGCCATGACCTTGCTGTGTCCTCCATGTCTTTGGCCGACTGCGGAAGGCACAAGCTCAAACTTGAAGTGGCAGGAAACAAAGGCTGTCTAATGGGCGAATGTGGTGCAAAGGGAGGTACAGAGCTGCTTCGCTCCTGCACTAAGGCTCTGGCGACCCTCCTCCTTCTACCTCTCCTTCTCCTCTCGTGTGAGGGGGAGGGATGATACAGCAAGGCCAGGGGATTGTGAGAGGGGGAGGAGGGTCACCTGAAGGGAGGCCTCCACCATGGCTGGAGATTGTTCCTCAGCAGAGAGAGAGGGGGGGAGGGAGGGGGAGAGAGAGAGAGAGAGAGAGAAGGGGGAGAGAGAGAAGGGGGAGAGAGGGAGAAAGAGAGAGAGAGGGAGAGATAGGAGAGAGGGAGAGAGGGAGAAAGAGATGGGGAGAGGGAGGGAGAGAAATGAGAGAGGGGGAGGAAGGGAGATAGGGAAAAAGAGAGAAATGGAGGGAGGGAGAAAGAGATGAGAGGGAAGGAGAGAGAGAGATGGGAGAGGGAGAGAGAAAAAGAGATGGGAGAGGGAGAATGAGAGAGATGGAGGAGAGGGAGAGACAGATAAAGAGATTAGGGAGGGAGAGAGGGAGAAAGAGATGGGAGAGGGAGAAAGATTGAAGGGGAGAGGGAGAAATGTGTGTATGTGTGTGTGTATTTCCCATAGAAAAGAAAACAGCCACAAAAACCTGAGAAGCTGTGGCTAGAGGGGAGTCAAGTGACTCGGTGGGAGTGAGTAACATTGAGTTAGCCATGCCCACTCAGGTTTTGTGGCTCCTGGTGTTTTGTTTTCTCTGGGAAACTGGCCCAAGTGGTTCTTTTGAGTGTTTAAGATTGCAGACCCATGGCCTAAGACCATTGGAAAAGACATATTTTTGATGGCCTTAGGAACTGAGACACTGGTTCCTATAGTTGGGGGTCACCATAACATGAGGCACTGTATTAAAGGGTCGCGGCATTAGGAAGGTTGAGAACCACTGATCTAGAAAGTAAGTCATCTAGTCACCTTCTTAAAAATGATTGTGCAATATTCTACACACCCCCAATTAAAAACATGTTATTTTTTACTTAAAATACTTACATAACAGCTCCACAAACTCTAGGGTGGCGACTCATCCCAAGATAATCATTGCTACACCAGACAGACACTTCTTTCTTGTTGATTAAGGATTCTGAATAATCATCTGCCAGGGGAAAAATCTGGGCTCTTCGATTCACAGTTTTAAACACACGATATGTATGATCTTTTTTCTTCTCATCAATCTTCTTCTCAAAAAACTGATCATATTGAAAAGTCGAAACAGCTAAAAATGAAAATACTAAGCTGAAATATTATTTCTATTTAGATTTAGCAAAACATTGAAAGCTGCAAGTTTTGATTTCTATTAGTCAGTTCAACAAAGCTAATCCTTACACTTTGGCAAGTTTTCCTGCAGCAGATGAGATACCCTTTCTGGCCTCTGCTTCAACATTATGTCCTGGAATTTCTTCAACAAGCCATTTTTCTTTTCACCATCCATCTGAGCATTAACCTCAACAGTACTTTCTGGTGTTTGGGTAAATTCTATACAATAAAATATAGTAACATTAACAATTTAAGAAGCCATTCCAGAATAGTTGAATTGTTCAAAAAGATTTCAAATACAGTATTACTGAATAATTCTGTTACATTTTCTATATGTAAAGCCTGTTTGATAAGTATATGCTATTACAGAGTCTCTCACGGGCAACAACTATTTTATATGCCTTTCATTTAGGATATGGTAGATGATATCCTACGGCATATGTTATTGCTGTTCAATAAGTGCCATACAGAAGCTTTATTAATTAATCCAGGTGAGTATTAAATTTCAGCTAACAAAAAATCTAAGCCAAACAGAAAAAAGAGCTCAATGATATTTTAAAATCTGAGTTAAAAGCCCTCCCTTTGTCAAATCAAAGTTTGCTGCAATTATTAGTCAAGGGAAGGTATATAGAATCAATAGATGAACAACATGGGATATTAGCAGAAGTACTATTTGAAAAGTGTTGCAAATTTGTATCTGATTTTAAAAGTTTAATAATTTCTTCTCTTTAAAGCTGGTTACCACAACTATCTTTTTGTATGTTGTATAAACAAACAAACACTTAGACTTTCACTACACACCTTTTCTTACAGCTTGCATTTCTTCCACATCCTCCTGGAGTTCCCGGCTGGCTTCACAGAAAACATTGTTTCCTTCATTCACCTGAGCTGCCAAGAATGGGCATTTACTCACAGGAGCTTGATTAGCACTTGGGCTAACAGCAGATGGTTCACTTACAGAAATCTGGGGTCTGCTTGGGTTTTGCTTAGTCACATCTGTAGAGTTTCCATTCTCTGAATGAAAAAAAAATTCATTACAGAACAGAAATATGTGAAACAGTCATTGAACAGGTATTTCTTATGCCTCTGTACTTTGTGCAATACTGCTTACCATCAGGAAGAACATTCTAATGGGAACATTAAATACAGCGTGTGTGCACTGCATTATTTAAGGTCCCTTAAGTATCAAAAAGTAAAGATGGATTTCCTTCAAAACTATTAGCACTGAAGGTATTTTCTACTCAAAGCCTTCCAAAGAGCAGGTTTAAGTTATCCAGATAAACACTATATCTTAGACTATGTTGTCCGCTATTTTGCTTCCTACAAAAATATGTTTATATTTATTGTCTAACAGCACATTTATTGAAAACACAACTTCATTTCACTATTTGCCTTTTAATAACTTGAAAAATTCAGATCAGCTATACTTCCCATTAGCTGTTTTGACAACGCATGCATATAATTGTAGCCAACAAATACGCAGAATCCTTTGCGTGTGTTTGCTCTAAAGAAAATTGTTAGATAATTATATCTACCAAAACTTATGAGAACTATGAAGTTCAAACAATGCAATTCTGAATTTATAGCTTGTAAAAGTTTCCTTCCTATATTAGGTTTAGGTCATTGCTTAATGCACTAAAAGTGTAATGTAGCAGTGCTTAAAACAGTTATTGAAAATATTTTCTACAATAAAAACAAAAGCTTATAAACAAGTCTTTTTCCATTTGGGGTAACTACAGCATACTGCTGTACACAAGGTCAACTTTCTTTACACACTATTTTCCTAGCTTTATGCTTTTCTTCACCTCTGTTCCTAGTTTCTGCTGGATGCAAAGTACAATATACTTTGGCCTTTAACTCATGGGATAATGTCCAAAGTTTAAATAGGCTGTTACCTTTCCCAAAAATTGTCAGATAGTCTTAACATATGAAATGTTATTTTCAGAATTAATATCATCAATTTATAGATTAAGAAATAAAGTATAACATGCTTCAATGCAGTGCTTAAGCCCCAGATTACTTCTAAATGGCATAATCTGTTAAACAATGTATACAAGCACATTTTCCCCATATGAGGCAAAAGATTTTTGCAAGATTGAATCTGGGTTGGTTACTGGGATCAGAGGCTTACTCTTCTTCAGACCCAGATTTGATCTTACAATATTATCCTGGGACACGTATATTTGCCTTCATTCATCAAAATTTTTTTGTTCATGGCAGATCAAATTAGTCAATTTAATAGGTCTAGACTTACTCTCCTTGGCAGAAGAGGATTCTTCGGTTTGCTGGCAGTGAGTTGCTGAAGTGCTTATAGCTCTTGAAGCAGGCTTGGTCGCAGCTTCCATCATTTTGGGGCAACTTTGAGCATAGAATAGAAGGGATTTTCCAGCTTTCTGCAAGAAAGCCTGGGATACTCTTGACAGGAATGGGCAACGACGGACAATGGTTTCCATTTTCAGAGGTTTGGTTGAAAGCATAAAATAAATCTGCACCTTATATACCCTAAAATGCAAACAAAAATGTACACAATTGTTTATTTTTAAGTTAAATGCTTGGTTTTTTTCATATGCAGTTTATCATATTTAGAAGGTACTGTAACAAAATAATCCACTCACAGAGCTTTGGATCTATTTGAAGCTTTTATGTATACATGAGATACATTACAGCCTACACTACATATCTACAGCTAAGTCTTGGGGAAAAGCCTTTCTTCTGCAATAACGTCTATGTGTGAAGCAATCTTTTCACAACTACAGCAAGTTAGCAAATTTAGTATCACCACATAAAATTAGACCACACTGAGCTAAACGAATATCTGGAAATATTGATATACACATTCAGAATTATGTACCTCTTGTACTCCTCTAAATACAAATATGTGGTAGACTGGAAAATACATTGCAACATAAAGATTTTGCTAAGTAGTTTGTCCTGCACCAAGTTATTGGGCTACAACATAAACCTTGAAAATAACCTTTCATCTATTGGCAGGGACAGGCTTTGTGTACCTAAAGTTACGCTACAATATAAGCCTTTGAAGTGTTAATATGATCTTGGAAGCAGAGTTTCTGAGATCATGAAACATTGCAAGGGGTTAATTTATAACATAAGATAAAGGTAAAAGTTCCCCTCGCACAAATGTGTTAGTCATTCCCGACTCTAGGGGGCGGTGCTCATCTCCTTTTCAAAGCCGAAGAGCCAGCGCTGTCCGAAGACGTCTCCATGGTCATGTTGCCGGCATGACTAAACGCTGAAGGCGCACGGAACACTGTTACCTTCCCACCAAAGATGGTCCCTATTTTTCTACTTGCATTTTTACAGGCTTTCAAACTGCTAGGTTGGCTGGGACAAGTAACGGGAGCTCACTCCATTATGCAGTGCTAGGGATTCGACCCACCAAACTGCTGACCTTCCTGATCCACAAGCTCAACGTCTTAGCCACTGAGCCACCACGTCCATACATTATATAATTACATAAGGTATATGCATTATATAATTACATAATGTATATGCATTATATAATTACATAATGTATATGCATTATATAATTTAGGTTATGTTTAATAAATTCACTAAAGGAAAAAAATATATCTGCAGAATAACTGGACTGCCGACTTTTTTGATCAACAAGTCTTAGCCACTGAGCCACCGCATCCCTTATAGCATAACCTATGATTATTTAATAGCATAACCTATGGTAAATAAAACAATGGAAGCAAAGAAAATTGTAGGCGGGGATGATCCAAAACTAAACTCTGGTACCCTAAGTTGACTGTGTGAGTGCCTTCAAGTCATCCTTGACTCCTGATGACTGCCTGTCCAACTCCCTACAGTTATCTTGGCAAGGTTGTCAGAAGCCATCTGCAATTGCCTCCTTCCTTCCCAGCGCTGAGAGAAAGTGACCGGCCCAAGTCACGCAAGCTGCCTCAAGGCAGGACTATAGCCGGTTGTAGCTAGCGCCTGCTGCCTTTAACCACGACCCCAAGCTGGTCCCCAACTGCTCCATGAGTGCTTGAAAACCCCTAAAGAGGCTTCAACCCAGCAGACACCGAGATGCCCTTTCTCCCTGGGACGCAGCCAGGCCGGATCGTTTGGGATTCCTGGCCAAGAAGAGAGCGCCGATCTCTGAGGCGCCTCTTTCCTTTCAACCGAGACAAGGGCGGGGAGGGCGAGGTTCCCTCCCGGGGACGAAGCACTCTCCGGCCGCCTTCTGCCGCCGCCCCGGCGATTCAAAGACGCTGGCCGCCCGTTTTCCCGGTTAAACCCCTCCGGCGCCTCCGCTGGGCGGCCTCGCACAAGGTCAAAGCGGGGAGAAGCCGCCCCCCGAGCCGCCGGTTTCCTCCTCCCGCGGCTACCGGACCCCCCAGCCTCCCCGAACTCCAGGCTGTCCTCCCGCTTGGCGGTCGCGCGCGTTCGCGCTCGCGCTCATCCCTGCCCCCGCCGGCCCTCACCTGCCAAACCTTTCCCGTTCTGAGAGGCTCGCTCGGAACGCTTATCTATATATAAGTTGAGCGCAAGGGCGAATTGCGCAGGCGCGGGCGAAGATGCGCCCGGCTGGATCTTGGCAGCTGCGCAACTTGGAGCAATCTCGCAAGAGAGACGGAAGTAATCCGTCTCTCTGTGAATGTATCGCTCCGCGGCGGTAAAAAAAAGAAAGACCTTTGGGTCCCACCGCTTTCTTAGTTCCAGATGGTGGTGCGTGGGTGGCTTCGCGGGGGGAAAGAAGGAGACGATGAGGGAGAGGGAACGCATCGCGTTTCGTGGATCGGCGGAACTACTGCAGCCAATAAATAATGTAGAGTCGGAGGTTCTGATCTCTCCAAGAGAGTGATTCTGAAGGGAGAAGGGCAATTAGGCTCTATGTCTGCTTATCTCTCCTCTTTTCCAAGCTCAGAATATGTGGATTTCGTACATATAAAACAAGTTGCTGCTTTAGTGGTCGCTTTGCGACCTCTTTACGCCCCCCCTCCCTTTTTCAGAAAGTTGCTCCCCAAATAGGCAGGGGTAGTCACGCGACTGCACCGAAACGTAGCGCTGAAGCCAAACTAAGACCCGGAGCAACCCCGACCGGTTGCGTCGAGAGGTTATGCAAGTTCCTGGGATGAGTTGTGTGCTCTGCGTGGGGAATTTCCCCTCCTTGTCGGCGTCGGCAGCGGGAAGAAAGGAAGATCTTGGAATGATGCAGTTTAGGCCCATATAGGAAACTTGGGAAGTTCACATGAGTAGTATTTCTTTTCTAAACAATAATTTCTCTTATTAAAAAAAGTCCGTTGGATTCAAGCTAACGTGCTTGGAGGCAGACAGGCTTATTTTAACCTCTATTCCAGTGGTTCCCAACCTTTTTTTGCCCATGTCCCACCTCAGCATCTCTAAAACCCTGATGCTCCCTCTGTGACATATAATTCTTATTTTACTCAAAAAATGAACTCTACTCACACGGAGGAAGCCTAAAAGACCATTAACTTGATTTAAACAAGGTTCAAATTGCCCCTATTAAAAATCAACGCCCCCCCCTCTATTCCTAGGAGTGTGAGTTCTGTTATCTTCCAAGTGGGGGCGGGGTTTCTGTCCTTCCAAAGCGCAAAATATTTCCCTAGAATCTTCCTCCTTTCTGTTAATGAGGATAACAGCCTCGGAGAAAGAGGTGAAAAGCGCAGCAGATAGTCAGGATGATCTGGATCGAGTTTGACCTGTTTGTACTCATCCTAGGTTGGGAATGAGAAGCGATCAGAGCTGCCACTCTTCTCTGTCTTTCTGGAAAACCTGTTCTGCAATCTCAACTTCACAGTGGTTTGCATGGGAAAATCTACGTTCCTACCAATGCCTGCTGGGGAGGAAAGGTTGTGGCTTAAGATACTCTATGAACCCCGTGATCATTAAAGTGATCATTAAAATAATTTAACATGACTTGTGAATCCAGCCAATTGTATATTTAGTGAAGCTTGTCTTAAGATAAGAGAAAGCCAACCTACACATATTCAAATGTGTGTACTCTTTCATTAATTGTTTCAACTTTTCAGAAAGGAATTGGTTGTTGTGAATGGGTTCGTATCTCAATCTCTGTATCTTAGGCACCTCTGAAAAATTACAGAAAAGCTGTTTTCTCAGCTTGCCAGGGTGCAAATAAAGGTGATCTCCAGGGCTGAGAAGCAGGGCTCTGTGGTCAAATCTCCAAGCCTGACAGATGATAGGGCAGCAATCCACAAAAACTCTGATAGTTTGTGAGTGGCAGTGGTGAGATGTATTAATTATATGTTCTTGTTGTGTTGTTTCTATTTTTACATTATACATTAGCCTTTTATCACCAAATGGAACTTAATCAATGTTTGCCCCAGGGCAGCAGAGGCAGACTTCATTTTATTCTTGTAGGCCTGATGATCTATAATTTAAGTTTAAAACGTGAAAGTATACTGTATTGGGAAGCGCTATCTCTTCGTTTTAAGGAAAGCAATTTTAAAATTTGAGCCTGAATGTTTTGGTCTTGGTTTTCAATAGCTGAATAGTAAAGTAATTTAAAGGTTTAGCTAAAAATTTATTTTGGCAGCTGTTGAACTTCCTTTCAGAAGCAAGAGGGGCAAAACAACTTGAAAGCTAGCAAGTTTCAAATATTCCTTATAACAAGGTATTTTTGTAAAGCAAAGAGAAATCCTTAAAAGGAACTATAATATATAATTATTTCTGAATTATTGTGGTAAGCAAGACAATATTGAGAAGTCCGAGCTCTGAAAGGTATTCGCTTCCTAACAATGGTCATATTTTATTTTATGCTAATAGTGGTAGCCTTTCCCTTCCTCTATTTGGTTCAGAGTTAAAATGTGGCTGTCTTTCTTCTAGTAAAAGAAAGTGGGCAGGGAACCAACAGGAGTAGGCGTGGCTTATTTCCTGGTTATTGCATGTGAAAGATGCATGACCTCAGTGCTATGATTCAACAATTCTGAAGTTTAATCATTCACAATAAATATATATATAATGTAACCAATGAAAACAAAATGACTCGGGATATTGGAAGAGTTCCTGTTTCTTAAACTGTCTGCTACTACATTGCTTTTTTCTACATTCCGAGGTATATGTATTGTAGTATTATTGTTTATCTTTATCCTGCCTTTATTATTTTTATAAATAACTCAAGATGGTGAGTGTATCTAATGCTTCTTCCTCTTCCTATTTCCCCCACAACAACAAAACACTGTGAGGAGAGTTGAGTTGAAAGTGGGGGATTGGCCCCAAGTCAGCCACCCTGCTGTCATGCCTAAGGCGGGAAATAGAACTCATTGTCTCCTGGTTTCTAGCTTTGTGCCTTAGTTTGCTACATCCAGTATGATTTAAAAATAGTTTTAAATTGGTTTTTATGTATTAATTAATAATGTGCACTGGACTCAATTAATTCTGAGTTGAAATACACTTTTTTGTGTTGCAAAAAGGCAGATAAGTTTGCATAAACATGAAAAAGCAACAACTCAAATTCATTTGCTTGCATTTACTTTTCTTACCCAAATGAGGAGAGGAGTTGAGTGGTTTGACAGCCCTCAATGGCATTCCTTGTATATAAAAGGTAGACTTCTGTCAGTCACAGTGCTTTTGGGGAGGGATGTTGAGATTTTGGCTGTGGATTATGTTCTTTGTTAGGTTTGTAGAAAGATTTAATGAACTTTGATAGAGCCAGGAATGATGTACTTTTCTGATATTTTATTTCTCTATTCAAGCTTCTCAATCATTTACAAGACTTTCTCCTACCATTTTATAGCACATCAAGCAATTTTACCCTGCATTTCATATGCTGCCTGGCTATCTAATCACAGGGCGTGCATGGAAATTTATAGTTTGCCTTCCTTCCTGGAGGTCAAGGCAGAGCACATAGCAATATCACTTGAAACTTTGAGGGAGGGGGGAGTTATTTTGGATGTTTTTGATAAAGTTTGCACAAGATGTTGCTATTCTATTGTGGATTGAATTCTGCCTCAGTTATAGATTTTATCTATTGTGTTCATTTTGCATTGTGGTTTTATGTGGTGTTTGTTATCCAGCATTGCTAGGGCAAGATGTAATAAATAAGGAATATTTTGTACAAAATGATATATGAAATCTAAACCATGAAACATGGTCATGCTTTTATTAGAAGGAAATACAACATCATACAGCTTTAAACGGTACTGAGTTCAGTAGAGCTCTCTAATGAATTTGTTTTATACAATTTCTGTGCTGATCCAATCCTAAGAGAGTGGGCAGCTCACATGGCTTGAGTGTTCCCCTAGGGCCAGAACTAAGCAAGTCCTAAATTTAATTGTTGGTCATTTGACACAATTATATTCAGCAATCCTTCCTAAACGCAATTCATTTATGTTTGCACAGCTAGAGCGCTCCATTTTAAAGGTTACAAATTGCAGAGGTGGTGGTAGCTTGCTATCCCCACTTTTTCTCCAACTTGATGTTGCATTCTGGAGGCTCCGAAAGTTTGGATTTACCATTGTGCATTTATTTTTTATAGAAGTCAGGGTTGGATTGTTTTTCTCTTAAAACTTCAACATGGCTATTTACAATTCTTGGATATAATCACAAAGATAAGAAAAATATGCTGTTTCAAATAAATGGCCTGTGCAAGCCCCTTTTCCTAGAGAGGCCAATTAATTAATAGAATAGCCATGCTCAGTGGCCTACCAGCCATCCTCTCATGTTTCCCATGGTATTGAAGGACATGGTACCTCTCAACAATAGTCATAATATCTATTAATCACAATTAGTAATTTTATTCCATTGTTAAAACATAAAAGTGCATTGTAGTTATTGCACATGTACTATATGCATTCCCCCTTCTTCCCTAGCCTTCCAAATCCATATAAAATACTAAATATCTCATTTCATAGATTATTTTGTCACTACGGTAGGTAATCACATCAGCAAGATGGGATATTATTAGCGTACTGTAATTGAGTAGCGGCAGTTAGAGTGCTCTGTAGTTAAGCTTCTCTTTCAGTAAATATACTATTCATTTTATCAGATACACAGAGCTACTTCATGAAGAAACAAACTCTAGGCATAGCCTTTCATTTCTTCTTTATGAGCTCCGGTGATGAAAGGATGGTGTGCAGTATAGCTTAATTGGTTTAATGAGACATATCTTGTTGAATGACTAGTTTGAATCAGAAACAAAGCATAGAGGCAGCACTTTGTGGCAAGGAAGCCAGGCTAATGTAAGACCAATAGTGAAAAAAGGCAGAAAAAAGGCTAATTAATTTAAGATACTTTAAGACAGACATGGTTGGCTATGTGCCCTAGATTCTTAGCTCTGCATTTAATGGAAGTCTTTTAAAATCTATTTTAGTTTTACTGTTGATATAATCTGAAGGTAGCAGAATTATAAAATTGGACCTCATAATTATAGAAAAACCTTTGTATGTTGCTACTACTATTATTTATTAGATTTAATATAGCATATATTTTATTGAAAGAAAATTTAATATTTTAATAGTTTATTATTCCTATTTACTTTTTAAAAACTAGTTTTACCTGTTCCCCTTTTTCTATGTTCTAAGGGTTGGAGGTTGACGGTTAAAATTGCACAAACATTTAGGACATTATTGAACCAATGTTAGGAAACTTGCAGTCATAAGCACATTCATTTGAGAATTAAACTTGCTGAATTTACAAATGATGTCGTCATCATCATCATCATCATCATCATCATCATCATCATCATTTTAGCCATTGTCTATCCACTGTAGGATGAAGGCCTCTTCAGCACATTTCCAACCTATACAGTCCTGAGCTCTCTTTTGCCAATTGGGCCTGCAAGACTGGCTGATGTTGTCTATCCATATTGTTTAGGTCTCTTTCATGGATACTCTTTATCAAGTGGGATCCATTCTGTGACTCCCTTGGTCCACCTGCCATCAGTTCTTCTTGCCTTTTCTGTTGTAGCTCCGACCCTGTGGAACGATCTCCCCGTTGAGATTCGTACCCTCACCACCATCCAGACCTTCCGCACAGCCCTCAAGACCTGGCTCTCCCAGCAGGCCTGGGGATAGGTTTTAAATTACCCGCCCGAATGTTGATTGTTGAATGTATGTTGTGGTTTACTATTTTATTATTGGTCACTTATTGTTTGCCTTGTTATTGCACACCCTTTCCTTTGTGATTGTAAGCCGCCCTGAGTCCCCTCAGGGAGAAGGGCGGCCTATAAGTCTTATTAAAAATCTAAAATTTAAAAATCTAAATCTTGCTATGTGACCAGCCCATTTCCATTTCAATTCTTTTACTCTCTTGATGTTGCCAAGCAAGTATCTTCCCATGGCTTGTTGCACCACTTGTAGCTTTTGTATCGATTGTGAGATTAGTGTTCAATCCCGACAAGACCGAATGGCTTGTGTTTTTCCCTCCCAAAGATTGGCCTTGTATTCCATCTCTCAGGCTGGGGGGGTGAAATTTTACGCCCCTCAGACAGGTTTCGCAATTTGGGAGTCCTCCTGGATCCACAGCTGACTTTAGAGCATCATCTGTCGGCTGTGACCAGGGGGACATTTGCCCAGGTTCGCCTGGTGCACCAATTGCGTCCCTACCTGAACCGGGAGGCCCTCAGAACAGTCACTCATGCCCTTGTGACCTCAAGACTGGACTACTGTAATGCGCTCTACATGGGGCAGCCCTTGAAGAGCATTCGGAGACTTCAGCTTATCCAGAATGCAGCCGCGCGAGCAATTGTGGGTACACCTCGGTACACCCACGTTACACCTATCCTCCGTGAGCTGCACTGGCTCCCTGTTGGGCTCTGGGTGCGCTTCAAGGTGCTAGTCGTTACTTTTAAAGCCCTACATGGTATTGGACCTGGGTACTTGAGAGACCGCCTCCTGCCAATTACCTCCCTACGACCAATTAGATCCCACAGATTAGGCCTCCTCTGAATACCATCCGCTAGTCAATGTCGACTGTCGACCCCTCGGGGGGGGCTTCTCTGTGGCTGCTCCGGCCCTCTGGAACGATCTCCCCATGGAGATTCGGAGCCTCACCACTCTTCAGGCTTTCCGCAAAGCTATCAAGACCTGGCTGTTCCGGCAGGCTTGGGGCTGATGAGTTCCCAACCCCACTTGAATTGTTGCGACTGTTGTGTTGTTTTTAATCTGTGTTTCTTGTATTTGTTTTTGTCTTTGTTTGTTGTTGTATTTCCCCCCCCCCCCATCTTGTTTGTTAGCCGCCCTGAGTCCCTCGGGAATAGGGTGGCATACAAGTGTAATAAACATAACATAACATGATTCTCGGGCATATGTTAGAGCAGGTAGCACACATATCAAAAACTTTTCAGGCATAGGGGGAGATTCTTGAAAATTATGCTTAGTTTGTTGAATGTCTACCAACCACTTTTAACAACGCTGTTCAATTTTCTTTATTGTATCATCTTCCATTGAGATCCATTGGCCAAGGTATATGTAGTGGTCTACTATGTATAGTTCTTTTGCAGATATAATTTTTTCCTTCCTTTAGTGAATTTATTAAACATAACCTAAATTATATAATGCATATAAATTATGTTATATAATTATATAATGCAGGGACGTGGTGACTCAGTGGCTAAGACATTGAGCTTGTCGATCATGAAAGTCAGCAGTTTGGTGGTTCAAATCCTTAGCGCCACATAACAGAGTGAGCTCCCCTTATTTGTCCCAAACCTAGCAGTTTGAAAGCCTGTAAAAATGCAAATAGAAAAATAGGAACCACCTTTGGTGGGAAGGTAACAGTGTTTCGTGCGCCTTTGGCGTTTAGTCATGCCAGCCACATGACCACGGAGATGTCTTCAGACAGTGCTGGCTGTTTGGTTTTGAAACGGAGATGAGCACTGCCCCCTAGAGTCAGGAACAAACTAGCACATATGTGAGAGGGGAACCTTTACCTTTTAAAATTATATAAATGATCACAAGTGATGTAATATCAACATAAAATTAAGTTGAACTGCCTCAGCCAGGCTACATCAGATGCAATGGAGGTGTCTAAAATTTAAGGGATGACTCTGGAGAAAAATTTCTTTGTGGCATCCATAATATGCTTAGTACAATCTAAAATAGATTTTCACTGAATTTAAATTACCTTAGATTTTATCCAAAGTGACAGTAATATAAATATATTTATTATATTATGTTATGTTATGTTATATTATTATATTATAATTTAGTTAGTTAGTTAGTTAGTTAGTTAGTTAGTTAGTTAGTTAGTTAGTTAGATAGATAGATAGATAGATAGATAGATAGATAGATAGATAGATAGATAGATAGAGCATCCAGATTAAAAAAGAAAAGAAAATACAGACGTTTCAAATAAGGTAAAATTCCATGATGAAAAATCTTGTTACTGAAGTATTAACACCATAATAAGCAGCAAAGGTGTAATTATAGCATTATTGGTGAGACTCACCTGTTTTCTACCATCACACTCACCCCATAGTTAAATGTTCCTAAAATACACAACTTTTCTAGGCATTTCTGAAAGGATTCCGGTCACTTTAGTGATTTTTGTAACAGAAAATAGTTTACTTGTCTCAAAGGTCCATGATAATAATCCGCATGTGAATTCTTTAGTGAATTAAAGGAAGTGCTAATTGTTTCATAATGCTGCTTACAAAACAAATTCCTTGCCTTGGAGATTTCTAATAGCATTGAAAAGAAAAACCGTTGACACTATTGCAAATAGAATCATAACACTAGATGTTTAATTAGTTATTCTGTTCCCAGAAATGGACATCTTTTGGATGGCCGGGATTAAATTTATAGTAATTTTGTGTGGGGAAAGGAGGTTTGTAGTCATTGGGAAATCATGCAGGATGGCAAGATTGCATAGCACATATGGATGGAACTTGGAAGAGTGATTTAAAATACACTATTTGTGCACACCCTCACTTCTGCTTGCTGGAAGATCACGCCACTATTGATTTTTGATGCTTGTACTAATGAAATGTAATGATGCAATCATACCTTAACTTTAGGGAGCTCAGAAATAGGATTCTGAAGCAAAAGAGGGCCTTGAAGCCGTGGACTGACTACTCATTGAAATTGCTAATTGAAATAAATAGCTTCTGACTCTATTTTGCAATGTATTTGACAGCCTACCTCCACCATATTTTATTTTCTAGCTCAATCGTTACACAACAACATATAATTAATATAATAAGCTATGGTTTTCTGGATGAAGAACACAGACCTTTATCTGCTTAATTATCACTCTGGATTCATAAAGAGCAGGCTTGAGTCATCTTTGAGCACTAATGCCTGAGCAGCAAAATAATCAAATGTTACTACATCCTTCACATCAGATCCCAAATGAAAAGTGGTTAGACATGTTTGCTCAGTTTGGATGGTTTGCCTGCAGTATCAATTACATTGTCTTTTGACTGAAGATGCTGTAAGATGCTGTCAAGTTGGAATCCACTTACTCCATTTTTTGATCTGCATTAGAAATTACAGAAGGCCTTTAATCCAGACTCAGTCATTGCTATTACTTGTCCTTTGGGGGGGGGCGGGGGCTGGGCAACACTGCAGATTCAGCATGTGAGGCATCTCATACAGTATAGCATTGATCTGTGACTTTTTAAACCAATTGTGACTTTCCTGGAATTGCATGGCTATTATGGAAAAAATGTGCTACACAACCCTGTCAAAGTTATTAAAAAGGAATGTTTCCACATTCATTAATAGTTCTTTCTTAATACCTTTCCTTTAAAATACTGCAGTGCAAAATTAAACTCAGTATTCATGATACAATACATAATTATTTTTGAAATGTGCAAATTTCATGCACATTTTATCTCCCCAACAATACTAAGGATATCTTTGTTTTTATAGGTACATTTATGGTTTTGGTTTTGCACAATCCAGTTTACTTTGTACAGTATACTCCCCAAATTCAGAAGAGCCTTATGTTTAGCTGGATTCAATGATTTCCCCTCAGCTGTCCTGGCAGGGAAATATAGGTAAAAACCCCATATGAAAGACACTGTGATACGGGTACCATAGAAACCACAGCTCACACTCTTCTGTATTGCCAGTTCTACAGGGACATTTGCCATCAGTGGATTACCCCTCTTTATTTAAATTTCTGGTGCAGTCTATGAATTTTATTTGCACTGTCTGTTAAACAATCAAGACAAATTTATTTCTCTAAAAGTAGCCAAATTTTACTAAATTATATGTAAGTGTCTCCCACAATTGTTCTTGTTAGGGGATAGTTTTGTGTTGTTTGTTCGTTTTGTTGAATGTACTTCCATTGGTCAATGACCAAAAGGAAGGTTTTCTTTTCTACTGTATTGCTGATATGAATTGTGGAGGAAATGTTTTATTTGACAAAATAACCTAATGTATTGAAATATTGAGAGGAAGAAATATGTATCTGAAACAAATGGAACATGGCAAACAACAAATTTGTTTGGATTATGTGTCTTGCTGGATGCTAAACATCCCTGAATTCTAAGCAATAAGTAAGCAACCATAAAGTAATAATAAATCATCAATGCCTATCTCTCAATACTATAGTATTGATAATTAGTCCCTAGTAAAAAGTTCTTCACAATTTCAACCCTTATTCAGCTGTGTGAATTTTGTCTAGTCACTCTGCCGCAGGCCAACTCACTTCACAGAGTTGTTTTGTAAAAAAACAGGAGAAAAAAAAAGAAGTATTGGATATTGGGTATTGCTCTCAAAGGGCTAGAAATAATTCCAAAATCATTATCTGCAAGCTCCCCTTATCATTTTTAAATGCTTATAGTATTTAATTAAGTAAGCAGGTAAATAGATGAAGTTCTATGATGAGGAAATTAAATCTGCTATTTCATCATCAACTTTATTTACTTAGCTATTGCCAGGAGAACAGGCAGATCAAAGCAACACAAGATAATGGATATGCTAGCAGAGTTTAAAATAAGGACACATGATTTAAAATTGTCCTATTAAGAAATTGTCCCATTGCAGTTATTGTAATTGCATTAGCGCACAATCCTCCAGCTACTCCCTTTTAGTCCATGCATGATATCCCTAAGTTGCTAGTGAAATGGTAGTATCTGCACTTTTTAAACTTTCAGGAATGCCATTCGCTTAAGAATGCTGATATTTTTGTCAAGAGAACCAGGTTAGCCCGTACCAATAATCAGCTGTTTTGTTAATTCACAGTACAAATGTATATATATGCTTCAGTGCCCTCACCTTTGACGCATTTCACATAGACCATAACCTTTAAGTGCCCTGAAAGGTTCTTTCAAATTCCTGGTGACGCATGGATTCAAACAAAACAATTTCTTCCCAGGATATTTATTTTGAATATGGCATAATTCATTTTTACGAAGTTCCATGAAGGATTTTCTAAGTTCCTGTGTTCAAATAATTGCACTGACTTCATTGTTTTTCTTACTAATGTTTCTTACTTGTTTTCATACTTAGTTTTTTTTAATTAGAAGTCATTTCTCTAAGGCGTTATGTGTTGACCATAATTACAGTTTCTCAGCCTTGCAAGAAATGGTTGAAGTCCTTATTAATGCTTAAAATCCCTCTTAAATGCAAGGGAAAGATCCCTTAGATATGTCTGCTGCCGGAATGAAGGCACTGCCTGTGGTTAGATAGAGCTGGATCAAAAGTTTTGAATCAAAACAACTCAACTTTGCTGTTCCTGGAGTGTAGATGACACACTATATTTCTCTATTAAATTTTTCAGTTTATGACTTCTCTTAGCTAAAAGACGTATGTGAGAACAGGAAACTCCAGGGTAGTTGTATGTAATTCTGAGCCTTTGATTTATTGACTGCATTTATAGTTCACTTTTCCTCTGAAAGAACAGGACAAATTAAGAATTCTCCCCTAATTTTATCCCCAAAGCAATAACTGTGTGAGAAAGACTGAGATACCAACTCTTAACTGTTTCAAAATTATCCAGTGGACTTAACGTGGCCCATTATGGACTTGGATCTTGGTTTCTTAAGTCTAATGCCAACATTTCAATCTGAAATGAAACCTGAAGTGCATACACATGGCCGCCTTAATGGTAATTGATAATGTGGGGATGGGCAGGAAGCTACAGGGAGCTATTCTGTCTTTTAAAACATGTTTCTTTCTTTTCACATCCAGAGAAATATTCTGCCTTTTCAATATTTCCTAGGATATTTCATTTTTCTGGGAGAGAGCTGGGTGATAACTTCCTACATAACTAAGGGACTAATTAAATCCCTTGCTTGCCAGAAAGGAGAAGACCAGATAAGCCTCCAGAGGAGAAGAACTGCAAGGGACTTTCCTCTTCTGTCCTGCCAAAAAAAAAAAAAAAAAGTTTCTCCAGTTGCTTTGGGTCTGTGAAATCAAAGCCATCAGCCAGAAGAAGAAATCTCGTTTTAGTTGTAGCACTCTGTTTTTTAATAGGGCTGAACAGTTAAGAAGATAGACAAGAATTCTGTTGTGCTCAGCAATACTTTGTGACTGAGCAATAATGCTAAATCAATTAGGCTACACATTTTGTTTAGATAAATATTAATTCAGGAAAAGAACATTATTCAAACATTGAGTAAATTACTAACACATGTCTGAATTCTTCAGTTTTCTAAATAAAGCAACTGGACCAAGTAATGTTCTATATAACATTGTTGCTCTAGAAACTACAAGAAAACAACATTTGATGAGCCCCATTGCAGAAGGGTTTGAACCTTTCCTCAATTTGATTGCATATTGTAGTCACTCCAGACAGAGGTTGACATTTTCTATCTCACAAAACATTTGATTTGACAGGCATGCCCAGTCACAAGCCTACTATTTAACAGCAAGTAAAAGTTACTCCTCCTCGTAGCTATTTTTATTTTTAAAGAATATTTTGAAATTTAAAGAAAACCTCGAAGCATTTAAATGCAACCTCAAGTGACCCAATGAGTCTTGCTAGTGAGAAAGAGGAAGTACGAGTTGGAAAGTCAGAAATACACTGGTTAGGCACTATTGAAACAGGCTATCAGCCATGCAGGACCCTGTGTAAACATGTGTAAAATGATTCTAATGTGGAGCTAAGACTTCTTGAACTAGAATTTGTCCTCTTTTTTGTTAGAAACTTTGCTTAGGGCATCCTGCCTGTCTTTGTCGCTGAAGATCAGCAATCTTTGTAGTATCTGAGCTGAGCCAGCAGTGCTGCTTACAGACCATCTTGGTTGTGGCTTTCAAAGAAAACTGTGTTCTCGGAGCAAGAAAGGAACCCCCCAAATAATTTTCAATTACATTGAGATAAAGTTGGATTCTTTTTGCTGAAGTCTTACATGCATGTGGAAACATAGCTATGGTTAAACCTCCTTTGTTTTTGCATCCTGTTTGAATAAGCAACAATAAATTTTAACTACAGTATGCTATAGTTCTTCATGCTTCCTTATCACTTGTCCTTGCTTTTCTCTCTGGCCCAGCTACAGCCCCCCCCCCCCCCGAGTGAGCAACTACAGCTGCCCTTGGAAGGAGACCAGGGAAAGGGAAGGGAGATTCATGGCCTTGCTCTGACTAACTGCAGCCATTCCTCCTCCCACACTTTGGACCTCAGAATGTCTTGTGCCTTGGTCTTAGATACAAGGTCTTCTCTGTGATATACAGCACATTCTGCCAAACTCTTCCGTCAATGTTCCTGTTTCCTCCTTACTGCAAAAGCCTTAAACACAAATGCTTCCCACATTGGAACACCAGGTAGAAAATCATTATTTCTCACAAGATCCCCAGAATTCTCTGCAAAATCACGTGCCCCAACAAAGGACTGGGTAACCAGGAAATTCGCCACATCTTTACATGGGCTTTTCAGGCCTGCCACCAAGACCAATCCCATCGTTTGGTTATGCTGTTCAGACACAAACACACAGACCATCCTTGCAGATGATCAGTATGGTGTGCTTAATACTTTGAGCCTCTTGTTCAGTTTTACTGTTCATATACTGTGCAGGTGGCAAGGTAGGCTGGTCCATGACAAATACTGCAACTTCTGAGCTATGATCAAGAGATGTAAGGCATAATATTTCAGACAATGAGACAACTCACCTTTAAGATCTTAAATAAAACTGATGGTGGTCTTAAAGATTAGCTGTAGTTCATCTGAAATATGACACCTAGGTCAACCGAAAACAAATCTTAGCTATGAAACAGCAAAAAAAAATTTAATTAAATAATCATTTGCTTTATGTGGATGATCTGAAGTTTTCTGGAAAGTCAGAGATCAAAATCCTGTCATTGACAAAACACTGAGAATTTTTAGCACAGACACAGCAATGGAATTTAGGCCTAGAGAAATATGCTACAGGGGTAATAAGTTGGAATAAAATCATAAACAAATGAAATTAAAATATTGAATGGCAAAACCATCAGGCACCATCAGGATAAAGCCCACACGTGATCTCTCTGAGTCAATCTGAGAGCGAAATGGGCAGTATTTACTTTTTGATAAATAAATAAATCTGGGCATTTTAACAGTTGGATAGCATCAACCATGGACAAGTTAAAAATGTGACTAATAAAGGATTCATCCAAATAGTGAGAAAATTGCTAAAGCCAAAGCACCGTCAATACTGGTGTCATACCTATAATTAATACACTGTTGGAATTATTAACTGGGCACAAATTGAACTGGACAGTTTGGACTAAAAAATAAGAAAACTCATGACTATTCACTGTGCACGACATCCTCATAGTGATATTAAGATATGGATTGTATATGCTTCACAGAAATGGAGGCAGAGGTTTACTTTGAGTTAAGCAACTTGTTGAAGAAGAAAAATATGCATTGGATGTAAAAGAAAGCCAAGCACAAAATTGGAATTTACTGAAGGTACAGGAAACAAAAAGTGATGTTATTTTGAAAAGCATTACATGGTCAGTTTCTACAAAAGATCAGGGTGACAGTAGATAAAGATAAAAACCTGGCAACTGGAACATTAAAAAAAAAACCTGAAAGTTTGATTTTGGCTGCGCAAGACCAAGCTATTTCAACGAATGAAATCAAGGCCTGAATTGAGAAATTGTCTAATAATTCAAGTACAGACTGTGCAAAGAAGCAGAAAAAAGCAGTATGTCTCATACTCAGCTCATGCAAGATGGCACAAGCTGATTATAAACCACAGTTGCCAATTCACTGGAACATCTACAAAAAATATCATGTGCCAGTAATGAAAAATTGGTGGGAACCTAGAGTTGAAAAGTCCAGGTAGTCCTCAATTTACGACCACAATTGAGCCCCAAATTTCTGTTGTTAAGTGAGACATTTGTTAAGTGACTTTTGCTGATTTTATAACCTTTGTCACCACAGTTGTTAAACAAATCACTGTAGTTAAGTTAGTAACACAGTTGTTAAATGAATCTGACTTCCCCATTGACTTTGCTTGTCAGAAGGTCACAAAAAGTGATCACATGATTCCAGGATAATGCAATGGTCATAAGCATCTGAATTTTGATCACATGACCCTGGGGACACTACAATGGTCATAAGTGTGAAAACGGTCGTAAGTCACTTATCAGTGCTGTTGTAACTTCAAACAGTAATAAATGAACTGTTGTAAATCAAGGTCTAGCTGTAGTAGAAAATGAGCAGGTTAACATATTGTGGAATTTCTGAATACAAACAAAGTCTTGGCTCACAACACACCAGATTTAACTGTCACCATTTGTCAATTGCAAAAGGGAGCTCTATTTGGATTAGCTTACAGCCTTACATACTTTAACACAATCAAACATCAACATCTGCCTATCCTAAATTCTTGGGAGGGACTCAATAGGACCACAAGAATGCCAAATAAGGATTTGGCCGACTCTGCAGTCAACCATAATACCGCAATATATACAATTAGCTTGGGAAAGAGTGCATATAGGTAAAATTCTCACAGCTATCAGGAGGCACATATGTATATGATAATGTACTGTATATACAGCACATTTTTTGCCTTTCTAGGTTGAATTTGCAAACTGATAAAAATAAATAGGAATATGAGCTTATGAATGTGAATGAAACTGAAATGGGCAGATTTGCTTTGCTACTTTGAAATACCTGGAATGATCCTATTACTAAAACAGTCCATCTGTTTTAACAAATGCACTTCCTTGTCTAAACTTTGTTACTAATCACCCATTGTACTGTAGCATTCCACATGCTGCAGTGAAGTTTCTGTCTGGCCTCCACCTCTAGTAAAATAATTTTATTCACTGAGCATATGTGTTTCTGTACTTACTGCCTTAGCACACGGAAATAAAATATATATGCCAAAATTACCTGATGCTTGGCATTTCTCAGAAAGAAACACCCAATAAATTTAACCCATTCCTGAATATTTTAAAATTGTACATAGGACAAAGGTCCCATTTATTTGATGTAGCAATTAAATATTTACCTACTGTGGAGGTAATTTACAAAATAGTCATTAGATGAGCTGTGATTACATATTTTCTTGAAAAAAATAAAGGACAAACCTGATAAAAGGGCAAACATGAAGGAAGTTTATAAGGATAAAAAAGTGTTCTTTATTATTATAACTCTGCTTTACAACAGAAAATTCAAGAGCAAAACCAAGGAAATTCAGTTTCCATATTTTTCACATTAATGTGAAATATTAGTATTGTGGTACTATTTGTATGGTAAATTATCAAAATAAAGGATAAAAGTGGGATTTTGATCAATCTAAAAGACAGCTTTCTGAAATAAATGACTGTCCTTTATAATAAAATATTTGTGGTCATGGTAGCTATAATGCTTTTTCAGTATTGGCCAGGTGAAATTCCCATGGCAACTAGTATGCTGAATTAAAGCAGCTAAAAGAAAAAACAAACCTAAACCCAAACCAAATTGTTAAGCAATATACAGCTATTAAAATATTATAAAATAAATAAAAAATGCAAAATAGTAGCATTGCAGCATCTGTATGATGCTAGAATATTGGGGATTCAGACATAAAGCAGTTGAGTCTCAAAGCAATGACATAGCAGATTGATATCCACATTGCATGGTATCTGTGTTATGTTACAATTCCAGCTAGACTGGAATTCATACATGTGACAGTAGTTTGATACCTGAGACCTCTACATTATATTTTGTTTTGTATTTTCATTATCTGTTCATGTAGGTATACATTAGATCGGGGTGTCAAACTCAAGGTCCAGGAGGAGCGGATGTGACCCGTGGGGTGCTTAGATCTGGCCTGCAGGGCCATCCTGGAAACAGTGAATGACTGGTCCACAGTGCATCTGCCAGCCAAAACGGAGGTCAGGAGTGCCACAGGCAGCCCTCATGAGGTTCATTTTAGCTGGCAGAGGATTGCAGGAGGCTGTCGCAGCTGAAAATGGAGCTTGGGAAACCATTTTTGCTGACAGAAGGCTCAGGCACCCCTGATGTCGAGCTAGCCATGCCCACCCTGTGCTCCTGAGGTCAAATACAACCCTGATGCGGCCCTCAGTGAAATTGAGTTTGACACCCCTGCATTAGAGGCATATACGGTATCCTGCCTTTTCCCCAGGAAATCAACATGGGATTTCCCTTTATTTCTAGAACAAGAACTTGAAAAAATGGTTTGACTTCAGGGAAAGTAACCAGAGAGGAAACAGATCTACAAAAATATTCCTATGAATCAATGAGTAATTACAGTTTGAATACAGTGCGTGTCACTAGAATGGGGTAGTCCAATGATCTTTGAGCCTGTTTAGTGATCTGCCTGTTACTGTTTAAAGATCTTTAAAACCACACCTGGACCAGGCAGCTCTTCCTGATTGTCTTTCCACAGAGGGTGGTTCTCTGACTGCCCCTTTAGAGAACTGTCTTCTGCAAAAAAACCAAACCAAACCTAAGGCAGGTGGTTTCTTGGTCTGATTTGTAAGGCTACGCCTCTGGAGTTGTTTTGTTATTTGTGATATGTAAAACCTAAGCTGCGTTTTTAAAAAAAATCTTCCAAAGCTCCCAAACTCCATATTGAAAAGTCAGAAGCTTTAATTTCTTACTTGAAATATGGCATGTTTCTGTAAAGATCACATTTTTTTCCTCCATATGAATTTGGAACTAGTCACCCACCTTTATCCAAATCCTGCCTTTGTTCTGGTATAGCAGGTGATACCCCAAGTTCTATTTTTGGAAATCTCTCCTAGTACAGATGCTGAAAATCAGGGGTGTGCTTTACCCATTTCTCTACTTATAGAATGTCCTCCTGCTGGAAAGTACCTTATACTAAAATGCAAAGATAACATTTAAATTAATCAACATCTTGTTATCTTCCTGCATACATTTTCATAATTTCATAGAGCACTATATTGTTTTACATATTTAGTTTAGTTTGCCTTTAGTTTGCCTTTATTTGTATGCCGCCCTTTTCCCTAAGGGGACTCAGGGCGGCTCACAATTCAAAAGGGAGGGGGAAACAACAAACAATAAACAATACAACATATTAAAAGAGAAAAAATGCAACAATCATACCATTCGAGTGTGGCTATAATCTTAGCCCCAGGCCAGCCGGGACAGCCAGATCTTTACAGCAGCGCGTAAGGATTGGAGGGTGGTGAGGGTCCGAATCTCCACGGGGAGTTTGTTCCAAAGGGACGGAGCAGCCACCGAGAAGGCCCTCCTCCGGGTAGTTGCCAGTTTGCACTGGCTAGACGATGGGATTCGGAGGAGGCCTAATCGATGCGATCGAATCGGTCTGGTGGAGGTAATTGGCAGTAGGCGGTCTCTCAAGTACCCAGGCCCACTACCATGAAGGGCTTTATAGGTGATAAGTAGCACCTTGAAGTGCACCCGGAGATCAACAGGTAGCCAGCGCAGCTCGCGGAGGATAGGTGTTACGTGGGTGAACCGAGGTGCACCCACTATCGCTCGCGCGGCCGCGTTCTGGACTAGCTGGAGTCGCCGAATGCTCTTCAAGGACAGCCCCATGTAGAACACATTGCAGTATTCCAGCCTAGAGGTCACAAGGGCACGAGTGACTGTTGTGAGGGCCTCCCGGTTCAGGTAGGGACGCAACTGGTGTACCAGGCGAACCTGGGCAAATGCCCCCCTGGTCACAGCTGACAAATGATGTTCAAAGGTCAGCTGTGGGTCCAGGAGGACTCCCAAGTTGCGAACCCTGTCTGAGGGGCGTATAGTTTGACCCCCCAGCCTGAGAGATGGAGTACTTGGCCAATTCTTGGGAGGGAAACACAACAGCCACTCGGTCTTTTCTGGATTGAGCACAAGCTTGTTGTTGACCCCCATCCAGTCTTTAACAGCATCCAGCCCCTGGCTCATCACATCCATCGCTTCGTTGAGTTGGCACGGGGCGGACAGATACAATTGAGTATCGTCCGCATATTGATGGTACTTTATCCCGTGCCGTCGAATGATCTCACCCAGAGGTTTCATGTAGATGTTGAAAAGAAGGGGGGACAGGACCGAACCCTGTGGCACCCCACACGTTAGGGGCCTAGGGGTCGATCTCTGCTCCCCAACTAACACCGACTGCGACCTGTCCGAGAGATAAGAGGAGAACCACTGTAAAACAGCGTCTCCCACCCCCACCTCCCGCAGTCGTCGCAGAAGGATACCATGGTTGATGGTATCGAAAGCCGCTGAGAGGTCAAGGAGCACTAGGATGGAGGCGTGGCCTCCATCCCTGGCTCTCCAGAGATCATCGGTCAACGCGACCAAAGCGGTTTCT
This sequence comes from Thamnophis elegans, assembly GCF_009769535.1. NCBI lineage: Eukaryota > Metazoa > Chordata > Lepidosauria > Squamata > Natricidae > Thamnophis > Thamnophis elegans. The sequence goes on from NC_045542.1 coordinate 105,495,229, forward strand.
GTGCTGCAGCCAGGTCTGAAGTCAGACTGGAACGGATCGAGATAGTTGGCTTCCTCCAAGGACCGCTGGAGCTGAAAGGCCACCACCTTCTCAACAACCTTCCCCACAAAGGGGAGGTTGGAGACTGGACGATAGTTATTTAAAACAGCTGGATCCAAGGATGGTTTCTTCAGGAGGGGGTCTCACCACCGCCGTCTTTAAAGCGGGGGGAAAGATCCCCTCCCGAAGTGAGGCGGTAACAACCGCCTGGATCCAGCCTCGTGTCACCTCCCTGCTGTTTACAACCAGCCAGGAAGGGCACGGGTCCAGCACACAAGTGGAGGCACCTACAGCTCTCATGGCCTTGTCCACATCCTCAGGGGCAACAGCCTGAAACTCAGTCCAGCAATGACTTACCAGATCATCCCTTAGTGCCTCGGCTGGTACTGCAGGATTGGAGTCCAGGTCCGCCCGGAGCCGAGCAACCTTGTCTGCGAGAAATTGGACGTAGTCCTCAGCCCTGCCCTGCAGCGGATCGCCCGTATCCCTCCTATTTAGGAGGGAACGGGTTACCCTAAACAGGGCGGCTGGGCGCGACTCAGCAGACGCAATCAGAGAGGCAATGTGTGTTTTCTTAGCCGTCCTGAGTGCCCGAGCGTAATCTCTGGTGCAGGTTGTCAAAAATGCTCGGCTCGATTCGGATTTACTGGACCTCCATAGGTGCTCTAGGCGTCTCCTTCGGCGCTTCATCTCCCGGAGTTCCTCAGTGAACCAAGGAGCCTTCCGGGATCCACTGCCTCGGAGCGGCCGTAGAGGCGCAATCCGGTTAAGAGACTCCGCCGCTGCCAGATCCCAGGCAGCAACCAGAGTCTCCGCCGAACTGCGGGCGAGAGTATCAGGAATAACCCCAAGCTCCGTCTGGAACCCCGAAGGGTCCATAAGTCGCCTTGGGCGGAACCACCTGGTCGGTTCCTCCTACTTACAGTGGGGGTTTGGTCTCCGAAAGTCAAGCCTCAATAGGTAGTGGTCTGACCATGACAGGGGCAAGATCTCTCTACCCCTCAGACCAAGATCACAATTCCACTGCTCCGAGAGGAATACGAGGTCAAGCGTGTGACCCGCTGAGTGGGTTGGTCCTCGGATTACTTGGGTCAAGCCCATGGTTGTCATGGAAGCCATGAACTCCTGCGCTCCATCAGAGTGTTCACCGAGCGAAGGCAGATTGAAATCCCCCAGAACCATAAGTCTGGGGAACTCAACTGCCAGCTCGGCTATCGACTCGAGGAGCGAGGGGAGGGCTGTTGCAACGCAGTTAGGAGGCAGGTACATTAGCAGCAGACCCACTTGACCCTTGAGGTCCAACCTCACCAGCAGGGACTCACACCCGACAAGCTCCGGAGCAGGGATTCTACGAGGTGCTAGAGACTCTCGGATAACAATAGCCACACCCCCACCCCTTCCCTGAGCTCTCGGCTGATGGTGCACCTGAAAACCCTCTGGGCACATTTCTACGAGGGGGACTCCTCCCTCCGGGCCCAGTCGGGTCTCAGTAATACATGCCAGGTCTGCCCTCTCGTCTAAAATCAAGTCCCGAACGAGAGGAGCTTTATGAACTACAGACCTGGCATTTAGTGCCAGCAGCCTGAGGCCAGGGTCCTGATTGCTCACACCACCTGGCCTTGGAGTGGGACTCATAGGGCCGGAAGGAGGGATCTCTGTGACGTAGCGAACCCTCCTTCCCCGGTAATGGCCTGCCCTAAAGTCCCCGCCATATCTGCCCCTCCCTGTTAAGACCGTAATGCTCCATCCCACTCCCGTGTCCGTAGTCCCACCAACCACCCCTATAGCCCCTGCGTTCCCCGACAAGCCCTTCGAATCAGTCATCCTCTCACATAAACACAGTCACTCGTCCATGCATTCCCCACATAGGTCAGTTAAAAAACACAGAAAATACAACAGTAATGAAATTTTAAAAAGTGGGTACAATCATCAATCAAACATACCAGTCACACTACATTCCTAAAAGTTTTTGGTTTTTTTTGCGTACTGTGCAAGAGAGGAGAAACTTAATGTTTTTGAACTTCTCCTCTATGGAGTCCAGCAAAAGGGGCAAAGCCCAAGAGTTTAAAAGTTTAAAATAGTTGGAGGGTTAGTGTCAGTTGAGAGAAATCTAAAATGCTACATTCCTTTTTATTAATATTTTTGAGAAATAAAACATTATGAAAATAAATTGACTTTCTTTTTTGAGTTTACTTCCTTTATACATTGTTCACTGATATTTTTGCTTTTGTCACTTACGGTATTTGTTTAACTTCTGTCTTTGTTAGGTTAGCCACATAGGAAGATATAACAAAGAACCAAATCTGTCATGCATGGTGGGGGGTGGGGTGGGGATTCCAGTTAAGGAAATAATGGTTGTTTGGCATTTCTCATACTGAGGTACTTCCATATAGAATCGGATTATGATTCTGTTTCCAAGCTGGAGAGGCTGTTACCCAGAGTGGTTGTATTTCTGAGAATTACAATCCCAAAACTTACAAAATCCAAAGTAACTTCTACTTTGTATTTCTGCTTTCAGGTTGAAACTCAGCCGAGAAGGTATCTCCTTGGGCATTTGTAGTAGAAACAGCTTTAATACCAAGCAGTCCATTTTTGGTATAGATAGGTGTGGGTTGGCCATCCAGGTCCCATCAATGAATCAATCTCATCTCTGTTGGTGTGCCTCCTCTTTTCAATAGCAACTCTGATATTAGTATGGTCCAAACTCTGCTGTCCCTTAGGAGGTTCCTGAAGGCCTTACCTTTCCTACAGATAGTGGGCTGGAATATGGTGTGTATGGTTGTCAGTGTGCCCTGGCATGGTTGCTTTATTGTGATTCTTTTGTCTGTTTCTACTTTGTTATTTTTTTTTCATCTTTTTGTAGACTACCTAGAATCACTTGGCAGGTGGAAATTGAATAAATAAAAGAAATGTACTAAGTACTATAAAAGATAGATTTCTCAATGTCAAAATTATCACATTAAAATAAAATAAAATGATACATTCCAACAGGTAAGTTTTGTTGGCTAGTTCCCAAACAAGTTTGGCAATGCTTGACTAGACTTTTAGGCTCAAACTGAGATGAAGGCTAAATGTAGACTTTTTTTAAATTGAGGGCTAAGATGAAGCCCCTGAAAGACTTGAGCTGCGTTTGTCAACATGACCATGTAATCTCTCCTTACAATTTAATAATAGCAGTTCTTTCTCCTAGCCTTCCACAGTTTGATGGACATTTTGTGGCCTTGAAGGTGATTGACTCATTGTGGTTGACAAAACTGTCATCTCTGGTCTAAAAAGCAGTTAGGTTTTCAACTATCCTGTTCTGCATTCTACAATGCTTCCCATTGGTGTGTGTCTGGAAGAAGCAAGAATCCCTGCTCCTTTTTGACCCAACATTATGACACAAAAGGGACTTTTCTCCTCCTTGCTCTATAATCCTGCTGATTGGGACCCTTCCCTCTACTTCCTCTTCCTCCTCTTTTTGGTAATAGCTGGCCAGTCAGCCTCAATTTCAGATATTTCTCCCACAGTTTTTTTTCCATCTTAGAGGTTGTGAGGCAATAGAAACATCTGTTTCTACACTTCTCTCCTTGGTCATCAAACTGTCCATTGCTCCTCTATACTGGGCCAAGTTGCCTTATTTATCTGTGTTAGAATTGCTGACAGCTCATTAGTTTTATTGTACAACCAGTTAAAAGCAAAGAACCTGAAACCAGGTTCTTATAATAACAGTTATTATTCCAATTTCTCTTCTTAGTTTCTCCATTCATGTAGAGCTTAATAATCAATAGCTGAAAGCTGAGCTCTCCAGAAGCATATTGTGAATTCTAGACCTCTGTTGAAAATCATATAGTTGGTAAATCACCTGAAAAACCTGTTGGATCGAACAGGTTGATCTTGACAGCCAAAACCAAAACCTGCATTCTTGCTGATTGAAGGGATAAAGGGTATTGTTACGGAAGGGTATTGTTACAGTAACTGGATTATTTTTATTTTTGAATTTCATTTCCTTTAGAGCAGAGATGACTTTTGTTTCCTTCAACTGTGATTTCTCTGAAACTTTAGGTTACCTCTGTATTTCTCAGACAACTGAAGAATATGCTTTCCCAACCATCTCTTAAACCCTTGTCAGGTCAGGGACAATCTATCAGAGATGGTCTGTTTCAAGGTGGAAGTGAAGCCTTGAGAGGGAATAAAGTTGGGCTATGTTAATGAAAACTTTAGCCACTACAGTACTGTGATGACATTTGCCATCCTTGACACATGGTAGATTGGTGATAAAATTCAGGGCAAACATATATCAAGGCCTTCATATGCAAATACTATATGAATGTATATGATGTAAGATTTTTGTGCATTTGAGGAAGTAGATTCTAGTCCATATTTGTTTATGCCACAATCAAACCTTTCAGTTTTAAAGTACCTAAAAACTCTTTAGGGATTCCAGTTTTCAAGAAGCTGCCGGTAAACATGGAAACAGGGTTTGTACATGAGGGAAGGATTAATGCTGGAATTATTCAGTAGAAAAATAGAAGGCAAGAGAAATATTAACTTCATAAAATCCACCTTTACTGGAGATACACATATGGCAGTGGACTCTTTTCTACTGCTTCCTAGAAATGGCTTTGTTCAAGAGAACAAAGCATAGTACACAACAGTTCATGTCGGCCTACTGCAATTTATTATTTACAAAATGGTTTTGTTGAGCATGGTTGCTGCACGACACATCCGGCTCATACTGTGAAAAGATTCTCCTATTAAGTTGTAGCTTGCTGTTTTTGACAAGGAAGCTTTGTTGTTGTGTTCTTTTCATATTCTTCGCTTGTGCCAGCAGGTGGTTTTGACATTTATTCTGTCACACTCCAGGATTTTACTTCCAAGTGCCCATCAAACTGAAGCAAAGGTTAAGCAACCATAGCTAAAATCTTGGTATGGCAGCAGCAGATGGATAATATAAAGCCTGCGGGTGGGGTAAGGATTCTTACTTTGAATCCAGGGTAACCCATTGACAGTGTAAAATGCCTTTCTTCTTTTTAGGTCAAACTTCTATATGAGTATGAAGAAGTAAACTGAGGACATATTTTAATTACTAGACTCTACTGTGATATGTCATAATTATCAACATGAAAGTAGTTGCTTGGGAATGATGAATTTTGTGATTTGCTTATATTAGGTAACAGGTATAATGTTTACTTATATAACATAGTGATAATAGTTTACAACAAGAGGCATGAAAACCAGAATACTTAATCCAGGCTTCTAATGCTATTCAGGTGCATAATACTTTAATTCCCCTAACACCCAGAAAGCATGAATTTGGGCTGAAAAACATTGACAGTTAATCCTAAACATCTGGAGGATACTAAATATGTGAAGGTGAATTAATCATTTCGCTTTTTCTTTCTTTTGTTCAGGTGGAAAGGCTGCTTCTCCATCCAAGAGCGCACAATCTATGCATAGGGAAGGAAATATCAACAAGATTACAGGCATTCCAAGGTTATGAAGCTACAAAGATCCTTTGGTAGGAGAAAAAAGCTTTTCATTGAAAAAGACTGCAAGCAAAGTTTATTGATGCTGTGTATGCATGGAGGCCATGAATACTGGCTGACTGTTAGAGAAGGGACAGAAACCTACACTGTACATGAAATGAAACTAAGTTTCTTGAAGAAAGGCATGGATGACTGGAAGTATAAAAACTGATTTCCTTATAAAGTGTTTTGTTATAGGTCTTATTGATCAGGGGCAAGTAACTTTCTTCATTGCAATATCAAGTAAAAAAAAGAAAATGGATTTAACTCATTTGTTGCATAATTACTTGGAAGTGGAATGATTTTTAAAGAGCAAATATGCTAGTTGCTCTATTATGTTTCCTTAACAAGCCAAAAGATGGATAGAGAAATTTGTCTACTGTTTATAAATTGAAATAATTTTTTTCTTTAAAATGTTGGTTTTCATCATCAATGTTGCTAGCCCCTGAAGCCATTGGTCTCATGTAGAGATTAAAAAATTGAAATAGGTTATGATTATGTATGGTTATGTAATTATTACCTTGTTATGCTAAAGTACCATATTTTTCGATCTATAAGGCGCACCCCCCCCAAACTGAGTGGAAATGCCTGTGCATCTTATAGAGCGAATATTGCTGAAGCCCCACCCACCAGCCTGGTCAGCCTCATCTGATTACCTTACTTGGCATCCCAGAATACCATTGATCAGCTGTTCCAAGATGCAGGGATCACTGCTGCCCATTGCTGCAGTCACAGCCCCTCGCCGCTTCTGCACATCCCATTTTTGGCCTCCGTGTGCCCCATTTTTTTACCATCATGTGCACTGTTTTTGGCCCATTCCAGGCAGTGGGGATTGCCACTGCTGCTTATAGCCGCTGAAAGGCGGCACTGGCGATCGACAGTGATGGGGATTCCTGCCGCCTGGAATGGGCTGAAATGAAGTGTGCAGAGGCCAAAAATGGGGCGCACGGAGGTGGTGATAGATAGTGGCAGCAATGGGCAGTGATGGCAGCAATGGGCAGCAGTGATCCCTGCAGCCTGGAACAGATGATCAACAGTATTCTGGGATGCTGATCCAACCGCCAATCAGTTGCTCATGCTAAATCTGGCTGTGCTGAGGCTGACCAGGCTGTTTGCTCTTTGCTGCAAGGAGGCAAACTGCTGGGAGGCAGAGGTAGATTTTTATTTTTCTTGTTTTTCTCCCCAAAAGTTAGGTGCGTCTTATGATCTGGAACATCTTGTAGTGCAAAAAGTACAGATAATCAAGAAAAGAGCATTGAAGAGATAGCATAAGCTCAAAATTGATAAGCATAAATACAAAAAAGGGAGAGAGGAGGATAAAGAATGATTGGAAATACGTTATTTAAAAAAAAAATCCAAAATGTTGATTACATTCTTTTTTGTTGCCATGTTCTGTACCCCATATCCTCAATCATCTTTTTCCTTGCTCCCCTTTGTTGAAGAAAGATGTTAGCAAACAACACATACCAATAGTCCAGAAAAGCAGCTTATTGTCTTCCATTTACCAAAGCTGGAGGCTTCACTTTCGTCTATAGCTTTCTGTAGTCATTCCTCAGGGGATTAAGGCACAGTGATAAGCAGAAATGCCATTATTGTATTCCAAAGATGCTTATTTTTATTTTCCTCATCCTAGCTGAGAAATGGTGTTGAACTGGGAGCAGAGGGCACATATGTGTCCACAAACGTACAGTGAAATTTTTTAGAGAATACTGAAGTGATTGAAAGTGATTTAAAAAAGAACAAAGATCTGGAGGAAAGGCTTAGGAAAGGCGTGGGAAAGTCAGTTTTAGGACCTTGTATGAAGATAAAGTGCATTTCACTTTGATCATTTGACATAATGGAAAAATTAAACCCTGCAGTTTGAAATGAGATTCTAGAATATATTAAATTAATTTTTAATTCCTTCTTTGTGATAAAGTGAACATATCAGGTTTTTTTTTTTAAAAAAAAAAGTTGAATCTGAATCTGGACTTTTGCAATGTGTATGAAGGCATAATTTACTTTTCTTCTTATAATCATGCAAATCTTACTGCAGGAAGAAAATAAGACCAACAAGATAAAGTAGGTTATAAGCTATTTTATATTTGGAAATATGAAACATTTTAGTAATCAAATACTTTATATTAAATCAAATATCTTTTATTTTTTAAAAAAACTATCAGTGTGGCTCACACATTTTAGCACTAACTCCTAGGGCAGGGGTAGTGAACCTTTTTATACCTACCACCCACTTTTGTGTCTCTGTTAGTAGTAAAATGTTCTAACCGCCCACCGGTTCCACCAATGGTGATTTATAAAGTAGGGAAGTAACTTTACTTTATAAAATTTATAAAGCAGAGTTACAGCACACCCCTACCACCCACCATGAAAGCTGGAATGCCCACTAGTGGGCAGTAGGGACCAGGTTGACTACCACTGTCCTAGGGGAAAATGGCTACTATCAGTGCTCTTCTGAAGGTATTGTATAAACAAAGATTCTGTATTTTTTTATCAAACCATGTATGTCACTTTTCCATTCAGGATATGTATTACCTGCCAGCAATATATTTCCCTTGAATCTTTCCTTGTACAATTAATTGAAGTAGTTAATATTCTAATCCCAAAATATACAAAATAACTGAAAAAATATAAAAACCTTTCAAAGGCCAAGCATCGCCAAGCCCCGAAAGTATAGAAACAGAAGAAAGAAAACACTCTTAAGCCTATTTTAAGATTGAATCAACAAGATAATCTGTATGAGTATGGCTACCAAAAAGGCCATTCTCCCATTACCACCCACTAAGCCTCAAATGGCCACAAAATCTGGAGCAGTAGTTGATTAGATAATGCATTGTGTCTTTTAAATAATAAACTTTAGCACCAAACAAGGCACGATTGCATCAAATCCCTATTATATCATAATGGATAGTTCTATTTGTAGAACAAACTAGACAACCCATGCTCCATTGGGTTATTATGTCAGCGATATTTCCTTACCTAAACAGACAGAATGACCATGAATGGGCAAAAAAGTAGTGGGAGCAGGAGCTTCTACCAGCTTCAGTGGGACTCTGCCAGGAAGCATTAGAAATCTTATGCCTGCCTGCCTGGCTGGGGATGTTGTTGGGTGAGAGAGGATGTGAGATTGCCACGTTGGCGAGGAAACTGTTACAGGATATTGAATATGAAGATAATGTGACCAAAACAGCATCCCAGCAGCACAGCAGCAGCCAATAACACTGAAGCAGCCCCAATCCCCCCCCCCCCCAAAATCATTCCCTTGGGAGTCATGGGTTCCAGATTTTGGACACATTCTGTAAGTTAGCCCATATGAGGTACTTTGGTTCAAAAATGGTTGCCCTATGAAGCATTTTTTTTTGTCCAGTTAACAGCCATGACAAGAGTTTTAGTTAAATAGATGTATCACATGTGCGTAGGGAATTACTTCCTTACAGCTTTTTATTTCAGCCAATCTCCGAAAAGAACCAGGTGGGGGCGGGGGAGGAAGAATAATTTGCTTCAATGTAAATTGGGTCAAGATTTTGAATTTTCACAAACCAGGCTCTTTAACCCCAGTTCCTAGATGTCTTCTTCTAGACAGATAGACTTATCGATCTGTCTCTGTCTCTATCTCTATTTGATATCTCTATCTCTTATATACATACATGATGACATCCAGGAACTGGAATAAAAGAGCCCTGTTTGTGTAAAATAAAAACAATCTGATAAAGTTTCTCCATCCTCCAAACTGGGGGTGAGGGGGAAGGGCAACATGGCATGTTTCCAAACACATCAAGCACCAGTCTCCTAGTAATTTTATTTTCTATTTTTCTGGAGTACGCAAAGGGGCTAGAAATTAGCTCCATGTTAGTTGCCCATTTAATTTTTATACAAATATATACAGCAAATCCAATAGAACCCCGATTACCATTGAGGACCCAAGATATATGAGATTGGAGAACATTGCAATTGCCATTATTGTCCTTTCAGCTTACCACAAGATGTTGCATTGTTTTTAGTATAAAACTGGAATGCTATTTTCAAAGTTATTACACGCAGGTTATCAAAGACAGACAAGTGAGAGGGCATCATTTGGAAGGTAAAATAAAAGGCAGAACATGATGGATCTCACAGACTCAAATGCAACTAAACTTTCAAAATGTCTAATTCCTCGCTTCTGTGGCATATTGCAAAACAAAGCAAGAAGCTCTAGTGTAAACTTTTATTTCAAAGAATGCTCTTGCGTCCCAAGGGTCCCTCAATTTGGCAGCATATCTACTATCCGCTAAGAAAAAGGACAGAAATAGGGTGGAGTAGTAAATATGCCTGCAAAGAATGGACTAGAGGGAGTGGCAAATGGCATTCTGGTTAACCCTTTGCTTTCTTACTGGCATGTTTCCATGACAGCCATTTTGTGAGTGCTGTAATTGGAAATCCAAAAGTTGTTTTGTAAGAACAGGGTGCAGTATCTTTCCAACAATCGATATTTACCACTTCCCTTATTTAGGATCCTGTGTTCTGAATTATGTACCTGATAATTAAATTAATAAAGTTATTGGTACTCTATACAAATATTCAATCAGGGAGGTTGCTTAAGATGTTTGTTACACTTTGTTTCAATTCATGCTGCTTTTTCTAAAGTCCAGCATTGACAGTGATCAGTGACACACAAACTGCCCTGAAGCATTTCGTTTAAAAGAATCCATATGCTTCATTTATTTTCCTCTTGCACAAAAATCTTTCTGGAACTTTGGTGTCATTATTTGGTATCTACCTCTAAGAGGTTCTTTTCTGTCTTTTGGGCAAAGTAATATTTTAGAAACAAGCTATTAAGCAAGTTTTTCTCCTCTTGTGAATAGGTGCTGTGTGGCAAAATAACATCTGTATTTCACAATAGTCTAAGTGTAGCATTAATCATCACAGTCTGTATGCATATATGTGGTTAAAGTCTTTTCTTAATTAAATTAGAATTTATATACATAAATATTAAATACATTTCATTATTTTTTTCTAAAAAAATGTCATCCTTTGCCTAGGATACATGCACCAAAAATTAAAAACATGATTATGTGCTATAACATGACTACACTTTTAAAAACGAGGCGCTGAGGTAAACAGAACGGTTTATTCAACAAGCAACAGGTTACAACAGAATCAGAACACGGACGAAACGAAGTCCGCCTGACAGCTATTTATATTTGACAGCTGTCAGGCGGTTGGCCAATTGGTGGCTAGCATTTTTCCCGCCGGCCGGCAGGCGCGCCTAAGCCAATCAGGAGCCTGAGGCTCTGGCCCCGCCTACTGGCTGCATCGGAAGAACACAACATACACCATAAGCAGCTTTCAATAAATAGGTTATAATACTACTATAAAGTTGAAATATAAAGTAATATCAGACCATAGTGGAACAAAGTACAAACAATGCTCAACAGCAATAGAACTCTAAAAGCCATTTAAAAGTCCTAAACATATTGCACTCTTGAAAGCTATAGTAAAAACAAAAACAAAAACAAAATGGTATATCCAACACATTGCATCAGTTTGAATGTCAGTTAAATAGAAGATGGAAAGAGATTCACACCGAAGGGGTAGTGGTGAAATTCAATTTTTTTTACTACCAGTTCTGTGGGCTTGGCAGGGGAAGGATATTGCAAAATCCCCATTCTTTCCCCACTCCTGGGGGAAGGATACTGCAAAATCTCCATTCCCACCCCACTCTGGAGCCAGGCAGAGGTGGTATTTGCCGGTTCTCTGAACTACTCAAAATTTCCGCTACCGGTTCCACAGGACCTGCTGAATTTCACCCCTAAGGGGCCATAATTGAAAAGGATCAGTTTGTTAGCTCATCTCCTGCTCCAATCAGGCAATCTATGTTTTTATTGCATGTGGCTTTTTATGGATATATCCTGATTTTCAAACCTAATGGATTCTTTTGGTGTGCCTGTAAACTAACGGGAAGTTAGGGGAAATATATTAATTTCTAGGTGTCCTAGCTAATGGCTATGCTGTTCTAAGTTAATTTCAGTTTGGAAATTACCTTCAAAGGTTCTTTTATTTATATAGACATGTTGCACTGGCACGATCTTATAAGATACCATGTATTTTGTAAGCAAGACTAAATAATAAATCTGTAAATTTACAATATTAAAACACACGCAGTGCAATAGCAATAGCAATAGCAGTAGACTTATATACCGCTTCATAGGCCTTTCAGGCCTCTCTAAGCGGTTTACAGAGTCAGCATATTGCCCCCAACAATCTGGGTCCTCATTTTACCCACCTCGGAAGGATGGAAGGCTGAGTCAACCCTGAGCCGGTGAGATTTGAACCGCTGACCTGCTGATCTAGCAGTAGCCTGCAGTGCTGCATTTAACCACTGCGCCACCTTGCAACTAATTCAGATTTAATATAATTAATCCAAGATTTTTGTTCAGTATTTTACTTTAGATTGTTGTTGTTAGATTGTTGTTCAGTATTTTACTTTAGCTGAATCATTAAACAGCATATGTTTGTGGGTGGAGTCAAATAGATGATTTGGAAAGTTTTCCCTGTTGGATTGCAGCCAAAGTGGCTGCAAAATACTTGGTTTGAGATATTAGTAAAACAGGCACATTTACAGCCATGCCTTTCAAGTGAGTTCCTGTAGCATACAAGATTATATTAAAAAGTTCATAGTTATTCCTAACATCCTTATTCCTATTATGTTTCCTTTAATTTTCTCCCCATTTCCTTGGTTTGGAAATATACTGTGGTCTTGTCCAGTGTTAGTCATTCTGGCTGCTATTATTATATAATTACATTTCTAGGAGCACTTAGAGAACAACTAATTCATCTAACCTAATTATTTTCAAGCAACTAATGAGAAAAGGTAGAAGAGGGGATTCTTTTGGATTCATTTCGAAGAAGATGAGGAAAATTCAATTGTTTTCTGCTGTGATGATTCTTTCATAGCTGTGTTGACTGTTCTTGTCTGCTGTCCAATTTAAATGTGCAAAGGGAATATTTCAAAACTTTATTCTGACATAGCACTCAAATTTACTGGACTGAAACTTGGGAAACTGAACCTCACTGAAACAGTTTACAGTACCAACCTTGCTATATTCGTCTCGTTCTGCCAAAAATTGAAGCAAAGGGAAGAGTTTTGATGGTTTTTCATTACAGACTGTGGGCAAAGTTATTTAACATGTTGGCTGTGAATTTCTAACTACAAATTGAAATTGAATTTGTAGTTAGATCTGATCTCCAATTCCAATCAAAACAGGCTGGTTCACACAGGATTATTTAAAGATAGCATCACGTATAATAAAGAAAATTTTAATTTAAGCTTACTCAAACTTTAATATCACAATATGAGCAGATATATACATTTCTCCATTTTATGTAATGAGTTGGAAATGGAAGTACTACTATATAAAGAAACAATGTATCCTTTATTATATTCCCATCTCAAAAGCACATAAAAGCTGCTAGCACAGCTTCACTTTGTGCCCACATTCACACATATCTTTGATATATATATATATATATATATATATATATATATATATATATATATATATATATATATATATATATATATATATGCAACAATTATGCAACAATTATAAGAACTATCTAATCTGTACAAATCCAAGAATATTTTTGGATGACTCCACTTCATGGAACAACACAATGTATCTCTTATTCAATATTAGTAAGGGACTGGAGTTGTTTCCAAGTAGAGCCGAAGGGCACAACAGATTGCAAAAAAACCTGCCATCAAAAGTATAACCATAAATGTTTGTGCAAGGATATTTAATGCAGTTGGATCACATTATAGTTGTTCAACTATTATCATGGACAATTTATAGCTAAAAACCAGGAAAAGTGACATGGTATGTTATGAAGAGCTGCATGTGAACTTCTACCACCTCTAATGGGTTCATGTGATCTTATCTTGACATCCAAGCTATTTGCGTCCATGTGTCCCTGAAGGCTATGAACTTTTCTGACCTTGTGCAAAGTTCCAGCTTGGTTGAAGGGAGGGAGGAAAGGAAAACACTTGAAACCAATAGCACAGACCATGGCCAGACTTTGCAAAATCATTGTTTTCTTAGTAATAGCTTTACCGGTTCAGCTAATCTGTCCCTGTCCCTTTCAATGATTCTAATGCCCCTGGAGCTTCACAGTGAAATATTGGAGGACATTCTTTGTTCACATTCTGTGTAATTCCAGCAATCTTTAAAAAAACAAACAAACACTAATGTCATTACTAAGCAGAAAGTCTAGAGATTTCTAATGACCTTTTTCCAATTGCTGGTCTACCTCTAGCAAGCTTCTGAGCTTCAATTTTTGGTGGATTAATTTACTCAAAAACCACTGAATTTTCTTGAGTCTAACAAATTTAAAATAATAGCAGAAAGGAATAATAAAGTTACTTATATTTTGAAAATATTGCTGTAACAGAGAGATTCAGATTCCTTTTCAATCTAATATATCTAATCCTAATACATTTACTTATTGAATTCAGCACGTATCACGTGCAGTAAAATACATTCATGTACAGAGGTTGCTTGAGATGGGCAGCTGTAGAAATGAATGAATGAATAAATATCTCTCTTGTATAACTCAATGAAAGTAACGTACTTTGTGAAAGTGTAGTATAAAGACCTCAGCTGTAAGAAATGCCACAAAATTCTATGCCTAAGGCTTGAGGAAGAAAGCACCTGTTCCCCTACAGTTCCAATAATATTATTTTTGGTATTCATCATATTTCTCTCTTCAAAGTTAACAGAATACTCTATCCCAGACAGGAGTAATTTGATTCGGGCAGGCTCCGGTACGCTCGTACCGGGGTGTATCGCCTGTAACCCACCACTAGTTAGACATATCTGATTTATTCAAATATGGATCCGATAGTTAAGTGGAGAACTATTTAAATGGCAATATTCCCAAAAACCAAATTTCAGTTTTTTTAAGAAGAAAAAACACTATAAGATCATCTGTCAGGTTGACTTTATTTTCTTATGATTTTCTTTCTCAAACAGCTCATGATTTTTAGCTTTCATTTCAAAATGTACTTCTACCTCACTTATTTTCACCCTTTCCTCCATTTTTCTTACGTAGGAACTGATAAATTATACCTTCATGTACTTTGCCATGTTGTAACTATTGAACAATGATAATAATTTATCCTTTCTATGTAATACTGCTTTTTGCACAGTACCAGGAAAAAACAGTTCGTATAGAATGTTGCTTTGTCAGTATTGTACTTACAAAGTTTGGTTAAGCCGAACATTGCTCAAACTAGTTCTCATGAAAAATTAGAACCGTTTTTGCCTCATCAGGTGTCCAGGTATGTAGAGGATAAAATAAAATATATATATAGACAAAAGTGACACATATCAATAACTCCATTCATTTAGGAGTTTAAAAAAAAACATTAGTATGCAAGGTTCTTATATTAATGACTAAAAAAATGGAGATGTACCACCTCCCAACTTTCTTTAAAAAGTTTTTATTTAAAAAGTCAAAATGCCCTAACCAACAGAATAAATATTGAGAATTTCTTAATTGCAATGTTCCCCTCTTACGTTATTTGTATTTAATCTGAAGGTACTTGTGATAAAGTAATACCTGCTTATTTTTTCACATTTCATACACGACTTATAGATATGTATCATTTTTGATTGTGCCTTTTAGAATAAGGCTAGAAGCATTATTCACAAGAAAAATAAATTATAAATATATTGATAAATCTCCTTAACTGTCAATGCCTTCACAGGGACATCTATGGTTTTTTTTTGGGGGGGGCAATCATGCATAAATGATTCCCCACTGCCTCCTTCTGGGATATTTTTTAATTTCTCTGTGTAGTTTATGAACCTATTTTTCACTTCAAATTCTAACCTGGTCTGACTGCATTGCTTCTGATTCCAATCAGGCAGTCAGGTGCTGCCACCTGCTGAAGAAATCTATAGATATAACATACTCATTATGAATAATTAGGGGCCGTTATCACTGCCATGTTCCAATTATATTTATCTAAATCAGCATAATATTTGCTACTCCTATTGCTTCTGTTTTACTTCCCAGATTATGCAGGATGCATCTACAATACAAACTGGCTGGGGAATTCTCAGAGCTGATATTTTAAAACTGCTATGATTGAGACACACTGGGTTAAATCTTCTTGCTTTCTTACTCTTCCCTTTTCCAAATGTCATTAGCTTATGAAGAATCATGACCATTAGCCAATCTTGGACTCCCAATTTGGAGTCTGAGGGACTGGAATTTGATTTGATGCTGTCAGATGTGAAGAAAAAGAGTCTAGTCTGATTATGGCAGTTTTGATGGAAAAAGCAGGAAAAGGCGTGAATACAAGCAACTCGGAGATAATTAAATTGATGAGTGATGGACTGAACTTTCTTGGCCAGATGGATCGACTTTGGAGAATGGATTTATTATATTTAACCACACAAAACCTGACAAGAGCAGCTGTGTTTTTGCCTACAGAGAAACATTCTGAACAATGGTGCTGCAGAAATATTTACAACAGAGGTTTATTATTCAGGAGAATCAAAAGTAATTTTTGAGAGGTTCTCAATATGTAATATATTTATCAGTAAATCTTAAGGAAAAGTTTATTATTATTAAACCAATGAGGACATTTTATCCTGGACTGATCAGAGATAATGATGGAGTTGATTAAAAGCCATTGTAGAATTTCTATGAGATAATTACAATAGATTGTTAATAGAAGGCTTTAAAGTTTAACTTTGTTGTTGGGTTACCTGTTATATATATTCTGCTTGAGGCTGTTTTCCTATGACAGGAAGACTGTGGCTGCTTTCTGCCTTTTAAATGATTTGTCTCCATTTTTCCTTCAGGGAAAATATTCTATCCTGCCTCTTTTTAATATTAAGAATAAATAATATTTTAATTGAGGTGTGGGGGATGTTTTTACAGTATGTAATAGAAAGATGTACAAGCGGTCAACTTGGATGCAAATAGATGTAGAAGTTTATATATTTTGGGCCTGATTTGCAAGGAGAGGAAGTAATTATTGTTTAATATATTTATCAGTAAATATATTGATAAACATATGTTATTATATTATGGGGATAATATATGAATTATAAAAAGAATCATAGTCAATCTTGACAGCGATGTGAACACAAGTTTTGACCTATGTCTTCCTGCTTTAACTCACACAGCAAAACAAGAAAGGATGAATCTGCTCCCAAATTTAGCAAGGTTGCAGGTGTGGTGAATTTTGAAAGATGGCTTAAACTGCATTCTACTTTTACTCTTAGAATACAGATTTAGTGCTTTCAAAACTCCACACTGCTACAAGCCCAGGGAACAGATAAATATATAACCTTTCTGATTTATTTCATTCTCAGTAGTCTTTCAAACCCCAGCACCTATGCTAGCCATAAAACACAGTAGTAGCCTCACAGCTATGCCAATATTTTTCTACAGGGAGGGAACAAAGACTAGTAGTGGAGGAAATTAAGATTTATATGCGGAGGGTGTGCCCGCAGTAACCCAAAGAGGTCAGGAAGCACTCAGCTCATTTGTTGGTGTCAATTTATTGGTTGCTTTCAGTTTAAGGAAGAGTTTACTGACTCCTTTCAAATGGAGACTAGCAGTAAACAAAATAGGTGGAGGATATTTAAAAGACAATGTAATACTATGAAATGCAGCCTTGTTGCTGTGTTCTTATGGAATGCTTACTTTATTAAGCCTCTGCTTAATAAGCTGCAAGAGGTTTCCACCAGAAAGTTACAAAAATGTACTGAGGAAAAGCGGTTCTATAGCGGAACCAGATATCTCAAAGAGATGATGGAGTTCCTTTCACTAAATGTATCTAGGCCAGCATTTCTCAACTTGCCAACTTTACAGTGGATGGACCTCAACTCCCAGAATCCCCTAGCTGTTGCTTCTCTCCTTGATTAGTTTCCACCCATTGCTTCTTGTCCTGTCCTCTCTGGTGCCTGCAACCGTTCTTCATATGTTTTAGCCTCCAGTCCCCTAATCATATTTGATGCTCTTTCTATATCTTTTTATATATCTTTCTATTTCCGAGAAATGTCTCCCTTCCTTCCTGTTCTGGAAACCGAGAGGGAATTAATTTCCCCCTGGTTCTCACCAATATTAAAGCGCCGCTTCCGAGTTGGTCGCTTTTGCGTCGGCGGAGAGTTTCCTCCCACCCCCCCCCCCCACCCCGTTTCCACGCCGCCTTCCCCTTTAAGGCAGGAACGCCGTTACTAAGGCGGTCGGAGGAGCGGGCAAACTGAATTCCTCCGGCGGCAACAGTCGGGGCGGCCCTTGGTTCCGCTGCGGCTCTCGGGGCGCCATGGCCTTCCCTTGCCTGGTAAGGGCAACGCTGAGGGTGCGATGTCGGAGTTGGCTCCACCGCGTTGGCAGGGAGAAAGCGGGGCTGCACTGATATATGGGGGAGAGCCGGTGGAAAAAATCGAAGCGGGGCCGGCCCGAGGCAGCAAATCCGCAGAGAGAGCCAGGCCCGCCGACTGCCAGAAGCAGAACTCGGGCTTGGGCAGCTAATTTGGAGCCAATTTTGGCCGTCTCAGCCCCTAATTGTGGGCTGCTGCCTCCGCGCAGAAAGAGGGGGCGATCCTGAAGTTGCGCCACATCAATCTGGATCCCGCTGAGTGTTACGACTAAAAATCCTCCAAACTAGGGGATACTCAGCCTAGGAAGAGAGGAAAAGGCTCTGGGCGGAAATGCTCCCCCCCCCTTTGTTTTACCATCTTCTAAGGCTCTGGAGGATTTAAGTAGCTTAGCTGTGCTTGCTTGCCAAATACCAGAATAACAGAGTTGGAAAGTACCTTTGGAGGTCTTCTAGCCCATCCTCTTGTTGAGCCCACCTGTCCTTGTATGCCTGGAAGAATGCTCCCCCACCCTTCTTTTTATTAGTAACAACTATGTGGGTGCTGGGAGTGAAGATTTTGTCTTTAACAAATCCCTCTGCTAGATTTGTCTTCCTCTATTTCTATGCATCTTTATCAATATTAAAAATGTAACAAGCCCTTCCCTTCTTTTCTCCTACATCCCTGGAAGGAGGAATAAGTATCTGGAGGATACTCAGGTAGAATAGTGACAGTTGTCAAAAAATGGATGTAGATTATATGAAAAAATATTTTCTGAATCATAGATTTTTTTTCTTTTTCTATTGAAGTATGATAAACATTATCAAGTAATTAAATTAACATAACTCCAAGATGTATAAAGAAAAATGATATGCAAAAATGCAAAAAAAAACACCCAACAAAAACCAAAACTAAAATGTAAAACAAAGCGGCAGGATGGGTACATACACATTTACCATATATAGGTAATCCTCAAGTTATGGTCACAAATTTCTGTTTGTAAAACATTTGTTATGTGAATTTGTCCCATTTTATGGCTGTTTTTAGCCACAGTTGTTAAGTGAATCGTTGCATTTATTAAGTTAGTAACATGGTTGTTAAGTGAATCTGCATTCCCTGTTGACATTACCTGACAGAAAGTTGCAAAAGGGGACCATATGACCCTGGGACACTGCAAGCGTCATAAATATGAGTCAGTTGCCAGTGTCTGAATTTTGATCACATGACTATGGGGATGTTACAATGGTCATAAGTGTGAAAAACAGTCATAAGTCATTTTTTTCAGTGCTGTAACTTTGAAAGGACACTAAATGAACTGTGGTAGTCAAGGACTACCTGTATGTAAAGTATTGCCATATTATAGTCTATTGTTATTGAGGTAAATTGTAAATACATCCAAATTTGATAAAATTGTGATTCCTGCCTCTGATGTCTCCATATTTTTATTGTGATTTTTTTTTCTAAAGTGGCAGTTGAAGATATCTTCTTAATTCTCATGTCAATTGTTAGGGCATCTAGTTTTTTCCAATGTTGGACAATTATCTATACCTGAATCATAAATTATCCCTATCAATTTGCTTCAGATTTTATTGTAGATTTTATTGTAGATTTATTTACAATAAATCATGATCATAATTGCTAAGACACCTTATTTACACTGCTTTAAGCTTCAAAGAGTTTCTGTTCTTTGATGCTGAACCATTCTCAAAATGGTTAAAGAACAAGCTACCTGGAAACCGAAATATAACTACTTTATATATGATGACAAAGATCTTCATAGAAACTATTCATTTTAACTGTTGAAGTGCATAAATAGAAATTTAGGGGAAAAATTAGTTCAGAAATGTTTTTCCTGTTGCTCTATTATTAGTATTTGGACATTGTACTGGGGCTTCTTGGCTTGCCAGTTTAATTGTAATCTCTGATCACTCAATTTACTATTACAGTGATAAGAAATGGATTGCGAAATATTGTGATTCCAAGTATTTTTTTATTTTAAAAAAATCCTATACATAAGAGAGTACTGTAATAGTTGCTATTAGAATATATCTTTCCTGGAAGTATTGTGTGAAAATGTAATGTTTATGATTTCATGTATCTGTATTTCATAAAATATTACTATTAAAGGTGAGATAAAATTAGCTCAAATCTTGACATAATAAATATCAAGCTGAGCTTCATTTGTCTTGCAGCAACAAAATCCTAGGCTGGTCTATTATTCTAAGCCAAAATATGACTTCTTTGGTTTTTGCTTAATGTAGTATACAATCCTAGTTATCGTTGTGCCCATATTATGCTTGGCGTCAGAATCTGAACTCAAACATTGTAATTTATTCAACAGACTAGAATGATTGGAGAATCCAAATGAACTTCAAAACTAACAGATATTTGTTATTTTTCTCTCTTATATTCAGACAATGATTTTAACAGCATCCATCAATAAATATCTGATATTGATTCTGTGGAAGGAAAGCTAAATTCTGAATTGGGTTAATTAATCACATTAAACAAATATTTAAATATGGTAGGTTGGGTTTTTTTGAGCCATGAAGAGACCACAATGTTTTGTACTATATATTTAGAGCATTGTCTCTGTATTTTCTAAAATTCTAAATTATAGCATCTCTGTCGTTTCCTAAAGAAGGGTTGTCAAGTATTTAATGCTCTGCTCCATAAGCTGTGGGGCAAAATCAAAATTGTTTTCTAAACCTGAATCTGAAGTAGTTGATTTAATTTTCATCAGAGCCAGATTAGGTTAAAACTCAGTGAACATAACTTATTAAATTAAGAATACAAAACAGTTTACTATTTCAGAATACAGAATTTGATTCTTGGCATTTGTCCCCCTCCCCCCCCCGCCCTGCATTTCCCATCATAAAATACATGAATATCTATGAATATGTTTGCATTCTTGTTAAATAACATTTGTTTCAATATAACATTTATATAGGAAGACCCAACTTTGGAGAGGAATTTCAAAGGCCACCGGGATGCAATAACTAGTGTGGATTTCAGTCTAAATAAGAAACAGCTAGGTAAGTTACTCTCTGAGCACCATTTTATTCAGATTTAATTTCTAAAATAAGCATTATGATGTCTCCAGATTACTTAAACACACACAAACACACACACACACACACACACACACATTTCATTTAACTTTAAGGAGGAGAGCAGTCTGCAAATATGTTAAGCTTAGGCACAAAGTCATGTTTCAGAAAACTGAAACGATATTACAGATTATTCTGATTTTAATAAAGGATAAATTGGAGGTGCCTCCTAGTTCAGGGGTCCCCAACCTCCAGGCCATGGCCCACTACTGGGCTGCAGCCCATTCAGAATCGGGCAGCAGAAGCAGCAGGTGCCGCACATGTGCCGTTTGCGCAAATGGAGCTGCGCCCGCCTGCCACTTGTGCAGAACCATCTTATCCCCCTGCCTATCCTCAAAGCCAGAAGGTTTGGAGACCTCTGTCTTAATTGTAGTAATAGTTTCACTTGGAATAACACAGTGGCTTTTCATTCTTCATTCTGTTCTTTGTCTACTTTTAAGAAGAACCTCCAGAAGTACATTAGGAAAATCTCTTGAATGGATACTGTATATACTCGAGTATAAGCCTAGTTTTTCAGCCCACTTTTTGGGCTGAAAAAAGCCGCCTCGGCTTATACTCGAGTCAGTGAAAAATTTGCCCGAAATGGAGGAGAAAAAGGGGCGGGGCCATGCCGCTGGGTGACACTCGTGAATGGCCCAGTGCCCCTGTGAGTTTCCCCTCCCTCTGTGTCAGTTTGCCGCGCAGCGCGCACCGCACCATCCCCCCTCCTCACGTTCTAATGTAATGCAGGGCTGTCTTACGATTCCCCTTCCTCCCCCTCCTGCCGCTCTGCAACGATGTCCCACCTCCTCCTTGTTATGGCAAGCAGCCACATAGCGATGTCCCACCTCCTCTGGTACAGTGATCCAATGATAGGAATCACTGTGCCGTGTGTCATAGGAGGCGGGACATCGCTCCCGCGGCTGCACGGGACATCATCATCACAGCGGGACATCAGCATCATGAGATGAGTGAAGTATTTCATTGAATACACCGCTAGTTTACTGTTTTTCTTTGAAATAAATATTCAAAAACATTATTGGTATCTATTTTTATTTTTGAAATTTACCGGTAGCTGCTGCATTTCCCACCCTAGGCTTATACTCGAGTCAATAACTTCTCCAGTTTTTTGTGGTAAAATTAGGTGCCTCGGCTTATATTCGGGTCGGCCTATACTCGAGTATATACGGTAGTTTGATAAAACTGACCACTCATTTTTTCCACTGTCTTTGTAAAATAGGTGATTTATTTCTAGTCATTTAAAAATATAATGAACATATTTTTTTTAATTCCATTTAGTAAGTGGATCTATGGATTCTTGTTTGATGATCTGGAGTATGAAACCTCAGATGAGGGCCTATCGCTTTGTAGGTCACAAAGATGCAGTAATGTCTGTTAATTTTTCACCATCTGGCCATCTGATTGCTTCCGGTTCTAGAGATAAAACAGTTCGTTTATGGGTTCCAAGTGTGTAAGTATAATAAATTATACTGGTTACCTTTTTTTTCTAGATTCCCATCCTTACTTAAATAGAAAAATATTCATTTATGTCCTCTAATCCATGATGCAACCTGGAAAGATAGGATGAATTTTTAAGATTTTTAAAAAAAAGATCTACAGCTGTCACTTTTTCAAGTGTATGCTGAACTAGAAATTTTTATGTGTTGTTTGCTGTTTGTAACTCTATGGTAAGAAGATAAATACATTACTTATTACATGAAAATCTACTTCAGTGTACACTGAGCTGGCAACTTGGTACCTGTGTTTGGAATAAATAAATAAATAAAAAAGAAGTTGGCTATAGGACGCACAATAAATACCAAAAATATTTATTTTTCTGAGATGAAATTATATGTTCCTGATTGTGATTTTTTCTCATTTGAATACAGAGTCTGTCAGTTTTCAGTTTGCTCTTGTACATATGTCTTTTTTCTTTTTATATGAAAATGCTTAACATGATGTTCTACTTTTCTTTGTTGCTTCAGTTTTAATATGTCTCTGTTTTATTACTCCAAGAATTAATTGATTATTTTGCACAACCATTAAACTAATCCCTTATTCTACTTATTGAAAAAGAACTTACTTTCTCTCTCCCTCCCTCCTTCTCCTTCCTTCCTTCCTCCCTCCCTCCCTCTCCTTCCATCCATCCATCCATCCAGCCATCCATCCACCCATCCATCCATCCACCCATCCATCCATATTTGCTTTGCTGTACTGGATAAATCTAAATTCAACAAATTTCTGTTAATGCAAATGTGTACATTAAAACAAATGTGTACAAATACTGAATGATTTAGAAGTTAGCATAATTTTGTGTGTGTTTGTTTCCCTAAACTAAGCAAGGGAGAATCGACTTCATTCAAGGCTCATACAGCAACCGTCAGAAGCGTTCACTTTTCTAACGACGGCCAGTCATTGGTTACAGCCTCTGATGACAAAACAATCAAAGTATGGGCTGTCCACAGACAAAAATTCTTATTTTCCCTGAATCAGCACATAAACTGGGTTCGTTGTGCTAAGTAAGTCTTTTAAAAAAAATGATTTTGTGATCATGTATAGTAGGCTGTCAAACTCATGATCCACGGGCCAGATGTATCATGTGCTGGCCATACCCATGGCCAGTTAGCACATTGGAAAAAGGTCGCGGTATGTCATGTCATACTGCTGTGATGATGCGAGTTTGACATCCCTGATGTATAGGGTATATGACAACAGCTGTGTTCAAGTTGCTGAGGATTTAGATTTTCCTCTAATATATAGACTAAGGGGAGACAGAAAAGATGTGAGGGCAGGATAGGCTGACCCTCTGTTTTTCTTTATGCAATGCTATTTGCAGAAACAGAAAAAGATTTAGACTAGGGTGTTCTCAAATAAGATCTGTGAAGAAAATGTACTTTCATGTTTACCTATATACTTTAGGAACTAGCCACATTTCATATTGCAGATCTTCTTTCTATACATGTCTATCTTATTGGAAGGGATAATTACTACTTTAGATTAAATGAGAATAATGTAGAATAAAATCAGCTGTTTTATATGGTATGGATGGAAAAAGGGAGAAGTTTCACTCACTTTTTCAGCTAAAGAAAAAATTACATTTTTAGAAGAAATAGCATGTATCCATTTGTGTAATATAACAGGTGTAATAATAACAGGCTTAAGATACAGCAGAATCTTGACAGACTTGAACATTGGACACTATTTAACAAAATGAAATTCAATGGTGAAAGGAGTAAGGTTCTACATTTAGGCAAGAAAAACAAAATGTACAGGTACAGTATAGGTGGTACCTTGCTCAATAGTAGTAGCTGTGAGAGGGATCTTGGAGTCCTAGTGGACAACCATTTAAATATGAGCCAGCAGTGTGCAGCTGCTGCTAAAAAAGCCAACATAGGCTGCATAAATAGAGGGATAGAATCAAGATCACGTGAAGTGTTAATACCACTTTATAATGCCTTGGTAAGGCCACACTTGGAATACTGCATTCAGTTTTGGTCACCACAATGTAGAAAAGATGTGGAGACTCTAGAAAGAGTGCAGAGAAAATCAACAAAGATGATCAGGGGACTGGAGACTAAAACATATGAAGAACGGTTGCAGAAACTGGGTATGTCTAGTTTAGTGAAAAGAAGGACTAGGGGAGACATGATAGCAGTGTTTCAATATCTCAAGGGTTGCCACAAAGAAGAGGTAGTCAAGCTATTCTGCAAAGCACCTGAGGGTAGAACAAGAAGCAATGGGTGGAAACTGATCAAGGAGAGAAGCAACTTCCTGACAGTTAGAACAATTAATCAGTGGAACAGGTTGCCTCAAGAAGTTGTGAATGCCCCAACACTGAAGTCTTTAAGAAGATGTTGGATAGCCATTTGTATAGAACGGTATAGGGTTTCCTGCATAGGCAGGGGGTTGGACTAGAAGACCTCCAAGTTCCCTTCCAACTCTGCTATTGTATTGTATTGTATAATATGCTTTTTCTGAAGGCCTTTAAAAAAGCTTTAACTGAAGCTAAATACTATCAAACTTAATAGGTTTTATTTCGAAATAGGTATGAAGAGAATGTCACTGCTAACTTGTTTTCTTCTCCTTTTAATTCTTAGAACTTTAGATCATACAGGTCATACAGGAGAAATGGGAACATTTTTACAAAAATAAAAGCTCTGATTGAGAATGTATATTATTATTTTCTGATATATTAAGAGCGGTCAAAAAAACTTAGAACTCCATTGTCCTGGTAATAGAAAAGGTAAAATAATACCTTGCCAGAGAAGGAACAGATGTTCTCTGATTTAAAACAAGTGTCTCATTAACTATTAGAACTGTAACAGCCCCGCTTTTGGTGCATGTATTTGGGAGTTCTCCAATTATGTGGGAAGGCCTTCAAAGTGGTCACAGTGAACTTTGGAGAGGGTCCAATACCTCATTGTTTTAAGCAGTGGTCTTGAATGGGGGCTTTTGTTGCTTGTGAAACATTGCTCTGAATGGTTCACAGAGCCCCTTATAACCAGGTAATATTGCCACCATTCTAGTAATTTTCCTCTGAGAATAACTCAGATATAATTTCCATTGGCTATTACTAAATGTGCTTCCACAAATGTCTTTGCTGCAGATTTTCTCCTGATGGAAGATTGATTGTATCATCCAGTGATGACAAAACAGTCAAACTTTGGGATAAAGCAAGCCGAGAATGTATACATTCTTTTTGTGAGCATGGTGGGCAAGTATCAGTTATCATTCATTGGGGCTTGTCTTATATTTTTTTAAGCCTATAAAGAAATATCTTTATAAAAATAATAATGCTATACCATTTATTTAAGTCAGGCAACATACCAGTTTAACAATTAATTAGTATGTTTTAAAAGTGAAGTTTTTGTAATGAATTTTATGTACTGTGCTATATTAAAAACCAAAGCAGTGGCCCACAAGCATTATTACTTAAATTAAATTCTAACAATTTCTACAATCTGGAACTGCTGGGCTTTTCTTTCCACCCACACTTGATGAAAACCCTGGTTCTCTCTAGCTCTTTCAAACTATTGAGTGACATAAAAGGCACTTGTGGATAAAGGTAATAAAGATAGCTTGGAAGAGGTACAATTAATCCAAAAGACCAGTGAGCTGAAATAAGAAAGTGACTAGAAAAGCTCCTCAAAGAGTATGGAATAATTTACTGTGATTTATAGAATGCTGAATATAAAGTTTATAATTAGAGTTAGCATTTATTGAGAGAATTTCACTGAAGGCTGGTCATAGAAGTACCCTTTATTCCAAGCTGTTTTCATAGAGCTATATCTAAATTTCAGGGAGTTCAGGCTTGAAACTTTATGCAAATACTGTAGTTGGATCCAATCTTGGTCCGTCACCTGGACCAGAGGTTTAGTCTTCCGAGCTTTTGAACTCATGCTGGAACCCATCAGGGAACTTCCCTAGCAGAATTCTGCTAACATTATCCTGGGACACATATATTTGCCTTCATTCAAGAAAAAACTGTAGTCTTTTACAACCATCATAAAAATGCTTACTTGATTTAAAATATTTATAAACTCAAGTAATTACACAAGATTCTGTCAAACCCAACTAAACCCATAATTTAGGATGGCCCTTGCTTCTGTCCTCAGTGAAAGTTACTAGACTTCGTGCAGATCGTTGATTCAGGGATTCAGATTGTCCTAATGCTCCCATGAAATGGGAGTTACTTCTACAGTTGTTAGAATCATTGTGGTTATATAAGACTCAACATTACAGCTATTGCAGTGACCTGATCAAACACCTGACTTTCTAGTTAACTCTTGTTTAGGTTTCTAATGAAAATAAGTAGGGTAGGTAGAGAGCATCATGTAACCATGAGGCTCTTTTGCAGTTCTAAATGGGAAGCAAAGCTAAACATGTAAGACCTAAGTGCTGGACCTTGGTTTAGCTATCCCCTTGCATTGAGCCTTATGAAGTAAAGAAGTTGCATGCCTATTGTGGTGATGTACCTTTATTCTGCTGCAAGAAGGCAATGTCTCCCTTGGATGAGTATTGCTCGTGCCTCCCTTCAAGGAGATCAAATCAACCAACGGAAGTTTTTCAAGTCTGAAAATGGAGAAACAAAAATGTTATGACCCTTTCTGTAGAAGTATAAACTCTACTTCTAAAGGGGTAAGGCGTGTACTGTCACATGCATATTTTTAGTGGGATAATTCCTTGATGACTTTGCTTTAGCGGGAAAGTTTAAAAAGTATTCACTAGTCAAGCAGCACTTTTAAAAAACTCTATAGGAAACAGAACAACCATGTAACTTTTAAGACAACACTTGAGCAACTTTTTTCATTTTTGGTTTAGAACTTTTCCCTCATTTTTAATCATTGCAGGTTTGTCCCACATGTGGACTTTCATCCCAGTGGTACATCCATTGCTTCAGCTGGCACTGACAACACAGTGAAAGTATGGGACGTTAGGATGAACAGGCTGCTGCAACATTATCAAGGTAAGTAACCTGTGCGCTGTTAAGACTGGCTGTGCTGTCTGCTGCACATCATAATGTGATTTGATTGGGTCCAGCTTCTCTTATGGTTTCCGGTGTGCACATGTGTGCCGGCCAGCTGGTCTTTGCAGGTGCCAGAGAACCAGAAGGCAGCCTAAAAAAGTCCATGTGACCAGTTAACAAGAATATTTGCTAAGTTTATTGTAAGAGTTTCAGAGAACAATAAACTCCCAAAAATGAAAAAAGCATGCTTCTTTGATATTTTTCCTAATTGAACATTTGAAAGGACTTCATATTTGATTGCATGAAGGACTTTGTTTTGAAGGCTAAGCAGTATGCGGACATCATTTTTATATACAAATTTTTTTTTAAGCAATGCAGCCCCCAATTCCTTTCTGATCGTACTATTAGGGATGGTGCTGTTAACTTTTAAGCAGTTAAATATTTGAAAAGTAGCGTATTACCTATATCTTTAGTGTACATGTTTATTTCACAATGAAACATTACTACAGGTAGTCCTCAACTTAACAGCCACAATTGGGACTAGAATTTCCATTGTAAGTTGGTGGGGTCACAAAGCAAGGCATTGTCTGATCTCATTGACTTATGATGCCAATCCCAGTTTTCCCTGTTGTAGTTGTTAATTGAGTTGTCATTAATTGGGGAGTAATTGCCCCAATCCAAGTTATTCCAGGTTCAGTCCTTCCTGGCCCGAGTCTCAATAAGGTAAGGGACTGATTTCAACTCCCCCATTGCTCCTGTCTCCCCTTTCACTCTGTCCTTTGGGCCACCCTGCAGCCTGCTTTGTGGGGTGGCAAATGGGGCAACAAGTAGCCCCAGAATTGCACAGCTCTGCCGCTGCTTGCCATACTCTGGGAAGCCTTAAAAAGCACTAGTAAGTATTAGTTTGCCCAGCTGCCTTCTCTCCCAGTTTCCTACACCAACGGTTTGTCTTTTGCACCCAGTGGCGCATTCCCTTTGCGGAAAGGAGACTTTCCGCAAAGGGCAAACTTTGCTGCAGTGTTTAACATTGTATTTCTCGGGACTACTCATTGCACCCTGCAGCAAGGCAGGGTTCAGCATGGCCTAAAGGGCAGATATGGGGGAAGGGAACTAAACAGGTAAGGTGGGTTGGTCTGAGAGTGAGTGACTAGCCCAAAGTCACTCAGGTGGCTTTGATGCCTAAGGGAAGTCTAGAACTCACAGTTCCTTGATGAACTTGGAAGATTTCTCAGGGGAAGTGCCATTAATCTGTCTAAGATTCACATAGGTTACTATTCACATAAAACTACACGAGTGTTTTTTCCACATGAGGATACCTGAGAGCTAAGCAAAACTTATGAAAAGTTTATATTAGAATAAATTAAGAGCTATTTTCCCCCAGTTATTTTCTGTTAGAATGATTCTTTCACTTTTTCCTGCTTTATTTTATACTTTAATTTAAGTGAATGTATGTAATGTGAGGTGATTCAATGGTTAAGACCCTGGGTTTTTCAGTAGGAAAAGCTGGCAGCCCAGGTTCAAGACCCGAGTGCCATGTGATGCGGTATATTTCCCATCCTCGCTCCAGCTCCTGCCAACCTAGAAGTTCAAAAGCAAATGCGAGTAGATAAATACAGTAGGTACTGTTTCAGTGGGAAGGTTATAACACTCCATAGTGTCATGCTGGCCAAAGGACCACAGAAATATCTTTGAACACTGCTGACTGAATGGCATGGAAATGGAGATGAGCACCATACTTATAGTCGGCAATGACTATTGGAGTAAAATCTGCAGGGACTCCTTTACCTTTTTAAATGTAATATGCAAATATTTCTTTTTCTTTTTTCACAGTTCATAGTGCTTCAGTGAATTGCCTCTCCTTTCACTCCTCTGGAAACTACCTCATTACTGCTTCTAATGATTCAACACTAAAAATATTGGATTTATTAGAAGGCAGGCTATTGTATACCTTACATGGTCATCAGGTAAGGAGAGTTGGTTTGGAAGTAATAGATTGCATATGTGAATGCAATAACTATATAAACAATTCTACAGCAGAAGTTGTTACAATATAACTTACACATGAATTCATTTATACCTTTTACATATCTGCAGAGGTTCAGTTATATAGATATCATTACAAAAATGCACAATTTTCAGATGGGACATTTCTGAA
This sequence comes from Thamnophis elegans, assembly GCF_009769535.1. Classification (NCBI taxonomy): domain Eukaryota; kingdom Metazoa; phylum Chordata; class Lepidosauria; order Squamata; family Natricidae; genus Thamnophis; species Thamnophis elegans. The sequence goes on from NC_045542.1 coordinate 105,524,838, forward strand.
ATACATGGAGATCACATATTGAACAATCTCAATGCTCCAGTTCTAAAGTCATAGGAAATCAACTGATTTTTAAGGCATATTTTGGTGTGATTATGTTTGAACTGAAAATCAATTGATTTTTTTAAAAAAAATGCTCCAACATTTTCTCAGATTTTCAGATTTTCCCAAGACCCATTTATAAAAAATCTCATGTAGACGTTTGATTAATAGCATACAACATTATAAAAAGATCACTCTTTTTTAACTTCAAGGCTCACAAAAGATTCTATGTTAAAATTCTAATAAAATCAAATAGAATAAAATAATAAAAATTCAATTAAAACCCAGTAACTAAAGATTCAGTTGAGCTTTAAAAAGCGCAAAACCCATTAAAATCTAAAACAGGTTAAATATGTTGGGAAACATGACTATAAAAAATTAATTGCTGGGCATCAAAAAATATAAAAATTGATACCAGGCAAACTTTGCAGGGTGTGCGTGTGTAGCGGCAGTATTTCATGAAGGGACCATTGTGAGACAGTAATTTGAGAATGTGAGGTTTTGGTAAAGGAACAATGACTCCAGAAAGGCTGATGTGATTTGTTGTGATATCTTTTGCAGAGTATATTTCCAAGCTCTTTAGGATTTCATTGGTACAATAATCAGTACTTAGAATTGTGCACAGAAATGTACCAGTAACCAGTTTTATAGGTGCTATGTCAATAACTCTGCAGATACATTTTGTATTAAGTGACTTTGCAGAAGAGTTTTTGAAAGGAGCTGCACGTATAACACATTGCAATATGCAGCCACACTGCTTCAGGCAGTCAGGAAGCAAAATGTGTGCCTGGCCACATGTCCTATCCCTCTTCACTTTTCCATCCCCTACAGTTTGAACAGAGGTTTGATCACAATAGAAAGGTTGAAAGATATCCCTTTAAGCATTTTATCCTAAATGTGCATGAGGCCCTTCTGCCAAGCCAACAAAGAACCAGTATTTGGCTCTCCACATCTCTGTGAAACAAAATTGAGAAGTTTAAATAACAAACAAGTAAAAGAATTCACTGCTTTTCCCAGTAGCACTATTGCACAAAAACAGTTAAAAGGTGCAGATGCAGCTAGGTACCCATGGGATTTACATGGAATTTCAACAGTACCTGCACATCACAGTTTATATCCATGTTCACAAAGATAAGGCATGCCCTTATTTGGGGGAGGGGGTTGTTTGAGTTTTGGAGGGGAGAATTCTTTGAAAAAAGCATAATGTGGATCTTTGCCACAGATCCTGTCATGCTATGGAGGCTCTGTTAATGATAGAATGCAGCCTTTTTAAAAATCTAATTAACCATTGATTTAATGTTGATTAAAGTTGTAAATTTTTATCTATGATACTTGAATCTAACATTTCTGAGACTGCCTGTTCTCCCAGTTTTCATTTCTGTGTACTTGCTAATCTATCATCTGCACTATAGTTGACTTTAGCAAATTCTCCATGTTGTTAGTAGGAATATGCTAGAAAGACTTGGGGGTATGTTTTTGTACTGTTTATTTTGTGCAGTATAATTTACTAAATGTCATCTTTCTAATGTATGAACTGTAGCTAAATCTATTATATTAACATATAATATATTCTTAATTATATTCTTTATCTATGGGTATCTATTGTTAATATAATAGATTTATAATAGAAATGTTAGATTCAAGTATCATAGATAAAAATTTACAACTTTAATCAACATTAAATCAATGGTTAATTAGATTTTTAAAAAGGCTGCATTCTATCATTAACAGAGCCTCCATAGCATGACAGGATCTGTGGCAAAGATCCACACTATGCTTTTTTCAAAGAATTCTCCCCTCCAAAACTCAAACAACCCCCTCCCCCAAATAAGGGCATGCCTTATCTTTGTGAACATGGATATAAACTGTGATGTGCAGGTACTGTTGAAATTCCATGTAAATCCCATGGTTACCTAGCTGCATCTGCACCTTTTAACTGTTTTTGTGCAATAGTGCTACTGGGAAAAGCAGTGAATTCTTTTACTTGTTTGTTATTTAAACTTCTCAATTTTGTTTCACAGAGATGTGGAGAGCCAAATACTGGTTCTTTGTTGGCCTGGCAGAAGTTTAAAGATACAAGGATTAATAATTAAAGGTTAACTCTGCAATTATTAGTTAGTTGGATTAAGACCTTGTTACATTTTAATGTAACTTTGCATGTTGTACAAAAGGCATTGCTTGGCTCAAATATGGTTTATAATCTAACAGTTGATTACTTCTCTGGGACACTTAGTCACAGGAAAAGCCCAACATGTCTTAAAAGTACTTTGACGTATTTCTGTACCGGAATCAGTTGCCAGTTGATTACATAGAGAATACTTCTAAGTTTACATTGCTGTCTTTAATTATAATGGTGCTTACTTTTCAAACCAGAAAGCTTGTTAGGGAGATGGAGTTTAATTGCTGACATTTACAGCTACACAATTTGATATATTCTGACTGCATTTTAAGTACAGTATCTTCATTTATGGAGTTCTTTTCCCATAAACAAGGCTTGAAATGAATGCGTAGATCCATTGTTGATACATGATTGGTAGGGAAACCATGCTTCATGATTCATGTATCAGTCATCATCTACTAGGGAAATTAACTGCTGTTCAGTGGGATGGTTGATACTGTTCTGTAGGACTTAGAAAGAAGAGTGATCTAGGAACACTAAAGACTTCTTGGGGAAAATCCAGTACAATTGTATTCATCTATTTTCATTAAAATGAGTTCATGCCAGATTTTCAAAACAAAATAATCTCAAGGCAATTTACAAGATAAAATTAAAAAGAATACAATGTAGACTACCATTAATGAAAACAGCACTATATATAATTGTGCATTTATATGCACAATTATATATAGATACAATCAAAACCAATATTGTTGTTCAAATAGCTTGGCGTGGGTATTGTAATAGGGAAAATATGCTATCCGCATAAGGCTTTCACATGGATATTTAGTACTTCCAATCTATACTAAATGGTTGTTCTTTTAACTTTATAGGGACCAGCTTCCTGTGTTTCTTTTTCAAGAACAGGAGATTTGTTTGCGTCTGGAGGCTTTGATGAGCAGGTACTGTTTTTGTAAATAACCCTGTAGCAAATATACCTTTATGGCAGAAATAGTGTGTGCTCACAAGCTGTTTGATTCCAAGGCAAAAAGGTGCTTTGGAATGCATGAGCATGCTTATATAGTGCCCTAATTTCAGTTCCTTGAAGCAGTTGTGCTGTGCTCACTGAACCCCAGGAAAAGATGCATTTGGCTTTGGGAGTTGCAAACAGAGATTTCATGCTCAGCAATCTAATTGTGCCTTCAGTAACTCTCTTAGAGAGTGCATCAGGAAATAGCCAAATCATTTGCTGTTTTGTAACAGATTATACCTGCTGTGACAATTATTTCATTCATCAACCAGTGCTTGTGAGCATTTGTGCCCTACTCTGAAATTAGAAAATGTGCACATGGATTCAAAAGAGTTGGGAATTCTGTGAAGTAGACTTATGGAAAGGGCTACCTTGTCTTTAACCATTGATGGTTTAGAAATGTCAGCTCCTCGTTTTATTATTAGTGGTTCGGGGCTTTCGTGGGAAGAAGGTTCACATATGATGAAATGAATGTTTTATTACTTTAAATAACAACAGCAGCAGCAGCAGCAACAACAACAATGTTTAGTATTTTCTCTCTATTCTTTTGTGTATCAGTGGTGTGATGTTATTATGCATATGAATAACATGTAAACTCCAGGTTGCATTCTGAATTTGGAATGGGACAAAGAAATGGAAATGAAATCAAAGGATTTTTTTTCTTTTTACATTGTATATATTAAGTACAGTATATTTGCTTTGTGTGCCTTTAAAATATTTACATACGTTATGTGGCAGGTATAAAAATAAGTTAAATCTGCGTACTTTCCCCCCATTATGTTTGAAACTTCCTAAATAAAAATTATTTAATCATATTAAGAAAGAGAAAACTGGAATTGCTGATAGTGATGACTCCTTGAAGTAGTACGTTAGGCCTACAAGATCCATCATTTTGATGCTATGCCTGGCCTTCTGCTCCACGTCTCATGGCTATCGGTTTATTCCAAGTCCTCAACTCTCAGAAATAATTTGTTATCTCTGCACTGAAAATGTAAGGTGAACTATTTCTGTGTTTATGATGGAAGCATTGAGTTTCCCATTATTTCTTATGATATGTTTGTTATTTTAGAGCAGCACCTAAAACAAAATTAATCTCTTAAGTACTTATGTGGTGTTATTTTTACACAGAAAAAGCAGAAATCCCAAACAGCCAGTATTTGGAAGATTTTGCCTTCTAATTCTAGTGGCTTGAGGCTTTGCACACCCTGCAGTTTTTCCTTTGAGAATGTGGATGAGCAGTACTTCATTTATAGATATTCTCAAAGAAATCTTGTCTTGTATGGGGAGAGCCCAGATAAGCCCTTGAACTTAATTATGCTTGTTAAAAACTAAATTAGCACTCTTAACAAGTGGGGAGAAGCAGGAACTAAGAATGAGGCAGAAAAGTACTTTGAGATTTAAAAAAATAGCAATTACACATCTACCATGGTTTTTAATATAATATTGATTCAAGAGACTCTTAATATCAAATTCATTTAGGATCTCAGATTGGAATCAGTTTGATAATCTTTTAAATCCATTTCTGTAAAAACCTGAATTATATAATATTTAAAGTGAGTGAAAAGTGCACAAATTAGTTCACTCCCCTTTCTGGGAAAGTTATTCCTATAATCCTGAGTCTGATTATTTTAACATGTTTACAATTTTACTTTTGTAGGTAATGGTTTGGAAGACAAACTTTGATGCTGCTGATAATGGTGATACAATACAAGCCCAGAAATATACTATGAATGCAAATGCAAATGCTGGTGATTATGGTAATAATCTGAAAACACAGAACTCCATTATGCATATGAATGACTGTTTTAACGGTATGGTAAGTTGATGGAATTAGTATTCTAGATTTTTCTCTTCTGGTTTGACACAACAGTATATTCTGCATTCTTAGATTTTTTTCCTCCTTCTGTTCAGCGGTGTGCAATTTTCAGAATCTTTCTGAACAAGTCCCTGGCAAGGTTTTTCAGAAATGGTTTGTCTTTAGTTCCTTCCTCGGGCTGAGACAGAGTGACTGGACCAAGATCACCCATCTGGCCTTGTGCCTAAAGAAGAATTAGAACTCATGGTCTCCTCGTTTCTAGCCTGATGCGTTAATCACTACACTGAACTGAGATAATAAGACTCCTATATTTATTTAATTCAGTACAGGCAGTGCTCAGATTACAACCATAATTGACCCCAACATTTCTGCTGATGAGACGCTTGTTGAGTGAATCGTTACTATTTTACGGTCTTCCTTGTTAAGTGAATCACTGTAGTTGTTACGTGAATCACTGCAATTGTTAAGTTAGCCACATGGTTGTTAAGTGAATCTGCCTTCCTCATTGACTTTGCTTGTCAGAAAGTTGCAAAAGGAGATTGCATGACCCCAGGATGCTGCAACCGTCATAAATATGAATCCGTTGCCAAGAGCCCAAATTTTGATCCCATGTCCATGGAGATCGTGCAAGGGTTGTAACTGTGAAAAATGGTCATAAGTCACTGTTTTCATTTTAGCTTTGAACTAAAGAAATGGTTTTAACTTTGAACTAAATGAGTAAATCAAGGATTACCTGTAATTCAACCAGAAAGTCGGCTGGCCTGAGAAAACGCAATTGGCCTTAAAAAAAAAAAAATTAGCAAGGTCTTTGGTTGAAGAGCAACTGAAGTCAGATTCTCCCAATCTTAATTTAACACTATAAGCAATGTGTTACATTATATCGACTCTCTTCGTGTTTGCTTTTTCCATATATTTGCTGATAATCTGTCAGTAGTGATGATAGTTCACCCTCTGAAAGATCAGGAGTATTTGAAATAGAAGTGGATTGATTTTGATAACAACGTTTTTAACTGCTGTAGAGCTTTAGAAATTTTATTTGAGTTAAAATAGATGGATGCTGTTATTACAAGGAAAACACTAAAAGTAGCAGAAAAAAACTCAGGCATTAGTGAATAGAACTGAAAAGACGTGTTTAGCAATCTGACTTTCAAAACATGCCAATTTTTCTCATTGTGATACACTGCCATTTGGAACCATGAAACCATATTAAAGTGATCTAATTCTTAGCTCTATTTGAAAGAAATGTCAACATAAAATAGGTCTAGTGCTCTGTACTTTCAGCTTTTTTTTTACATATCCCTTAGCTTTTCACACATAATTATTTGTCACTGATAATTTACAAATAGTTTACAAATAGATTTTAAAAAATAACAATGCCATGGGTAAAATAATAAAAATAATTGATAGGTCAGGTTAATAATTTTAGAATGTGAAACTATATGAAGCATTCAAAGGCAAAGAGTACAGAGCATTTGAATCTGAAGTGACCAAAGATGCTTTGACTCCATTCTTCATTTACCTGTCAGCTTTCTACCTGAGAGAAAAGGTGCCCCTCCTGGGTCTTGATAGTACAGTAAATGGATTTAATGCCTCTCAGATAGATTTTGTAGACTTCTTGTAAGTTATAGTGAAGAAAATATGTGAAATATTTTAATATTGGATAAAAGAGCCACCTTTTGATGAGATGAGTGGCAAACAAATTTAATAAATGAATAAAATGATTAGTAATTATTTTACAAGATTATTGTTGAATTTATGCTTTTGTAAAGAACATTTCTTCTTCAGTTCTCAATGCATTGATGTTTTTAACATTATTTGTAAATACATTGTTTTGTCTAATTTGGCCAACTTAATTAACAAAACTATTCGGTGATTAGTATAATAAAAATTTCAAATAAAGACTGTTTTTTCTCCTCCTTTCTGTCCCACAACTGTTTCAATTCCAATATTTTAGTAGAGATTATAAACAATAAGGATTATTAGTGGCTGATAATTGAACTAACACCCATTTCTCTATCTTTTCATTTAACATTTTTCTGGCTTTGATTCCATCTACTATTAGTATTAAACATTTCATTGTGCTGAATAAATTTTGAACTGGGACAATGAACTAAAATAAGTGTCATCTCTTCACCAGTATAATTGCATAGTTTCCCTTCTAAATAGTTCATATGTAGATTTTTTTATATCGACTGTGGAGCTCAAACAGTGCATAATAATTTTATGGCCAAACAGCCGCTTTGCTGTTATGCAAGTGTAAATATTTCCTTGATTGAGGGTCCGAAGACATCAATTTCCTTCAGTGAAATGATTAAATTTGAAGTATGAAGTTGGAGAGGCTTTGGTTTGAAGAAATCCAGAGGAGATAACAGGAGTCGAGTATGGGTTATTTAAAATCAGGGCTCTTGATAAAACAAACAAACAATAGCTTATCAAAATGACTGCACTATAAACAGAGGAAAAGACCAGTCAGGACTTAAATGATTGTTCATCTCATCAAAGTGACTCTGGGTGGCTAATAACAAAGCCAACAAGAAGACAAAATAAATAGCTGACACCCAAACAACCATCAGTACAGCCATTTAACTTTGACCCCCATGCTTGAGAACACAGTGATGTCTTCAGGGTCTTGGAAAAGTCCATTAGGTCAGAGCCAGTTTGACCTGGGGGGTGGGAGATGATGTTGCACCAGGCAGGCCTGCCAGATGATATTCCTTAATTGATTTGTTAAAGTAAGAGATGGTATAGGACTTGACATTTGGGGAAAGCAGATTGAATATCTGGATGCTTACGGTGAAATTGCAAGCATGTAGAATAACACAAAATCTTATCAAATGTTTGATTGCAGAAACCAATGGATACTGGCTATAGTGAGCAACAAAAAGCTGGAAATTACAGACATGAAAAGGTAAGTCAAATTGAAACTATAGTTATCAGGAGACTATTTTTTGTTTATAACATGATTTAAAAGTATTTTATAAAATTAAAAATATTTACAATACATTTTAAGAGTAAAATGATCTTCTTTTATTAGATGAGAGCCACATACATTCTTTGGACCACTGAACATGGTCAGGGCCAGGACAAAACTAAATTTAATTTAACTTAATCCAGTTTATAATTTCTCTCTCCTCTCTCTCCTCTCCCTCCCCCTCTCCTCTCTCCTCTCTTTTTCTCTCCTCTCTCTCCTCTCCCTCCCTCTCCCTCTTTCTCCCTCCCTCTCTCTCCTCCCTCTCTTTCTTTCTTTCTTTCTTTCTTTCTTTTCATTATTTTCTCTCTGGGGATATGCCCAAAGTGAAAAATAAACCTATGTGAATTTTCCTTCCTCTACTGGATCTCATGTCCCATCAAGGGTGGAGATACATAGCTGGTTATCATCAGAATACAGATGAAAACTCACCCTCAAACTGATAAGACATATTTCTCATATTTGTATACAGATTATCCTCAGTTAATGATCACTTGTTTAGTGACTGAACTTAGAATGGTGCTAAATGAGTGGTACTTAAAACCAGTCCTTGAAGTTTGAGCTGTCCAGCACCCCATGATCATGCGATTATGGTTCAGGTGCTTGGCAATTAACTTGCACTTATTACACTTGCAGCATCCCATGGTCACCTCATTGCAATTTGCAATCTTCCCTGTTGGTTTTCCACAAGTAAATCAATTGGGAAGCCAGAGTGAAGGTTTTAAGTCGTCCCAGTTTTGCCACTTTCCTGCACACCATCCCTCCCTCCCCATCTGACCGCCCTTTTGCCTGACCGCAGCAGCCACTTGCATGTCTTTCCACCTTTGGCACACCCACCACACAGTCGTGCCACAGCAGTCATTTACCTGCCTGCCGGCTTGCAAGCTTTCTGCCATTGATTTTGCTCCAGGTTTTGGCTGTTTCAATTCCTGGCAGAGTTGCAGGTAATAAACTGCCACCATCTTCCTCCAGCAACAAGAAGCAAAAGATCTGTAACAAAAACAGCTTCCTTCTTCAAATCTTTGTTCCCCAACCATGGGCGTTGAAGGCAACATTAGCACAACTCTTGGGTTTAGGCACCTGTTCTTCTGTGCCCTAGGCTTCTATGCACATGTTTGTGCCAATTTAAATGTGTATGTTATGAGAGTGACAGGTCTTTTTTTTTGTTTCATTACCTTTATTGCGTCTCTCATCCTCCAGCAACTGGGGCTAGACTCTGGAGATTTCCCAGTTAGGCCAAAAACTCAAGAAGCCGGAACGGCAGAATTAGTCCAAAGACAGCAAGTACAGATTGATGAAATTGGGCTTACCAGTACTCTCCAGCACATCGTGGGACAGTTGGATGTTCTCACTCAGGTAGAAAAGACTTTGGCATTTTGATGAAGTGTCCTAATATAAATAGTTTTGTAACAATGGAATCATGCTGTTATGGAAGAATCAGCGTGAGGAATATGATGAAGAAACTTCTGGGTAACTACATATAAAACAGAAAATGCTTGTATACTTGCCTTGCATTGTAATGGATTAGTGAGGGAAGGCAAAGCAGAATTTTCCTGATTCACAGCATTTTTTCTTTCTTTGCCTGTAAGTTGCGAAGGAGCTTGTGTGCATAAAAGTATCCAATCACCCTGACCCTTGGCGGCCTGGTTTCCTTTTACCCCTAACTTTTCCAAACATAATTGCTTTTTCCAGTGAATTCCCCCGCATGACATGGCCAAAGTGAGATGCAGTGTCATGATTTTGCCTGCTAGTGACATGTCTGGTTCTTGTTTGTTAGTCACCTTTGCTGTCCAAGGAATATGCAGGACCCTTCTCTAGCACCACAGCTCAAATGAGTCAATTTCCTTCCTGTCTTGCTTTTTTAAGGCCCAGCTTTCACAACCATAGATAACTATGGGGGACACAAGAGAGAGCGGACTAACCTGTATTTGGTTGCCAGGCTAATGTCCTTGCTTTTTCACATTCCACTCATGTTCATCATTGCTGTAGACCCAGTGCAATGCGATTTTTTATTTCTGGGCTGCATTCACTGTTTTGAGCATTCCCTCCTCTTCCCAGTGTGTTTATTAAGTAACCGTGCTGGTCATTAAGGAAAGCATGGGGTGCCTCAGGGATGGGGAAGGCCATGGGACAGCTAGCACAGGCCCAGGTCTGCCTGTCCTGGGCTTTTGCCATCCCTGAAGCACTCTGTGCTCTGCTTCCTGCCCTTGAGGGTCCCTGCAAGACTTGGACCTACTTCCCACTCCACTGTGTCCCATGGCGTCCTACTCAACCACTGTCACTAAATGCACATTTATCTTTAGAAGAGTTTCCTTGTGTGTGTGAGGGAGCATAGGCCTCTATGTGCCTTGGCATCTCTGGATTCATAGCTGCATCCGAATGCTATTTTCAGAGTGGCTGCAATGAATGGTGTCTGTTTTTGGCCCAGAGCCACATGGCCTAGGGATGGAGAAACTTTTAGTTCAGCCAGGACAGTGACATTAAGAATGGCTATCTGCCTGCTTTGGATGTGGTTAGGTATAATCCAGGAGACATTTGAATATTACTGGATGTAAATGCCATCCTGAAAAAAAAAGTTGTAAAAATACTGAGGGTAATGGAGAAATGATATTCTGATTGTTTTATGTAGTCCTTCTATTCACGTACACAAAAATACTTTACTTTGTGTTTATTGTATGTAATGTTTATTATCTGCAATATTTAAAAAAATAATCTGTACCATGCTTAGTAGCTTTAAAATGATTTTTGACTTGAAATCTTTGCTTCATTACCGCTTGATGGCCCCAATTTTTAAGATATTTTGGGTTGGGTAAGAGTTTTTTCTATGTTGTTCCTCCATGGTGACAAATCCCAGAAGAAAAGCTTTGTTGCAATGAATTTGAAGATGTCTCAAGCAAAAACTCTATCGTACTATTAGCACTTATTTTATTAGTACCCTAGAATGAACAGCAGAGGGATCTAAACACATACCACATTACACTGAAGCAGTGTCACTCTTCTTTCTAATCTGTCTGAACTATATAGCCACAATCATTTTAAATATGTGGTGTTTTTTTAATCAGTCATAAGGCTTAAAAGAGATTAAGGAAACGAATGGAACCATTACCAGATTGCTTAATCTCATTGTACAGAACTCTGTATTATTTAGCAAACCTGGTTGTATAGCATTTTCCCAAGCTGTACCTGGTCCATTTCCCTACTACAGCTAGTCATCAACTTATAAATGTTCATTTAACAATGGTTTGAGGTTACGATGGAGTCAGAAAAAAATGACTTATGATCCTTCCTCGAATTTATAACCATTGCATCATCCCGCAGTCACATGAATGCAATTCTGGGACTTGTCATACTCCTCACATTTATGATGATTGCAGCAGGTTGCAATTACATGATTGCTATTTGCAACCGTCTCAGCCAGCTTCCGACAAGAAAAAGTTAATTTGTTGCAGTGGATTGAAGATGTGCTTAAATAACTATGGGATTCACTTAACAACCATGTGATTTGTTTAATAATTGTAGCAGGAATGGTCATAAAATTGGGTCTTCACGTGATAACTCATGTAACAATTGCATTGTTTAGTTATCAAAATCCAGTGCCAATTGTTGTAAATTGAGGATTACCTGTAGGGATTTATGGCATTCTTGTAGCCGCAGATACTCAATATATAAGTAATAGGAAACTTATTCCCATTAATATTTTGCCTTCATGACAGTAAGATATTCTAGCAGATGCTGTAAATTGCTAAGAGTGTTAATAATTTAGTAGCTAATGAAAAATGATAATTTAGTTTTCCTAGTAATATATATGAGCCTGGTTTTATTATGTGCTAGACTTTTGCAAAGTGAGCCAATTTTGTCTAGTGGTTAAGGATCAGACTAGAAGTTGGGAAACCATGAATTTTAATTCTGCCATAGGCACAAAGCCAACTGGGTGACCTTGACCAGTAATTTTCTGATCCCCGGGAAGCAGAAAAGGGCAAGCCAATTCTGAAAATCTTGCCAAGAAAATTGCAGGAACTTACACAGGCAGTTGCCAGGAGTAAAAAAACTAACTTGAAGGCAGGCACACAGAGACAAAAAAAAGACGCAGAAGTTAATCCACCAATTTCCTCATAATTTTCTGTGGTCATCAAAAAAAAAATCTTGTCTATAGCTTCAAAATGGAATTATTTCTGATATTTCTTTGCAAGCAACAAGACATTTTCTCTTATCAGATACTTCATTGCAGACATACAAATTACCGCTCTACCACAGTGATCTTGAATGTATGTTACTGCTGTCTTTGATGTCAGCCAGTCACTTATACCTGTGGGGATGACAGTAAAGTTTAGTTTAAAATATTTTTACCAGTCCCCATTCTTCTCCTGCTTCAAGAAAGCTCTTAAATTGCAAGGGAAGTCACTAAATTTCTAAAAGGGTCTCTCCCTATACTTAATGATCAGAGAGTTCTTTTAGATTGGGGTTGGGTCCAATATTGTTTAATGTTTTAATACCTACGCTGCAGAAGCGAGACAAATATATAAAAGAACAAGCTTGTTCTTCCTGAGGCTGTAAAATCAATTAATAGGAGAAGCAAAATTGGAAAAAGGACAATTCTCTATCCTTTCTGCTTGCTGGGCCTTAATGTGGAATTAAGACTATATTTTCTTTTCATGTTAGCTTTCCCCAAAGGTTAAGATTAATAGTAATGAATTATTTAGCAAATGATATACTTTTCTACTTTGGATAATAATTTCCCATTAAATTATAGGGAATGGCTGTAAATTTGATATGTAATGTGGCAAAATGTTTTCTTCTGCAATTGTGCTTTTGCATGACTTTTGTGTGAGTTTATTGCTTTTAGTAATTTATTCTATTGCACTCCTTTCTTAGAAAAATAGCCCATGGTATCCTTAAATAAGATGGGCATCATAGCCTAATATTACAGATATTTACTCAGATATAATTCTCACATGAATCTGACTTGTTCTAAATAGTTACATAGAATTGTTGTTATGCTAACCCTATAGCACATTCTGTCATTATTTTTCTCATTTTGCAGACTGTATCCATTCTAGAACAAAGGTTGACATTAACAGAAGACAAACTGAAGGAGTGTCTTGAGAATCAACAAAAAATTACTCAGAGAAAAACTACCTGATTCTCCCTCAAAACTGATGAAGAAATTTTGTATGAATGGTTTTAAAGTGAAATTTATTTTATTAGAATAAACTGTATAGCTAATAATGTTTGTAAATACATTTTGGTTAAGATTAAACTTTCCTTTCTTATTAAAAATGGCCAGATTTGTTGCTTGGCTTTACTGTTCTGATGTCCAAGGTTTATTTAGCAAAAGTATTTCAAATCTAAACATAAATGAAATGAAAGTAGAAATGGATATTCTTATTTTGAAACCGATTTTTTCGAACTTGAAGTAGACTTGTTGAAATATTGTGCGTGGGGTGCATTCATGCATATGACACACTGTGGGAGTTTTTCATTAAAAAATAGAAGACGTCTCAATTACAGTTCAAATTTTTTTAAAAAAACCCATGATTGGTGCTTTGGGGAGATTCTGCTTGAATCTCAAATGCCAGAAGAACATCTGAAATATTATTTACATAGAGAGATCTATGGTTGATACCTGCCTTTCTCTCTGTTTGCTTTTTCTCCCAGGAATTTTAGGTGTTTTATTTATTGGAGTGTCCCATCCATCACTTCCTTTTATTCCCAAAATAAGAAAACGGGGGTAGGTTGGGCTGAGGAATGAAATCTGTTTAAAGTCCTCCACTAAGCTTCTGTGGCTGAGGGTGGTTCTGAACTTGGGTCTTCCTCATCCTGTCCAACTTCTAAATGAATACACCATGCTGATTCACATACTTCTGATATTATGTTTCTCTGAAAAGAAAAGAGTAGACTGCTGTTGTATTTTAATGTTAATTTGAACATTATTTTTCTGCTAATCAAACCTCAGAACCTTTAGTATATTTTCTCTATTTGTCTGTTTCAGATCTGTACACTTGTTCCTAGTCATAGACTCTGTTTGCCATAACTGCCTATGCCATACTTCTATTATTTACAAATGTTACCTGTAATTACTTTCCCCCAAAATATTCATTAATTTGTTGTTCTTAAAATATAAGAATATAGAAACTGCTAGTAGAAACTAAACTAAAGAAAAGAAAAAGAAGGTACAGAAAAAAGAAATAAGAGAAATAGAAAAGAAAAAATAAGAATAATAAAAAGAAATTGTTAAGTATAAACAATTTTAATAAAATCACCTTCTTTTAAAATACAAAAAGTGATATTCTTCCCATATCCATCTCTTATCTGGAAACAAACCCATAAAACATCATCACTTCAACGCTAATGTCAGCAAAAATCCATTACCAGAGATACCGGTAACAACATATCTATTTGAGCCTTGATCAAATAAGCCAACTTTATATTCCTTTTAGTTCTAACAATCTTGATCTTTTTCCTTTCAAATAAAGTCCTGGAACTCCCCCCCCCCCCGCCACATTTTTTTGTCCCTTCACACAAAATTCTTGAAAGCTTTAACAAGTTTCTTTTGTAGATCCAATATAAGAACATTATCCAGGTCACTCTCTTGATTTATCATTTATAATAGAAAGAAGGACTAGGGGAGACATGATAGCAGTGTTCCAATATCTCAGGGTTGCCACAAAGAAGAGGGAGTCAAACTATTTTCCAAGGCACCTGAGGGTAGAAAAAGAAGCAATGGGTGGAAATTAATCAAGGAGAGAAGAAACTTAGAACTGAGGAGAAATTTCCTGACATAACAATTAATCAGTGGAACAGCTTGCCTCCAGAATTTGTGAATGCCCCAACACTGGAAGTCTTTAAGAAGATGATGGTTAGCCATCTGTCTGAAATGGTATAGGATTTCCTACCTAAGCAGGGGATTGAACTAGAAGACCTCCAAGGTCCCTTCCAACTCTGCTATTGTATTGTGTTATTGTATAAATGGTTTTGAATGATTAAGACATCAGCTGGTTCTTTTCTGTGTCCAAGATAACGTTTTTCCCACGTCATTCTTGTAGTCTGTCATTTTAAAATCCACTTTTAGTTGCAGATAAGTACACATAAAGTGATATTTCTATACTAGATATACATTAACTTTTGTGGCCCTTCTGCCTATGGGGGTATTTTCATTTGGTTCTGAATATCCATACATTTGTTCATTGAAAGGTCTGATCCAAATCATCTTGCTGTACCTTGGATGTCTAAATGGCTGGGCAGTATTTCAAATTTGCATTAAGAATAAGCCACAGGCACTGAAAAGTCCTAAGCAGTTTATACCCAAGTGAGAAGCACAACCACTATAGCTATAACCTATGGAATTGAAGCGCTCACCAAGTTTATCGAGGTTTGCTTTGCTCTCTTGGTTGCCCATTGAGTAACAAAGTTGTAGATGAAGAAGCAATAAATAGTAAGAGTGCATAGAAAGCTGGTGATCTGCTATCATTATTTTGACAATCTCTTGACTGCTTTTTTTTCTAGGTTTCCTCTTTAAGATAAGTTCTGTTTAAATTTTTTATCAGTCTGATCAATACAACTTTCATGCATTATGGTCACAATTCTAATTAGTACTCACAGAGTTTGTTTACATATCTTCCCAAACTGGTTTAATTATAGTTTGTTGAATCAGCCATAAGGTTCAAACAGCAGACTAAACCTAGGGTCAAATTGCATTTTGACTTAGTGCAATGTGTGAATTCAAGTACATCAGTAGCTTCAAATAATATTCTTAATCAGGGAGGATCACAAACCTACTTATTCCTTGCATGTAACTTCATGAAACAGCTGCATTCCTCATCTTGCAAACTGCTTTTTCAGGAAACAACTCAAATCGTCTGATGCAAATTCCTGGTTAAGTACTCCATCCATATATACAGTTTAGGAAATGAGTTGTGGCTGGTTCTGGAGCAGATTACAAAGAGTTAAGGGACGTTTTTGGCATCTCAGGCCAATGCTAAGCCAAGTTCTTAAAACAGCAGTTTAATTTGTTGCCATTAACTTTGCCAAACATATGACCTCACTAAAGTTTTTAGTAACAGCTCTTTTCATTTCGAATACTCCCTAGGGCCTGAAGCAAAGGAATATTTTTGGCTCTTGTGGGCATGGAACATGTTAAAACGTACTCAAATACAGTGAAAAAGGCAGTGTTTAAGCAATGCCCACTTTCCTTCCTGTCTAGGAGTTTAAACTAAAGCAATGTTGTGGTTAATTTGTAATTATATAGGGCTGTATATTTCTTTCCATATGAAGGATGGAAAAAAGCTACATGTCAGCGATCCAGCATGAAATATAGTTTCTCTGCTCCCATTCTCACAATGACAATGTAATCTGGTAGTAAAATGAAGCCCCATTTCGTATTAACTCTAGTGCCCTCTCTGTGGGCACACGAGCCATCACCCCAGTTCAGCTCCGCCGCGCATGTGCGTGTACCTCCTGCTGGCCAGCTGGTCTTCAGGTCTCTGTGTAGGGGGTGGGCGTGCAGGGTGCACGTGCATGCATGGGAGTGGGGCGCATGTACAGGGGGGGCATGTACATTGCACTTTGGGGGGGGGCGGGGGCGCGCTTTGGGCACTCAGTCTGGAAAATGTTAGCCATCACTGTTCTAGTGTCTTCATTCTTTATCTAAGCTATCTTTTACTTTATCTTATTTTAGCACTAACAGGTATTTAACATTTATGGCTTTAGTTGATGCATTGATTGATCTCACTTCTAACTGGTAATGGGGAAAAGGCCATTCTGGCTTATCATGGAAACATATTTTGATGTTCAATGGCTGATTGAATGGCTGTCCTTGTCCAACTCAAAGGGTAGTTGAAATTCCAGAAGTTGTTACTCCACTATTTGGATACCATTAAATTGTGGAAAAGTGGAATAGGCAATATGATCATCCTAGTTATAATTAACCATAATTTCACTCTTGGTTACAGAACATTGCCTTATAATTAAAGAGAAAGCACTGAGAGACATGTTTGCATTCTTGTTCTATATCCACATATGTGACATGTCACTGTGAGCGCAACTATTTTTAATTTCCATATGCCTCCGTGGTTCATTCTGATAGGGATAACCTGTAATTTTGTACATATGTAATATGCATGAACTGGTCTCAATATACATTTCCAAGAATGGATAAGAATAGCTGTTTAAATACAGAGTTCTTGTTCATTTCAGTTTCCCATTTTCAAAGTCAGCCTTAAATTCTGGGCTTAACATAGTTTTTTAAGTTACAAAAATTCATTCCTACCTTTGTTACTTTAATTCTGATAAAAATTTTACTCAAATAAGCATTCAGGGTGAACGATGAATCATATGTGTTTTAACAATGTGGGCTTGCCTAGAAGAAGCAAAAAAGTTGATCCAGGCAACTATAGCATGGAAACTCCCTCTGAATGTAAACCTTCACTATGGGATTAGATGTATAATGGGTATGCTTTATAATGCATTCCCCAGAATACTTATAGAGACAAACATTACCAAAAATGGAGGCAAGAGTAACATTCATTTTGAGCAGATCCTAGGTAGAATGCTAAGAAACACTGGAAGTAGCTGGACCTCATTGCCATTTTACTCTCTTATGGCATTCTGCATCAATAGTGTGTCAGGGACATTTAACATAGGCACAATCACCTGCCTAACATTGCTTAGAGCAGGAATTTATTTATTTATTTATTTATTTATTTATTTATTTGTTTGTTTGTTTGTTTATTTATTTATTTAAAGCTTTTATATGCCGCCCAATCCCAAAGGACTCCAGGCGGCTTACAAACAGAATATAAAAAAACACATAAAAACAATACAGTTTAAAACAACAATCATCCCTCATAAATTCATTCTAGTCGGGGCCGGACCTCAACAGTGAGGTCAACAGCCCCAGGCCTGCTGGAACAGCCATGTTTTTACGGCTTTCCTGAAGGCCATCAGAGTGGGTATGGTCCAGATTTCCGGGGGGAGCTGGTTCCAAAGAGTCGGAACAGCCACTGAGAAGGCTCTCCTATGAGGGCCCACCAGCCGACATTGCTTGGCCGACAGCACCCGAAGGAGGCCCAATCTATGGGATCTTACTGGTCGCTGGGAGGTATGTGTCAGCAGGCCCTAAGCCATGTAGGGCTTTAGAGGTGATAACCAACACCTTGAATTGAGTCCGGAGACCAATAGGTAGCCAGTGCAGCTCACGGAGGATAGGTGTAACGTGGGTGTACCTCAGCACACCCACTATCATCCATGCGGCCGCATTCTGAACTAACTGCAGTCTCCGAACACTTTTCAAGGGTAGCCCCATGTAGAGCGCGTTACAATAATCCAGCCTCGAGGTGACAAGGGCATGAGTGACCGTTAGAAGCGCATCCCGATCCAAATAGGGCCGCAATTGGTGCACCAGGCGAACTTGGGCAAAAGCCCCCCTGGTCACAGCCGACATATGATGTTCCAATTTCAGCTGCGAATCCAGGAGGAGTCCCAAATTGCGAGCCCTCTCTGAGGGGCGTAAATTTTCTCCCCCCAGGGTTAAGGATGGACTGTCCAAAAAGTCCTTCGGGGGCAACATCCAAAGCCACACAATCTTATCGGGATTGAGCACAAGTTTGTTCGCCCCCATCCAGACCCTAACAGCCCCCAGACATCGACAATCACATCCACCGCTTCACTGAGCTGGCAAGGGGCAGAAAGATATAATTGAGTTTCATCAGCATATTGATGATACTTTACCCCATGCTGTTGCATGATATCACCTAGCGGCTTCATGTAGATGTTAAATAGGAGGGGGGACAGGACCGAACCCTGCGGCACACCATACTCGAGGGGCCTAGGGGTCGACTTCTGCCCCCCGACCAACAACTACTGCGACCTGTCAGAGAGGTAAGAGGAGAACCATCGTAATACGGTGCCTCTCACTCCCACCTCCCCCAGGTGTCGCAGAAGGATACCATGGTCGATGGTATCGAAAGCCGCTGAGAGGTCAAGAAGCACCAGGATAGAGGAATATCCCCTATCCCTGGCCCGCCAGAGATCATCGGTCAGGGCGACCAAAGCAGTTTCCGTGCCGTACCCGGGCCTGAAACCAGACTGAAAGGAGTCTAGATAATCCATTCTAGACAGAAGGCTGGATTTGGTATTTACTACTGGGACTCTTCCAGATCATTTGCTCTCAACAGGGACCTACCTAACATTGAATGTGTTATTCTGCAAATGTAAGTTAGAAGGGTTAAATTGCTCCACCAGGCTCTTTGTTTCAATCTGTAGTTGAAAAAGAATGTTCCTCTCCTAGCATCTGCTTAAAATCTTCTTTCTGGGCCGTTCCAAGCAGAGAAAATAAATCTGCATCAGTTCAAGAGACCAGGTCCACACATAACTGCATGTGCAGTTGATTAGTTTCCATGGCTAACAATAAACTTGGAATGCTCACTTCATTCTCACAAAGAGTAGATTTAAGTCCCTTTTTCTTGATTGTGCCACTCTGGCCTTGCACCATTTCTTCTTTAGTTTCTCCAGTGTGGTGAAGAGCCACCGTAATAATTTCCCCACATAAATGGTTTATATGTGTAGTTTGACCACCGAAAGAGTTAACGGAGTAACTGCTGTGCGGGTTGCTTGAATGAAGTTCAGCATTGCTTCACTTCCCTTTTGCACTCCCTCGGTGAGTATTTTTTTAACAGCTGTCTGGGATCTGTTCCATTCAGACTTCCCCTAGTGTGGGCCTATGAAAACATGCAGTCTGGTACTCTCAGTAAAGTTTCTATTGTCACACCCTTTACGGGAAAGAAGGAAAAGAACTTAGAATGCTTCCATTTAATATGTAGACTATCTTCTGATTATCCTAATTGAATGAAGGCAGAGCAAATCTATCATTGTCTGACGCACAGACCCTTCCATAGCAGAGGTCCTCAACCCCCGGGTTGCAGCCTACTACCGGGCCATGGCCTCGTTAGAACCGGGCTGCATGTTAAGTGGGCCGGTGTGCATGCGCATGTAGCTCAACTCTTGTATGTGCAGCTCAATGTTCTGAACTAAGCTTCACAAAATCACGAAGCAAATTACTTGTCCCAACAAAACCACTTTTTATTAAGCTAATGTGAATTCCTCTCCTTCACATCCAGCAAGGTCCTGGCAAACAGTCTTTCAAGGGTGAATTTACAACCACAGAACTTATCAGGCTTGGAGAGCTGCCAGGTCAATATCTTCCAAACGCAATGCTGTACAAGAAAATACTTAGCAAGGAGTCTCTGAGAGTCACAAACAAATCTTCACATTAATTAAGCAAACTAATTGTCTCCTGCAAACTCCACTCCCCTTTCACTCCTCTGTATTCCCTATGAGACCGTCCACCTGTGCTTTACTCCCAAGTTGGCCCTTGCTCCTTAACTGTTCCCTTCTCCTGGCAACTCGTGCATGCGCACATCGGGAACAGGCTCCATCTGTTCTTCTGCCCCACTGATCCCCGCCTCTGAAGGAAGCTGATAACTGTCAAACAGCCCTGGCTCCATCTCTGCCTCTGATGCAGAGCCCTCATCAGAGCCTTCCCCAGATGCCAGGACTGGCCCATGTTCCTCCCCAGCCTCCTCACTGTGTGAGTCTGCCACCAGCTCTGCTGGTGGGCCACAACACTCAACTTGTGTAAACAGCAGGCTGGCACACATGTGCAACTCAGCTTGCATGTGCAGCCTGGGTCTCCTCTTTCCCCCCCAGCCAATGCGCCAAGCATGCAAAGGTTGGGGATTGCTGCCCCACAACATTTGAGGGTCTCTGCTATTGAGCTGCTTAGTTTCCTTCTTTCTTTTTAAATAGTTGTTAAATAAATATAGCCAGCAGTAATTTTAAGAGAATATGAGGACTGTGACCTGACAAATGCACGCACAACAAAAGCGCGCCGTCAAAATCACGCCCACAAAAGCGCAATTAGGGTTAAGGTAAGGGTTAGGTTAGGGTTAGGGTTAGGGTTAGGGTTAGGTTTAGGGTTAGGGTTAGGGTTATTACCTTGTTTTCACGTTGTTTGTTGAAGATGCGCTGTTGTGGGTGCGATTTCAAGATTGCGGTTTTCTCACCGCGGTTTTGTCGGCGTGCTTTTGTCGTGCACGCATTTGTCGGTGAACCTATGAGGACAACCAGCAGCAAGGGGGATGGACTCACTTACAATGGTGATGGGTGCGCTTTTGGAATACCTGAAGGACCTGGCAGGATTGTCTAGAGGCAGGTTGTCATGGAGAATAACTATCTGGTTGCTAAAAGTTGACACTGATTTAATGGTAAATAATCATCAGCAGTCTACTGATTGCTACTAGTGTGTCAGCAGCCTGGAGTTTTCCTACCAGACTGCTGGTACACCAGTGATGTCATACCCTCCATTTGCCTCTATTTGTGATACTTAGTAATTCAGGATCAGGATCATATTCTGAACTCTAACAATGAACAGCATTGGCCCCTTGTGTGGCTGAAAAAAATGAATTATTAATGTGGTCATATAATAAATGTATCACAGAAACCTTCAGCAATAATCTAGCATGGATCTCGGTTAAATTACCAGCTGGAAGAGCAGACTTTTTTTTGAAGCATGTGGGGGAGGAAAACCAACCAATTCAGATTTTGTGCAGTCTGAGGAAAAGGCAGTCTTTTCTCCCCTTAATAAAAAGAATGCTCCCTTTCTGTTCAGTAGATAGCTACCAAGCTGGCAGGAATAGCCAACACTCCAGAAGATAGGCCAAATATACAGAAGGATTTTGACAAACTTGAACATTGGACACTATCTAATAAAATGAAATTCAATGGTGAAAAGAGTAAGGTTCTACATTTAGGCAAGAAAAACGAAATGCACAGGTACAGTATAGGTGGTACCTTGCTCAATAGTAGTAACTGTGAAAGAGATCTTGGAGTCCTAGTGGACAACCATATAAATATGAGCCAGCGGTGTGCAGCAGCTGCCAAAAAGACCAACACAGTTCTAGGCTGCATAAATAGAGGGATAGAATCAACATCACGTGAAGTGTTAATATAAAATGACCAGATTTTAAGATGGGTAAAGCAGGACACCATTGACCCGGGGAGGGGGGCTCGGAGCATCTGAGCTGTAAAAAAAAAAAAGAGGGCTGTAAAAACCATGAAGCGTTACCCCTGCCACCGCCTCCTCCTCCGCCGTGCTTTTGAGGAGCTTCCGACGGCTGAGCCACTTGGCCCAGGACTGAGCCTCCTCCTCGCTGCGCTGCCGCCGCTGCCAAGCCCCCCCCGCCTGAGGCCGCTGGACGGCTGTCGCAAAAACGCTGTGTGTCGGCACGCGCACGCGCAGGAGGGGAGGGAGCCTCGCCCCTTGTCGGGTGCTGTGAGCGAGCCGAGTGGAGGGAGGGAAACCACTGCCCTCTAAAGGCCACATCGGGAACGACACTTCAGAGAAATAAAAACTTTTTTTTTAACGGTGTCCTTTTTAACATTGATGATTCGGCGTCTTTTCTTTCTTTTGGAAAATCAGGACTTTTTGAACACGCTGCGGGACACGGTACAAATTTTGAAAAATCGTGACCTGCCAAAAGCGGGACGTCTGATTATCTTATGTTAATACCACTTTATAATGTCTTGCTAAGGCCACATTTGGAATACTGCATTCAGTTCTGGTTGCCATGATGTAGAAAAGATGTGGAGACTCTAGCAAGAGTGCAGAGAAGAGCAACAAAGATAATTAGGGGACCAGAGACTAAAACATATGAAGAACGGTTGCAGGAACTGGGTATGTCTAGTTTAATGAAAAGAAGGACTAGGGGAGACATGATAGCAGTGTTCCAATATCTCAGGGGTTGCCACAAAGAAGAGGGAGTCAAACTATTCCCCAAGGCACCTGAGGGTAGGACAAGAAGCAATGGGTGGAAACTAATCAAGGAGAGAAGCAACTTAGAACTGAGGAGAAATTTCCTGACAGTTACAACAATTAATCAGTGGAACAGCTTGCCTCCAGAAGTTGTGAATGCCCCAACACTGGAAGTCTTTAAGAAGATGTTGGATAGCCATTTGTCTGAAATGGTATAGGGCTTCCTGCCTAGGCAGGGTGTTGGACTAGAAGACCTCCAAGGTCCCTTCCAACTCTGCTATTTTATTTTATTGTATTGTATTGTATGGTATACTAGTTCCAATTGATGTTCCATGTTCTTAAAAGCTATACAGATTACACTTACTTCCTTGTTAGGAAAATCACATCTGCTGATTTAAAAAAAAATATAGTTGGTTTATAATTCCTGGCTGTGGAAACTCCTAAAAAGCAAAACAAAATAAAAATAAATGGAAAATAGCGATCTCTCTCATTCTGGAGGAGCTCTGGGGACTGTAACAATTCAGGTTTTCTGAAATCGAAACCTCAAAAGCAGTTTGGGTTTTTTAGACTTGGGCAATTATAAAATTAACTGATTAATTTGACTTTTAAATAACTTGTAAGATGCTCACGCTATTAACAGCTGACATAGATTTTTTAAAATTGAGAGTGGTTTGGGAGGCAGCAGCATTTTTGGATAATTTAGGAAATATGGATTGTAACACAATCAGTCCTTGAATTACAACAGTACATTTAATGAGCGTTCAAATTTACAATGACACTGAAAAAAGCGACTTATGACTGTTTTTCACACTTACAACCATCGTGGCATCCCCATGGTCACATGATCAAAATTCAGATGCTTAGCAAGTGGTTCATATTGATGACGGTTGCTGTGTCCCGGGGTCATGTGATCACCTTTTGCGAATTTTTGACAAGCAAAGTCAATGGGAAACCCAGATTCACTTCACAATCATGTTACTAACTTAACAAATGCAACAATTCACTTAACACCTGCGGCATGAAAAGTCGTAAAACGGGGCTAACTCACTTAACAAATGTTTCTCTTACCAACAGAGATTTTGGGCTCAATTGTGATCATAATTCAAGGACTACCTGTAATACAATTTCAGAGGATGGGAACTCTGTCTTACCGAACCAAGTAGGGCTCCTTGAGGTAAAACTGTCATTGTATAAGTACTGTGGGTCAGATAAAGTCTAGACACCATATGTGGACCTGCACATTTTCTTCTACCTATAGAAAACTCTATATAAACTGTGCTCATGCATTCTCCAAGCACTTGCATGCCAAACAACATCCCTGGCTCTTCGAACTCC
The DNA here is from genome assembly GCF_009769535.1 of Thamnophis elegans. NCBI lineage: Eukaryota > Metazoa > Chordata > Lepidosauria > Squamata > Natricidae > Thamnophis > Thamnophis elegans. Next base: position 105,548,930 of record NC_045542.1, read on the forward strand.
TGCTTCACAAGACAGATTAGAATCATGGGTACAGCTTGGATTCTTTTCTCCAGAAATCTAAAAATACTAATAGTGCTTTGACAAGAATGTTGCAGAACAATAGCAACTCCAGAACACAATCTCTGAAGTGAAAAAGATGGAAGCATTCGGTATTAGTCACCCTGGAGGAATGGTGAAGATAATAGAACTTGCTGAGATGGCTAAATTGACTTCTTTGAGCAGAGAAAAGGCAATATCTATATATACTGCTGACTGGAAACCCCTTTTAGATTTTTTTGTATGAATCAAGAAGTTATGGTTTTGATGTTTAGACAGGATAGATTATAGAAAGAGGAGAGATATGACGTGGTCATAGAGTAAGAGACAAATTTATGATCGTGCTTATGACCTCTGTAAATACTTCTTTGTATCTTTTTAAAATTTCTTTTCTATTTTTCTATTTTTGCACGTTTAGCTTTCTCTTTAATTCCTTTTCCTGCTTTATATTAGTTTATCTTCCTTTAAAAAAAATCTTTAATGAAAATTACATTTTAGAAAATAGCAGCGACAGAAAATAATCTGGCATAAGAGAGAGATAGGAACACAGAACAGTGTGTGTGCATTGTAAATGACTCAATAATTAGCAGCCAACCTGAACTCCCCGAGCAACTGTTCATACCAATTTCTAAAGGACTGCAGGAGGCTTAGCAACCTCCAGCCTTGTGTCTATTTGAAAACTCTGGCTGAACAATCAGTTAGATCAACTGCCATTTTCTATTAAGTGCAATCCATACACTTAGAAGTGAGAAGAAAACTCTGGAGCCAGCAATCTAAAGGTTTAGATATTGATCTATTTTACTTACGAAATTACTTTAATACTGCACAGAATTCCTTACCTAGCTATTTCACAGTCAGCTCTTAGAAGACTGATTTGCTGTTTCCAATGGGAGGGATCATTTGACTGTAGCTTGATGTGGAGATTTTGTTCCCAATAGTAAGATTAATAAAGTAAGCCATCCACAACCACCTACCATACTAATGTAAGCACTGAGATACATTAGACAGTATCCTAAATGTTTGGTATTTAGGGAACATCAAAAGAATATCTGGTTCAGTGTGAAGACAGGAATGCAGAGGTGGGTTCCTACCAGTTCGCACCTATTCGGTAGAACCGGTTCGTCAAATCTCCAAAACCAGACCTGGAAAGCAGGCCACAGAAGAGGTTCCAAAATTTTTTGAAACCCACCACTGGAGGAGTATCTCTACACAGAGAGAGAGAGAGAGAGAGAGAGAGAGAGAGAGAGAGAGAGAGAGAGAGAGAGAGACAGACAGACAGACAGACAGACAGACAGAGAGAATCACATAGAGAGACACAGAGGGAGGGAGGGAGAGAGAGGCAAAGACACACACAAACACACACACACACACACACACACAGACTCACACAGGGAGAGAAAGAAAGAGAAAGAAAGGAAGAAAGAAAGAAAAAAAGAAAGAAAAAGTGAGAGATGAAAGAAAAAAGAAAAAAGGGACAGAGAGACAAAAAGAAGGAAAGAGAGAGAGAGAAAACACATGGCCGGTAAGCCACTCCCAACAGGTCACATGGCCGGCAAGCCACTCCCACAAAGGAGGCCACACCCACAGAGTATGTTCAAAATTTTTTTGAAACCCACCACTGCAGGAATCCCTCAAATATTGTAAAATACCAGGTCTTCAAGCTTTCTGAGAGGTGAGCAGAGTTGAGACCGTTCAGATCTTGGCCTGTTTTATGTTCCAAAGGAAAAAGCATTAGATTAAAAAACCCCAATTGATGGTATGTGGAGCAATGGCATGCTGCCCAGTCTAATGGGTCAGCTAGGAACAATAGCAGTAAGGCAGTCCCTCAGGAAGTCTGGCTCCATGCCATGTAGGGCTTTATAGGTAATAATCAGCCCCATGTATGTATGTAGGGCTTTATAGGTAATAACCAGCCTCTTGAATTGCACTCAGAAGCAAATTGGGAGCCAGTGCTAGTTACAGAACAAAGCTGTAACATTAAAACAATGCATAATTACAATATTACTCTGTTATAAAGGACAACATACTTTAAATATGAAACTAACGTTTTATATATAAATAGTACATGGTGAGAGGAAGGAAGGAAGGAGGGAAGGAAGGAAGGAAGGAAGGAAGGAAGGAAGGAAAAAATGGAGGGTCAATTAAGCTTACCTGAGGCAGGGAATGGGAAAGGGGGTGAATCTTGTTCTTGTTGAGGGCAGGCCAGTAACAGAGTACCCTTCCTCCTCTTCCCATCTCACTCCTATTCTGTGCTCTCCTCCCTCATTCACTTATTGGCCCCATCAACTCATACATTCACCCAAACATATAACCAAACATATTCCAAACTGCTGCCCTTGCAGCAGTCCTTGGATCTCATCTCAGGTAGGTTGTATCTACTCCTTGGCACTTGGCAATCTTAGCTACGCTGTCAATCCCAGTGCTCTCCACCCGTTCCAAAGAGGAACAAGATGTAACAAGTCTGAGGTGATAGACCATAAGTACCAAGAGGAAGTCAAAGGCCAGCATCCTGCCCTAGTCCAGAGGATGACACAGGATCTGGGAGGATAGCATAGATCTTCTGGTGCCAAAAGCACCACGGAGGCCAGCAATGCTAGAAATTTAAATCCAAAGTTCTTCAACCTTACAACCAAAAAATGCTGCCATTTATGCAGTAGGGACTTAGTGAAATGTTATACTATCTAAGGGTTATTTTCTAGAGAGTTCTAATTTTTTTATTAACATTTTAATTTTGAACAATCTGCTTTTATGAAGCATCCGTATCACAGCAGGTAACAATAATTTTGGATAAAAGGCAATTGGAAAAATGTTCAATACAAATTTCCATAGAACAGATTTACTGACCTCTATCTAGTCGTATGCAGGTAAAGTTTTTGATAAACAACATGAAATCGATCCACCTGCTTATTTTAAGCATAATAGAAAGAAAACTAATTGGATTATTTTTATTTGGGCCTGGCTTGATTCAATATTTAAAAGGAATTCTATATTGAATGGAATTATCAAGGAATGGGAGAAGGGAAGATAGAGTAGAAGTTAAAAGCTGTGTCTACTGTCCTCAAATTTTTAACAAAAGTTTTATGTATGAATTTGAAGTATAAACTATGCATTTTTATGTAAACGTTTTTGCTTAGAAATTTTTTAAAGAAGAATATGGAGAGTCTAATACTTGCTTAATTTGTACCTAATGAAGACTGAGTTTGTAATAATATGAATTATTATATCTGAAAAACATTTAAAAAATACTTTCAATACTGACCTCCATTTGTGTTGTTTATATATATACAAAATTATTTTTAAAAGGCATGTATGACATCAAACCATATATATATATATACACACACACACACACACACACATACATAGACACACAGACGGTTTCATGTCATACATGCCTTTTAAAAATAATTTTGTATTAATGAAAAAATAATGATTTGCTATAGAAGAAACCACGTACAGGCAGTACAATTAGAAGTGTTTGAAATAAAACTATGCTACTTGATAGAATATCAGTTTAAAAATTTAAACTGGTTACAGTTTTCAAATGTGAATGTAAGTTTTCAAGTTTTGACATGTTAAGAGTCCTGGGTTTCACTAATAACCATGATGATTAGTGCACAATTACTGCTCCTTGTACCACAGAGCATCAAGCAACACAAAACTTGAATCAAATAGTTCTAAAACTGAAGATTCTATTTAAGACCCATGACTTCTGCTAAGTCTTCAAGGATGTTGGGATTGTCACCATACTGGGAACTGCAGCTCCAACACCTATGGAGAAAAGTGTCCAGGTGAGTTATTTTATTTTATAATTTATTTGCTATATGAAAAGAGGGATATAGATAGATATAGATACAGATATAATGAGCGAACAAGAGAGAGAGAGAGATTTGGTTTGTTTGCTTAAGTAGAAGCTCTGACTTCACAGATATCTGGTTGAAAAAAAGCCCAAAAGGCAGGAATACCTAACTGTCAGATTGTTGCCACGGGTTGAAGCATTGGAGGCGAGCAGAGCTTCCAGGAAGAGGAGGAAATGTGATTACAGATGTGCATGTTTCAACATTAACATCTTTCTTCTAATTTACTTTCTGCCTTAGGAAGTAACACAATACACCAACAACATCCACAATTCCTATGACAGGGCTATTCAAGAAAAGGCAATATTTTGATGGAAAATGCAACATGCTTCTCAATTAGTACAACAGTTTCCCAAGCCTGCCTGTATTATTTAGTTCAGAAATCTACAGAAGCTCTCAGCTGTAATCACTATTATATCTTTTAAGCAAATCCAGTTTGCTTAAGCAGTTTTAGTCTTGGCTCCAATGTAACCCAGTAATGTCAGGCTACCAAAGCCCACCAAGAACAATTGCTTTATGCAGTCAGAAATTGGATTGTAGTTGCTATTTAATCAATTATCAATGCCACACCAACTTCTCTACACCATAATATGTAATTGCATAATTTAAGTCTTTAATCTTTTTAAAAAAAATGGTGTTAGTGGATATTCAAACCCGTTAGTTGATATTCAAACTCATTCCCTTCCCGAGAGATATTGACATGTGATGTATGCTAAGTTTCACTAACTGAATGTGGGTGATTTGTTCATTGTCATCAACATGTGTAGGAAGCCAGAATGCATTTTGGGAATAGTTTGCTTTTCAAGTTCTGTAATTCACATAGCAAATTGCTTTTTTTTGGGGGGGGGAAGGGGGGTTATTATTAAGTTATAGAGATGCAAATATTCTCTTTCTCTCCCTCCATGCAAAATGCAGACTCACACAAAAGATGTGCAATAATTACTAGAGACACTAACACATAAATCTAAAACATAATTGCCATCCTTCAAAAGGGGGATTTTCTTCTTGTGATGGAGAAACTTTTCTGGAGTTAACAAACCACAAAGGTCTACATTCTAACAGGGGATCTTGGAGGAATACTACACTTTTGACTTTTTCATAGTTCCCCTTTCATAGGAACTTCAGTAGAGAGCTCCCTCCTTCCCCTGAATTGGCTCTGCAGCTTCTGCAACTAGATTGTGTGTGCTATTTAATCAATTAAAAACCACATCATGCTCTCCACCATGCCAGATGGCTGCCTCCACTGCCAGTAAAAAGACTCTTCCTTCAAAGACTCAGCACTTGATTAGCTTGGCCATATATATGAGTGTAGGATAGAGCTCTCTGTGTGAATGTGCTTAGAATCTGTTTCTCAACCCATTACTATCACCCTTTATCTGGGTAGAGGTACTTAGGCTAGAATGTGTACCTTTCTCTGCTTAGAGTTTGCTTGCCTATGGTTCAAAAAGAGAATCAAGTTGTAACCTGTCTTCCTTGTACAGACCCAACTTGACCTCAAAATTTCCAGTATATAAGCAATAACAATAGCACTTAGACTTATATACCACTTCACAGTGCTTTATAACCCTCTCTAAGCGGTTGAAAGTGTCAGCATATTTTCCCCAACAATCTGAGTCCTCATTTTACCATCCTCAGAAGGATGGAAAGGTGAGTCAACCTTGAGCCAGTCAGAATCGAACTGCTGGCAGTCGGCAGAGTTAGTCTACAATACGGCATTCTAACCACTGCGTCACCACGGCTCTATTCTCTAGCATAACAAATCTAAACCCCTTCCCCAACACTATTTACTTATCTACATACTTATCCAGCACATATCTAGTTAGAGGACATATTTGGAGAGCCAAACAAATTTGAAAGCCCATCTGCAAATAGAAATGAGTAAATCAAGCAGTCCTGCCTTAGTAACCTCTGTTTTGCTTCCTGGACAATGTGACTCTATTTCCAATGAGAAGAGTGTTCTAAGTGCCAAGTTAGGGGCTGATGAAAAAAAAATTTGCTGGCAATGGGCATAGAACCGTAGGAGACAAATAGATGATGTAAGTGTGTTCCAGCCCTGTACCTACAATTCCGTCCAATTTGGCTATTTCTTCAGTATTTTTTTTTCCAGTGGATAGATCTATCAACATTAAAAAGGAGTTTTACCTATGAAAAATGCAGATAGTCCTCAACTTACAACTGTTCCTTTAGTCTCTGTTCAAAGTTACATCATCACTGAAAAATGTGAGTTATGACCATTTTTCACCTTTTTTCACCTTTTTTCACCTTTTTCACATGCAGCATCCCTGTGGTCACATGATCAAAATCCAGGCAGTTGGCAACTGTCTCCCATTTAGGACAGTGGCAGTGTGCAGGGATCATGTGATCACCTTTTGCGACCTTTTGACAAGCAAACTCGATGGGTAAACCACTTGCCAACTGCAATGATTCCCTTAACAACTCTGGCAAGAAAGTTGCAAAATGGGGCAAAACTGACAACAAGTGTCTCACTTAGCAACATAAATGTTGGGCTCAATTGTGGTCGTATGTCGAGGACTACCTGTACAAATTTGTGCCTTTAGTGAAGAGGGGAGAAAAAGGTGGGGGTAGAGAAATGTGACTGATGTTTTGCACTATGCAGTTACTGAACGTTTTCTGCCTGTAAAAGGTTTTAAGAGGCTTGAAATCTTGCCATTATTAACATAACTTCAGGTCTAATAAAGGAATTTTATAAGTACAATGTTTGATCTTCTGCCATCATATTTTGCCGGACAGTGGAATCTCTTGCAAATAGTCTTTATAGAAGATACATTGGATTCTATATTATTCAGTCGACCAAGACACATATTGTAGGGCTGGGTCTTAAAATGACACACAACTTGGCAAACTTTAACCCTAGTTTTAATGCACAGTTTCAGTTCTCCACATATTCAAAGGAGTCCTAGAGAATTCCCCAGAAGTGTTGAATCAAAGGGGAGAAGTGCTACAATTTATTTAAGTGTTATTCATGTTTTACATTTTAAATATATTAGTGAAGTAGAAGAACATCCATGGGACAAATTTAGAAATCTTGTCATCGCAAAACCATATTTCCAGATTGCACCACATGGTTGCATGTCCTCTTTAACTGAAGGCACAGATCTGTTTGAAGGGCTGCCAAACCAATCTGATTTCAGGATAAAGAGCCATAAGAAGAATGAACAGTAGGAACTTTGAAGTCACCCAATGTTTGCAGTTAACAGCTGGAGAGCAGGCTCAGGAACAAGTTTCTAGCTCAGAGCCACTTCAGCCAGATGTCTCAATTACCCGTGAAACAATGCCTACTGTTTGGAAAACATTAGCACTCCCCCCCCCCAAAAAAAGAAATCAGAAATAGGTGCCTAACATTTATGGGGGTGTTGTACTATCTTTTGTTTTGGCAAAGGGGAACTGTCCAAAGAATAACATGGGACCATAGAAGAAAATGAGCTATCCTTGCTTGAACTAGTGCAGCTAATCATCCGATGCCTATGTTTAAATATCTGCCAGCTAGGCTCCCAGCATAATGCAAAGTGTTGGTGTTAATCAAGGTGTTAAACATTTATTGGCATTTAGAAAAGCTGCACATTGACAAAATTTCCATCTGTAAATTACAAAAGGTCACGCTGCTTGGTTCTAGATGTATATTATGCCTATATACTACAACATTCTATGTCATGGGTCCTCAAACTATGGCCTGCCGAAGCCATTAATCTGGCCTGTGCAGGACCCCGCCTCACCCAACCTTCGGCCGACCGCAGGACTTACCTTCGTGAGCCCCACAGGCTGGAGCTGAAAGGTAAGGCCAACAATTTTGGCCTGCAGAGACGTTCTGGAGATGAGGGAGATGAAAAATGGGGCACTCAGATGCCCCAAGAGGCAAAAAACTGGGCTGTTTTTGCCTGTTTTTGGCCTGCAGAATGCTTCTGGAGGTGTTTGTGTGTGAAAAACGGGGTGCACAGATGCCCCAGGAGGTAAAAAAAAACCTGGTGAAAACAGCCCACTTTTCACCTCTCCTGCCTCCAGAAAATAGATAAAGAGAGATAGATAGAGAGAGATGGGGTGGGGGGGGGGGAGAGAGAAAGACAGACAGACAGAGATTTGTCAAGCTCCTTGGGGCTGAGAAGAATTGCTGCAAAACTGAGTTTCCTGAAGTGGACCACTAGACTCCTAAACAACTGAAAAAACGATCTAGTAAAAAGAAAGAGGCAACCAAAAGAGCAACATGCAAACAAAAGCAAATAAAACAACCCCAGGAGCAAAACAAATGAAAGTTTAATTGGTGTGCATTGTTCAATGAACTGTTAAATTGGTCACACCCAACTAGTCACATGACCTAGCCACACTCACCCAGTCGGTCCGGCCCTCCAACAGTCTGAGGGATCATGAATTGGCCCCCTGTTTAAAAAGTTTGAGGACTCCTCTTCTATGTTTTTGGGAAGAACAAATGAAGGCCAACAGAATTGACAGCTGTGATAAAATATAAAGAAATATAAAGAAAAGTAATCAGAAATTGAAATCCAGTCATTGTCCCTGTAAGAATAGTTAGCACATATAGGGCAATGGATTTCGGCCTAGAGGATTTTATTTACTTGTTTATGCTATGATTGCACTAAATTACAGTAAAATCACAAAGTCATAGAATTGGAATGCTGAATGATTAAACCATCAGGAGCCATCAGAATGAAGCCTATAAATATCTGGGCATTTTACAGTTGGGTAAAATCAATCATGGACAAGTTAAAAGTATGATTAGTAAAGGATACATGAAAGATATATCCGTATGGACCATACCTGTGACACAATGCACTGCTGGAAATATTAACTGGACAGTAGCTGAACTGGACATTTCGGACTGAGAAACAAAAAAAACCTCCATGACTATTCACTAGTCTATACATCCCCATAGTGATATTGAGATAAAGATTATACGTGCTCCACAGAAATGGAGACAGAGGTTTACTTTGAGTCAAACAAACTGTCAAAGAAGAAAAGCGGGTATTGGCTGATTATGTAAAAGCCAGCCAAGAACAAGCATTGATGCAAGTTGGAACTTGCTGAATATGAAGGAAACAAAACATGAATATTGAAATAATGTAATAAAAATGTGATCAAAATGCTGGCAAGCAAGAATATTACACATCCAATTTCTACAAAAGATTCAGGGAAAAGTGGATAAAGATAAACCTGGCAATGACTTACAAGATTAAAAAAAGAAAGTGAAATCTTGATTTTGGCTGTTCAAGAGCAAACTATCCAAACTAACGTAATCAGGGCTAGAATTGAAAAACCATCAAATGATTCAAAGTGCATATTGTGCAGCTACTATACAATCATATAAAGTAGATCATATAAAGGAATCCAGTCACCCAAACCTGTTATAAAAATGGTATAACACAGTTGCCAAAATGATTCATTGGAACATTTGTAAAAATTATCATATGCCAGGAATGAAAAATTACTGGAGCATATAATTTAAAAAAGTAGTAAAAAAATTAGCAGGTTAAAATATTGTGGGACTTCTGAATTCAAACTGATAATTGTATTGTATTGTATTGTATTTAATGGATTTATAGGCCACCCAATCCCGAAGGACTCTGGGCGGCTAAAGTCTTGGCTCATAACACACCAAATTTAACTGTGGTTGAATAGAAGAAAATGTGGATAATTGGTATGGCAATATCAAGGAGATAGTAAACTAGAAGACAAAAATTAAGACCTGATTGGTGATTATTGGCACCATAACAAAAAATGTGGATGGCACGTAGAAGATCTACACAGTGGCAAAATTTCCACCTGTCAATTACAAAATACCACACTGGATATGAAGCAATATAGTATGCAGACACTCTATGAACTTGATGTGTTTGAATGTCAGTACCAGCTAAAGACGTGGCAGCTGTGACTTCACATGGTTGTTAACAAATAATAAAAATCATAATAAAATCATGTTGATAAGGATGATGAAGAGGAGGAAGAAGAGAAATGAAGTTGGCTCTCCTTCCTTTAAAAGTTTGCCCTTAATGAATTAATAAAATGGATCCATATTGCAAAATGCAGAACCACTTTAGCAAGTGCTCATTTGAGGTAATATTTAACCTATAGTCCTCCCAAACATTTTGCCTAGCATAATTCTATGATAATAAGCATTTTGGGTTGTTAAATTATGGGACATGAAAGCCAATGTAGCTGAAAAACACCAGGTTGGGACATTGGTCTAATTGCAGCTTCAAGAGTGAAAAACTATAGTTTGACCACTTGGGGGAGCCTTGTATCCAGCCATTTATCCCCAAATATCTGCAGACTTTTCTAATCAGGTGGTTTCAAAGCTTTTCAAGCAAGTACTGCAGAAATTCTCCCTTCACTGCAAGTCAATGCAAACAAGATGTTCATCAGACTAAATTGTACTAACAAATCTATTTTTTCAGTCGTGGAAGATAAATGATTACTTCTCTATGCCCATGTAATTCTGTGTTGGAAATTTAATGAGATCATCATTCCCACTGTTGATATGTTTGAGGGACTGCTGAATTTCTACATCATGTGTAAATTTGTAAGGAAAAAACATATTTTTCGCTCCATAAGATGTGCCTGACTATAAGACACACCTAGGTTTAAAGGAGGAAAACAAGGCCAAAAAATATCAGGCGGAGCTTGAGAGGATCACAGATAGGGGTCCTCTCATGCGCCAGCTCTGCCTATCGACTCCTGCACTGCGGAAAAGAGACAGAAGAAGTGGGCATTGACAAAGACAGAAGAGGCAGGCTTCAACACTGTAAAAGGACCCTGCCACCAATAAACTATTCACCAAAGATGCACAGACATTTCCACCCACTTTGGGGGGGGGAAAGGGCGCCTTATGGAGCAAAAAAGAGCCGAGGTGGTGCAGTGGTTAGGGTGCAGTACTGCAGGCCACTTCAGCTGACTGTTATCTGCAGTTCAGTGGTTCAAATCTCACCGGCTCAAGGTTGACTCAGCCTTCCATCCTTCCGAGATGGGTGAAATGAGGACCCAGACTGTGGGGGCAATTTGCTGACTCAATTTGCTAAAAATCTGTAAACCGCTTAGAGAGGGCTGAAAGCCCCATGAAGCGGTATATAAGTCAAATAAATAAATAAATAAATAAACAAACAAACAAACAAACAAATAAATAATATACAGTAATCACCCCCAAGTTATATCTTAAAGGTAAAAGTAAAAGTTTATCCTGTTCAGTTGTGCCTGACTCTAGGGGATGTTTCTCATCTCTGTTTCTTAGTTGAGGGAGGCAGCATTGTATGAAGACACTTCCATGGTCATGTGCCCAGCACATGTACAGGATGTGTTTACACTGAGGTGCACAGAACACTGTTACCTTCCCACCAAAGTGGTACCCATTTATCTATTTGCATTTGTAAGCTTTAGAAATGCTAGCTGGGCAGGAGCTGGGATAAGTAACAGGAGTTCACTCCATTGTGCGGCGTTCAGGTTTCAAACCTGGGCTGTCAAATTGCCAGTCGACAAGCCCAGCATGTTAACTGCTGAGCCATCAGGCTCCTCCATATATTACAAATAAATAATTCCCAAGGAAACAAAAGAAAAATTCAGAAATCTTTCGCACCCATTTATCTGTACTTTTGTTTTCATTTGTTAGATTTCTATCCTGCCTTTTCTCCAAAGGTTTGAGGCAGTTTATTTCACTTTATCACACTGTGAAGCAGGGGTGGGTTGCTGCCAGCGATGCTGCTGGTTTGCTTCACATCCGTCCGCACTTTGCTATCCAGTGGCTATCCAGCCAATTCCAAAGCCATGATGGTCAGGGTGGTATCTGTAAAAGATAATTGGTTGCATAATGTATGCACTTCTACTTACTATACTTACTATACTTACTATATGTGTTCCTTTCTTTAGGCAATTATTGTTTAGCAGTTTTTCTTTAGAAGGTCATTGACATTATTCAATGGTAAAACACAAAGTTAATCTCATTCCGCCCCTCTCTCCCCCCCTCTCTCTCCCCTTTCTGTCAGAGAGAGAGGGGGGAGGGGGAGGAAAGGAAGGATGGAGGGAGGAAGAGGGAAAGGGAGAGAGGCTGAGAGGGAGAGAGGGAGAGAGGGAGAGAGAGAGAGAGAGAGAGAGATAGATAGATAGAGATAGAGATAGAGATAGAGATAGAGATAGAGATAGAGATAGAGATAGATAGATAGAGAGAGAGAGAGAGAGAGAGAGAGAGAGCGCCAGCCAATGGTTGTTTACACAAATTTCTACATTTCTGACATATTAGAGCAAAATAAGAATAATATTTCTCTCCCGGAAAGCCTTTCAGTCTCGATCTTCTGGCCTCATCTCCTACTTTGGCTTAGCAGGCACACAATTGGCATCCTCTCCTTAACCTTGGTATGCATGTAAGACTTAGGGAACCTTTCTACTTCTTCTGTGGATTAAAAGGTCAAATCACTCTAATAGAGCCATCTCTTGGCTGTTTATTGTTAAGGATGTGTCTAGAGGAATCTGCCATTCCTCTTCCCATAGAGCAATCTCACAAGAGATAAATAGAACCTGCTTTTACTAAACAAAAACATCCAATATAGACTCCCTTTTTAACTTGAGATTGATATACAATCATTCCTTGTTGAAATAGAGAGATATGGAGGTGACTCAATAAAACAGCGGTTGAAAAATAACTGTCGCAAAAGGGGAAATGCAGTGTTTTACTCAGACTGTAAGATGATGGCAACAATGTTTAGTTCCCCAACGTGTCCATAAAGAGAAAGTTCAGAACAGACGGTGAAGAAAATAACAAGATAAGACAAATTTCTGGGTAGATTTTTATCATCATAGATAAAGATAGAGAAAGATTCTTTAAATAGGTATTTCCTTTGCTCTAATTCATCTCAACTTCTCAATTTTCTGGAGATTTCAGCTGACTGAGGCCACCATCTTGGTATTCTGTCCCCACCATGAACTTTCCCTGATCTAGAAGATGGATGTATAAGGTAAGCTCAGTTAAGATTAACACTAAAAATAGAAACAAACCCCTGCCATTCAGGTCAGTGGTTTTTTCCCCATTTATTGGCCAGAAAATTAAAGCTGTTTATGTCTTACTGAGTAGCTTCTCCTTTCCTCTCAATCATACAAGATGAAAAAAGAAATTAAAGGGGAAGAAAGTTAATATGGAATATTCAGAGAGGCATAAAGGATTTACTTCAGAGATGGTATTCAGCCGTTCTGGCCAGTTCTGGAGAACCGGTAGGAGAAATTTTGTGTAGTTCGGAGAACCGATAAATACCACCTCTGACTGGACCCGCCTTCATCTATTCTCTGCCTCCCGAGTCCCAGCTGATTGGGAGGGAATGGGGATTTTACAGTATCCTTCCCCTGCCATGCCCACCAAGCCACACCCACAGAACCGCTAGTAAAAAAAAATTGAATTCCACCATTGATCTACTTTATCTAATGTGTAGGATACTGGAGCATTGTTTCTTAACATTGACAACTTTCGGACGTTAGACTTCAACTCCCACAAATTTCCCAGCCAGCATGGGAAGTGAAGCCAAGGAATTGAAGTCCACATGTTGCTTAAGACTTAAAGTTGCTAAAATTAAGAAACCCTGAATATGAGTTTAATTGGGAAAAATGGGAACACCTAAAGCAGATGGTTTAAAAAAAAAAGGGCAGGAAAAAGCTGCTTTGATCAATTTTATGCTTACCCATCATGGTTAAGTTTTCTTTTTAACTCTTATAATTCAATTAACCTTCACTCTGTTAATCCATTTAATTATTTCATAGTTGCCAAACTTGAATGGTACGTTTGACTTGCCCTGTCTTTCAGTCATGCTGTGACATTTCCATTGGAACAAATGATTCACTTTCCATCAAATTTGTTTTAATAGTGTACGTCTTTGAAAATCAATTTTAGCTCAGAAGGTTGCAACCAGAAGCATTAATACTGAAACATTTCAGGCCTATGAGAGTGGAATTTTCTCCAGTTTTATTTTAAAATACAATACATCTGCTTTTTCTTCATGAGTGTAAGGCAGTAGATAATCCACCCCCCCCTTTTTTTTCTAATCCTCACAACTGTTCTGTGTGATTCATTAGGCTGTATGCAGGGGCATCCACAGGGGAAGTTTTAAAAATCAAAATAGCAGCCATGACCGTATGATCAAAGACCCACATTTTAAAATGCATTTTGTACATGTAACAAACCTAAGAGACAGGTGTGGTTTTGTTGTGTGATTTGAGCCACCATCTTGACCCTTCACCCTTCCCTCAAATGCCCCCCTCTCTCTGAGGAGGGAGAGGGAGGGGAAGGGAAGGAAGGGAAGGGCGGAGGGGAGAAACTAACTTGTTGAAGAAGTTCACTCAACTTTATGGCTGCACAAGGCTCCTCCCAGGCGTAATTCAGTAGCTCTCTGAATAGTAAAAACTATGGAAAAAATTGTTTTTGAGTGTTGGAGGCTGAGCTAAATGATTTGAAGGGGTTTTGTGGGGAGGGGGTTGCTCCTCCTGCTGGTGGCCTTCTCAGAAATGTCTGATAAGTTGCTGACAGGACAGAAAGATGAACTGGATAGAGCTAAATTTTTTCATGTTCAGATGAGTTTGGATTCCCTTTCTCCCTCCCCCCCTCCCAAGCAGAATGTTACATATAGGGAAACAGGGCACATAGGACAAAAGCATTAACTTGGGTGTAGATTATTTACGGACTGAAGTTATGTAATAAAACAAGGTCTTGGAGTTGAGCTCAGCTCCACAATTTTCATCCATGCCTTTCAAGTACTTTCTTTCATGAGAACTTATGATTTTTTTGCCCTTGGCACAAAAACAATATATGCCATTAGTCAATAGCCTTGGGATTTCATAATGATCCAGCTAAGTATTCCCCAGGCCTGATAATTATTTATTCAGATCAGTCAAGAGCAAAAATACTGATTTCACCCATAAGACCCATCTGGACTAAGATGAACACTGGTGCATCAACAAATGTATTGTTGAGTATATGAACAAGACATGATATATCAAACTTCCCAATTCTCAACTTTGCCACAACAATTTTCTGAGTAGGCAGCTTGCACACTCAGCTGTCAGTTACTCAATGTGTGAGGTATCACGGGATGCCCAGGAATATGTGAATCAGCCCTGAATGTTTGTCTTCTGTGTCTCCATCCAGGCAGTAACAAGAAGCTCAGATTCTTCAGACCTTCCGCCTCTTGTGCGCTTCTCCCAGCACAGAAGAAATGGAACCTTGTCGTTCTGCTTGGAAAAGAAAGAAAGAAAGGGAATCTGAACTCATCTGAATATGAGAAAAGACTTGTAGCAGCCCTTCCATCTGGCTTTGCTGTGGGAATGAGCCATGGGCTATGAAGGGGCATTTCCCAGCTGCCTCCTGATCCGTTTCAGAGGTTCCCGTCAGATATGTGTCCCCTTCCCTTTCTGAGCACTGCTTTTGCTGCAAGGAGGAAAGGGGGCAAAGCCCATAATACCAACAAGTGTTGGGCAGATCCAATGGGAGAGGAAGACATTGTCTTTTCCCATGACATTTTACAATTGTTATACATGAAAGGGGAACACTTGGGTTTTCCCCTCCTCTCCATTTCCCTATCAGACAGCCCTGGCAAGGCATTATGCCAAAAGATTTCCTGGGACTTTCCGGAAGCCAGCATATCACTTTGCGCCCAGTGGCAATACTAATGTGCGTAAGGCTCATTTTAACATTCACACCTCTTCACCAATGGAGAGAAATGCAAGCTTGATTAATTCTGTCTCCTGGCTAGGACAAGGAGGGAGAAGTGTCATTTTTGCATAGGAAAGCAACTTCCTTTGAAATGCAAATATCCCATAATTAACATTGATGGCAAAGGAACGTTGGAAAGTACCTGACAGCTAAATGACTGCTTGCTATAATGTACATCTTTATGCTTTACTCCAGCAGTACATATTAAATTCAGTGTGCTGGCTGTATGAAGCTCTTCTCATTGCTTTAGGAATTTCAAGTAACAAGGACTCTTGTTTCCTCATCTAAGATGGCACAAGAACGGCCAACAATAAGTGTCAAAATTTTGGTTCGGGGTGGTGGTGGTTTATTTCTCTTGGGATGGGTGGAGGGAAGCCATTTTCATTTAATTCCAGTGCAAGGGGATGGATTAAATCCAGGTATGGTTTGAATGGGGGAAAATAGATGATGCTATATAAAACAGGGCTTTGAAACAGGGCTTATTATGAACAATACAGTCTAACTACTTCAACAAGAAGTATAAATTGGAAGCCTAATTTGGGAAAAAACCCAAACAAAAATATAGGTAGATGCATTCTAACAAACTATTTGCATTCCCATAGAAAGTTTAGCTTTAGTTTTTTTTAGTTCAAGGTGTCGTTTAACATGACAGAGTGATACGTTCTTATATTTAGGGAGGGAGAATAAAGGTAGGACATCATGCAAGAAGGGAGTTTCATGGCCTGGAAACTCTACATTTGAAAAGCACACATGTGTGGTCATTGACAATAAGCTGAACATGAGACAGCTGCTAAAAGGGCTTTGACAGTTCTTGGCTGAATCAAAGTATTGTATTAAGATGTGATGTGTCAATGTTATAGTTACAGAGAAATAAATAAAGGGAGACTAGTATAGATTTATTTCAAGCTATTTAGCTCTAGTCAGCAAGCCATACCCTTCTGGGATTCAAACCTGGGCTACTTACATATTAGGTAGATGTATTAACCTCTAAGCCAAGGGCTCTCCTTGTTTTGTCGGCTATACCAGGGGAGAGATTACGTGTTTTTTAATCAGGGCAACTTGGTCTTTGTCGGTAAATATAAATATAACACAAAAATAGTTTGTTGCAAAAGCGACTGCTGTGAAGGTTCCTGGATTGGGGCTGAAAGGTGAAAGCAGAAGCAGTATGCTCCATCCCATATTTGGGTAGACCAGGTTGCCCTGATAAAAAAACAATTAAGATATGAGGTAATTATGCCTCTATTCTTGGCATTAGTAAGACCACACCTTGAGTGCTATGTATGATTCTGAACACTACATTTCCAGAAGGTATTGACAGGTTACATGGAGTTCAATAAATGTCAGTAGAAATGATACAGATTTATAGGAAAATATTCAACCTGAAGAAAATAAGAGTATGGTCAGATATGATGGCCATATTAAAGTATGCTAGGGGAAGCTATAGAGAAAGTGGCCATAAAAACTAGGATCAGAAATAACAAATATATATTACAGATATCTAGAGTTCATTTACATGTAGGCAAAACTTTCTTGATGGTATAACAATGGCATAGTCCTGCTATGGAGGTTGTGAATTCTCTATTTCTGGGGTTTCTTAAGAAGAAGAAACTGGCTTCTACTCCTGGATGGCTTAGTTGTTTTTCCTATCTATTGCAGAAAGTTGGACCATGATCCTCATGGTCACTTCCAACTCTACAGTTTACAATTCTCATCCTCAGTGGGATGAAAACTATTATCTGGGCAAATATTTCCTTTTCATTCATGACTATTTCCTCCTTTTGCTTTCTCCATCTTGATCTTCAGGGTTGTGAGACTAAGCCCTTCTTGACTTGTAAAATTCCCAATGGATTATTAACTGGCCTATTAACCGGATATCATCCACTTTCCTAATGAGTATTGAGGTCCATTCCCTCATTTCCTTCTTCAGCAGCTAGTCTTATCAGCTCCTTAATTATCCAGATAGACTCCTAAAGTACATAACATCTTAAGGTCAGTATCATGGCTATTTATCTACTTTTGCAGATGACATGTCTATTTGGAGGCATCCTCTATTTGAAAGTGATTCAGTCCACAATCTATTCAAAGATAAATTCAAAATAAAGACAGGGGTTTGGAAGTTGCTCATCTAGACTTATCAGACTGAGTAGCATGCAGATCACTGCAGACTAAGCTACCCAAGCATTACATCCCACCATATGACATCTGACTCATTTATGAGACTGTCTACTCCCCACCTTGTGCTCCTGAAACTATTTTCCTTCCATATTTTTCCTACCCTCCCCCCTGACGGATTTTATGTCAGTTGTTTTCCCGCTTCCACATATGAACAAGTAAAGTCTGCTTGACCTTGTGGTATCAAAGTCCTTACAGGTAGGAGTGATTTCAAAGTCCAGCTACACTGATAAATAAAGGGACAGAGTCTGTTTTCTGGACAGTGAATGGATCTGTAGCAGTTCCATCTCCTTGAAGAAACAAGAGAGAAACAAATAAAATAAGAAGGAAAGCAACCATGATCGCTAGAGTCATGGGAGTCAGCAAAAAGTGGACTTCTAAAGAAATCTCTGAAACATGTTTTTCTGCCTGAGCTGGACTAGAGAGTGGGGATTTGTCAGCAAAAAAACCCAATGATGTTTTGTTGATTCATTCTTATTTTTCACTGAACATCTATCAAGGTCCAAATCTGTGAACAACCAGATATGTAAAGGTTTGCTTTGGGTATTAACAGGCTGAAAAGGAAACTGGAACAACAGCATTCGGAGTTCTCTGTGCAATCGATGATAAACAGACAAACACAAAATACCTCCTACTTTTCCCATTCTCATAATTTGCACATATGTGTGGCTTAAGTTTATGTTGTCAACATTGTGTATACTGAGCAGAAATTCTGTTGGGAACAAATATTGCAAACCAGTATCTGTCAACAACAAAGCTTTCAGAATGTACCTTCCTTGGATTCAGAAATATCCAGTATAATAAACTATATGGCAGTTCTGTTTCAGTTACAGTATTTATTTTTAAAATTATTTATTATATTGCTAAATGTCTCCTTAAGGTGAAAGTGGCCATCCTAATAGTGAGAGGCTCATTGCGTTTGATGGTTTACTTTTAGGGACAGATTTAAATTAGGGCTAATGTCTAACAATTATCCAAAAGTCATGCCTGCTCACCCCACACAGACACACACACGTGTAAATATGAAAGAAAAGAGAAAAAGACAAAGAAGAAAGAAGATAGAAAAAGGAAAGAAAAGAAAACAACCTAAAACATAAAAAGAACTATTAAGAAATGGCTTCTGATTGTCCTCTTGGCAGTTACATACATGACTCTGGTCAAATCTCTCTAAGATTACATCGTATCTTTCTATAACCATTCTTATCATAAAAAACACAAGTTATAAAATCATTTTCTTTTTAATGCAAAAGTTTATAAGGAGTTTCCAGTCATTAGTAAAAATCAATAATGACCTTTATCTAATGAAGTAAGTCAGTTTGGTCATTTCAGCAAGATCTGTCAATTTTACCTATTGCACTTCTGTGGATGTGGAATCTCCTGTCTTCCTGTACATACAATAATCTTGCCTCAATAATCATATACTGAAACAATATTCTATGATAATTTTCTAAATGTGTGTCATTCAACCCTAAAATGAAGAGTTCTGAGTTCAATCGTTATTCATTTTTAAAATCCTTGATATCAAATGTGATTGAATCCCATTTTTAATTTTTTTATACATCTCTACCAAGCATCATAGAATATTCTTTTATAGTGTTCATATTTCTAAGATACATTTGAAGCACCTTTATTCATTCTAGATAATTTCTTTGGTGTCGTCTACCAACAATACATATTTTTGTAAAAATTCTCTTTATGATCATAACATAATGTAAATTTCAACCCTTTTGAACCCATTTCAACCCATTTTCCCACTGATCCAGTTGTATATTATAACTAAAATTCTTAGACCACTTTATCATGCATTATTTAACCTTGTCTTCTTCCATTTCAAGTTTCAACAAAAGTGTACATGTTTTAGAAATTATATAGTTGTATGTGTACAACTGCACTTCCAATTTTGTCTTGCTTTGCTCCATACCATGTGTTTTTATCACATTTTTATCTTTCTGATAACTGTAAACAGGAAAACCATTGACACAATGATGAAATTCAATTTTTTACTACAAGTTCTGTGGGCGTGGCTTGGTGGGCGTGGTGTGGCTTGGTGGGCATGGCAGAGGAAGGATACTGCAAATCTCCATCCCCACCCTACTCTGGGGCCAGCTGGAAGTGGCATATGCCAGTTCGCTGAACTATTCAAAATTTCTGCTACTGATTCTCCAAATTCCTCAAAATTTCTGGTACCGTTTCTCCAGAACCTGCTGGATTTCACCTCTGCATTGATTGTTATATCGTTCTGCCATTAATTGCTCTTTTGATTTAATTTTACATTCCTCTTGGTGACTCTGCAATACAATAATTCCTGGTACATTAACAATTTGCCTTTGCCTGTTGTTTCCCTTCTGCAAAATATTTCTTGTATTAAGATCCAAAGAGGCGTTGTGTTTGCTGATTTTTATCATGCCTTCATTTGTTCAATCTGCCTTGCATGGTTACCACAGATTCATTTGTCAGCATCTAGATTTCAGGCATCACAAAAAGTCCCTGATTTTGTTTGTGAAAGGTAAAACTATTCTGGACCATCTGCTTAATCCCTGTTTTCTGCCAGCATCAACCCGCTTTCTCTTAGTTACCCTTCTGACTCAAGTAAAAAACAACAACAGAGCCAGCCTTTCCTCCAAGGCTTCTCTCATCAGCAATGGCTGTCTTTCTCTCCCTCCTAGTTGTTCATACAGTGCCCAAAGCTATATTTGCAACTCCAAAATATTCTTTGTTGACCTATCTCCCCCTTCATTTGGAAGGAGGAATTCATATAAAGTCCAAAAGGCAAAAAATGGTTAATGCGCACTTTGAGAGTCATAAATCACTATGATACTGTAGACCAGTGCATCTCAACCTTCCTAATGCCGTGACCCTTTAATACAATTCATCATGTTGTGGTGACCCCCAACCATAAAATTATTTTATTTTTTCCGTTTTTTTAAAAAAATGTGTTTTCCGATGGTCTTAGGCGACCCCTGTGAAAGAGTCATTTGACCCCCAAAGTGGTCCCGACCCACAGGTTGAGAACCACTGCTGTACAGTCTCTGAATGATAAACTGTTGAGCCTAGAGAGGAACCCTTTCCAACTGAGTCCTCCTAAAGACCAAAAACATACTTTAGAAAAGCAGACATTTCCCCATGTTATTTTTTTAATTGAAAAGCAGAGATTTTATTGAAATATGAGTGGATTTGCTGTAACCCCATGAAGCAAATGCATAACAAAAGGACAACAAAACAAATGTTTGTTGGTACACATAGATCATATGAAGATATTCAAAACCGAGAGGCGCAAGGGTTGTTTGTAATTATTGCAATGTCTGGTGTGCAGAGCAATGTAAATCAGAGCCAAGTCAGTTATGTATCTTCATAAGTTGTTCCATTCCAGCATTTTTTCCCAAGAACATAATTACACATAACAGGAAACATGTAATTATAATACAAATGTTACACATATTTTTTCACAATAAATGCCTGGTAACCATTTCTATAATGTTTTGCTTTGCTTTATTTATTTGCCAGTACTGCTAATATACTTTTTATAAACACAATATTTATTTATTTGGTAGATGGGCTCAAGGAAGCAAAAAAAAAAATACAAATTGAAACAGAATCTAAAAAGTCAAAAGTATAAATTAAATTCATCCAAGAATTAAACATTTAGCAAAATATTTATGGAGTTTGTTGTTCTTAGTTGCAAAGTCATGTCCGACCCATTGCGACCCCATGGATGACTTTCTTCTAGGCCTTCCTGTCCTCTACCATCGTCTGGAGTCCATTTAAGCGCATGCTGACTGCTTCGGTGACTCCATCCAGCCACCTCACTCTCTGTTGTCCCCTTCTTCTTTCGCCCTCAGTCTTTCCCAGCATTAGGCTCTTCTCCAGTGAGTCCTTCCTTCTCATTAGGTGGCCAAAGTACTTGAGTTTCATCTTCAGGATCTGGCCTTCTAAAGATCAGTAAGGGTTGATCTCCTCTAGGACTGATCGGTTTAATCATCTTGCAGTCCAAGGGACTCACAGGAGTCTTCTCCAGCACCATAGTTCAAAGGCCTCAATTCTTTGGTGCTGAGCCTTCCTTATGGTCCACCTTTCACAGCCACACATTGCAACTGGGAAAACCATAACCTTGACTATACACACTTTTGCTGGCAGGGCAATGTCTCTGCCTTTTAGTATGCTGTCTAGCTTTGCCATAGCTTTCCTCTCCAGGAGCAAGCGTCTTTTAATTTCTTGACTGTAGTCCCCATCTGTAGTGATCTTGGATTTACAGAGTTAGTAATCTCTTGTTACAATTAGTGATCAAAATTCCACTAAAAGAAGTAAAAATGAAAACTGACAAATTAAAGGAAAATAAACAGCAATAATTAAATTATCAGTGACTTTATTATGTTTTACAAACAAATAACCCCCAAAATTGACCATCTTCAGAGAAACTGGATCACATTGGTCACCTAACAATGACTGTACATAAAATAAATCTACCTGACCCACAAACGTAGGTAATAAAAGGGACAAATACATTTAATGTAATATAAATAGTAAATGCTAGTGTGTCTTCAAAGGGGGCATGTGTCTTTGACCAACTATAGTTGGTTGCCTTGTGGTTAGATGGCGGAAAACAAATTCAGTAAATAAATTTAATAAATAAATAAATAGTGGTGAACTGTAAGAGGTGTGAGATGGTGTGACAGCCGATTTGGTATAGTAGTCACAGTACCAAGCTAGAAACTTTGAGACTGTGAATTCTAGTTCTGTCTCAGGCATGAAGCCAATCCTTCTGTGAGCCTAGGAAGGGCAAAGTTTGGCTGAAATCTTGCCAAGAAAATTGCAAGGACTTGTCCTGGCAGTTGCCAGGAGTCCAGACTGATTTGAAGGCACTTAAAAGAAAAGAGATGAAATGAGATAATTTTCTCATTAACCTTAGTACAAAATGGGCAAACTCTGTTTACGCAGGGAAAGTTTATCATGCTGTAGCTGAAACCAGATACATATATGGAAATTAAGCAGTCAACCTTTTTGCTCCAGGAATTGCAGTTGGGAAACTCCAGGAGTCTTTACTAAGGTTATCATTAGTGATTAAGAGTTCAGATATATACATGTCTGTCGGTGGAGGCAGGATTAGAATGTCTTTTCCATAGACACAGACATTTAAATAAAACAACTCCATCTAACACCGATAGCTATTGTCTGTCTTGTGTCTCTTATTCTGGGGGTCCAAGGAAAAACATTGGCTATTTTGCCTTTCTGAGCAGAAAGGGGATGATGCAGGACATTGATCCTGCCACCGGCAGAACAAGGAAAATGCCTTAAGAAGCTGAATACGGGTTGAAAAATGGGTTGGTGATTTTTGAATTCCTTTTTAATTGCCTACAGATGAGGAGATGGTGGGAAGTTCTATTTTGGAAGCCAAAATAAACCAGGTGGTCTTGCCTGGATATTTGGGCCTTTCTTCCTCTGGCAGCAAAATGTCTTCTGTGAATCCTGGATCTCGTGGGCATCTTGAGTTGATGATCTTGCTTAATGGGGCTGCTAAAATTCACACCCAAATTTGGCAGCTAAGAAATCCAGATCATCCCTAGTCTCTAAATGAGCATTTCTACACAGGAAATAGCTTGCATTCTTCATGTAAGAGTACGCTATGAAGGATTACTAATTGCAAAATATTTGAGGAGGGGAGAAGCATATTTTAATTGTATTTTCCAGGTCTTACTGGTTCTTTCATAGTTTAATATTATTTCCTTTTGTTTTTGCAGACCTTCTTCCTCTTTTCTGAAATGACAAATTAACTCAAGTATAATTTACATTAGGATGTATTTTAACTCCAAAATAGAGAGATGAATGCATTGTACAACTGAAAAATGGCATCAGAACATTAAAAGCATAGTTAATGGAGGTACTTTTACATATCTTCAAAACAATAAGGCAGTTTGTTATGCCTGAAAGCAAAATCCCTTCCATGTCCAATTTGAAGTAAATTAGATTAAATTAATTGAGATTTAATACTGAGGAAATGGCCTTGGTTTCCCACAGAAGATGAAAAACATTCCTCCCTGTCTATGCACCCAGAGCGTTGTGTCAATGGTTGTGTCAATGATTAAGTAGTTTTATTGGGATTGGGTATTTGTGAACCCAGTTATTTTGGTTTATAAACCATGGTGTAGTTTATTCAACATATGGACCACATGCACAGAGAATATTATAGTGTTGTAAGAGCTCTCTTTTTCTCCCCCACTCTCTCTAGAGGCAGACCCTAGTCTAGAAAGGCCTGTCTTCTCATCCAAAAAATTTCAGCTGGTAAATATGAATTCAGACCTTGATTGCATCCAACCTAAGGTGAATATTACTGGCATGACTGAAATGTATTTTGTAATCAGGTAACGGTAAAGATTCCCCCTGTCCAGTTGTGTCCAACTCAAGGGGGATGGTGCTCATTTCTGTTTCTTAGCTGAGAGAACCAAAGATGTTTCCATATTCACGGGGCTGGCATGATTATGTGCTGAGATGCATGGAACACTGTTGCCTTCCCACTGAAGTGGTAATTATCTACTTGCATTTGCATGCTTTTGAACTTCTAGAACCTCTAGAATTCTCAGTCTTCCAAGGTGATGGGGACTGTATTCTTCTTCCTGGAATGTAGATGATCCTTTAATAAACTCTGTTCCTTCGGTTGTGTTGGGAGAGTTCTTCCTATTCCCCAGTTAGCTTTCATAGATGGCAATGCTGAATGGATGTTACAGTATTGCCAGTTTTTCCCCTCTTAAAAATAAATGCCTTTTTTCTTTTATGACTTCCATCTTGGTCAGTTTCCTTTCTGTCAGAGTTCCAAGTAACACCTCTAGTGAAAGAAGACTCTGAGGCTTGAGTTTCCTCAAAGTTCCATTTTACTAGAGATGCCATTTTGGCACATCTGGGAAAACCTGAATCTGAAAGCTGCCAGGTTTTCCCCACCCAAATGAAAGTCCAAGTCCCTGCCCAACATCCAGAGGTCCATCACCTGGTCCAATCAGGCACTGTCCCAACTGGAGATGCCTCCCAGTCCCACCATTCCAGATACAGGGCAAGATGTCTTTGATTCTCTGAGAAAGGAATGTTATTTTGACTATATATTTCCCATACTCCATATAACCCCCCTCCCATTTTCCCACAGCATTAATTGTGGCAGGCCTGAAGGCCCAATGCAAAAGATGGCTTTTAAAGTTTCCTGTATGGGTAAATCATTAGTCATCAACTTGTTCCATGCTGAATGAACTGAAACAATAGGGACCCGTTGCAGTAACAGGCCATATGTAGAAACTCATAGGTTCAGATACTGGCAAGAGTGGTAGAGCCAAGGAAAATTTCAACCTGGGAAAAAACTCCTGTTATAAAAGCTGCTCCCGGAAAAAAACACGATATAACTGTTATAATAATGAGTCCACTAGAAATGTAAAAGGTTTTAGGAGTTATGAATGAAAGTAACAATCAGAGCTGGTAATAAACCAGAACTGAACATTGCATTAGAATATATTTTTATCTTGCATTTCTTCTTCACTTGGGAATTGCTGGGTAAGCAGACTTCACTGTGTGTCAAACGATAAATCACACTGAGAACATTCAGCCATGTGGTCAGCTGTGTCATCATTGGTGAGGAAATTAATCACACACCATTATCCCAGAAGAAATCCAAGTAAGCATTAGCTGCTAAAATTCTAAGAATGTTAAGAAAAGCCTGTTGGATCATGCCAAAGGCATTTGATCTATGCAACATACTTGCACAAATTAAGGAATTAACCCATTTTTTGAGTTTGTTCAATATACTGAACAATAATCTAACCAAATTCATAACACACTAGCACTTCCAATCCACCCCCCTCACCCCAACACTCCATTTAAGCTTACATTAATCAAATTTATCACATTGTTTAAATGCAGCCATCACTTGGTTGAATTTGTTACATGAAAATAGCATGGTGGTTTCATCCATTGGATGCAATGTTACATCCATTTACACCAGAATGCAGGTCAAATAAAAGATCTCCAAACTTCACACTAAAAATGTAGAAATTCATATATGTCCGAAAGAGAATATGAATCTGCTTCTTGAATGACTCTCCACTAATTCTATTTTAAAAATGTATTCTGATCTGACATTTACCATACAAACTGAACCTGCCTAGTATAAACAACTTTGAGCTTTGTTTGATGGAAAGGAAGAATTGGCCATAAATGTTTGGGGAAGTCTTTTGGTTATAGGTACAAAAATAGTCAGAATTATCAGCTCCAGCATGTTGTACAACAACAAAGGTAGATAGATAGATGGATGGATGGATGGATGGCCAGACAGACAAGAGATAGATAATGATAGATAGATGATAGATAGATGATAGATAGATAGATAGATAGATAGATAGATAGATAGACAGACAGAATAGATGATAGAGTAGATAAATTCATTTTCTCTCTCTCTTTCCCTCCCTCCTTCTCTCTTTCTCATCCATCCATCCATCCATCCATCCATCCATCCATCCATCCATCCTATCCATGGTTAGCCGCACACTAGGTGCCATAACAAAAATTCTTGTGCTACACTTAGAAAAACTACTCATTGATAAACTACCTATCACAATTACAAAAGGCCAATCTGCTTGAATTTGCACATACACTACACTGATATATTATGACATCTTAGGTACTTGGGAAGAACTGGCAGCTGGCATTTCACAGTATTATATACAGTATATAAAAATGAAAACACAAGCTAATTGTACTGATATTATAGGGTCTTATATTTCTTTCATGGCATTAAATATATAATCTCTGCAGTGGGGCTGAACAACACAGGCATGATACTTTGCAGCAAGCCACAAGAGATTCCTGCATAAGATGGAATCTAATGGCCACCAAAGACAAAATCCAGATGTGAACAGCTCACTGAGAGCTGTATGATTGTGGCTTTCTTAGATATTAATAGCAAGACAGTCACCGGCAGAGAATGTATATCAACATATTTTCTATCAACACTGATTTCTATGGGAATGCATATTCAGATACAAAAATACAGAAATAAACCCTTAGCAGACCCTTTTTGAGCAGACTTCTGATGCAATGGGCATTTATCTCATGCTATATCCTGGAAATAAATAAGTCCA
Organism: Thamnophis elegans; assembly: GCF_009769535.1. NCBI lineage: Eukaryota > Metazoa > Chordata > Lepidosauria > Squamata > Natricidae > Thamnophis > Thamnophis elegans. Next base: position 105,575,809 of record NC_045542.1, read on the forward strand.
TTACATGCAAAGTGGTCCAGAAGAGGCCCTTAAATTTAACTTGAAGTATTTTAACATGTGCATCCTTTGTGTAATGAGCTTAGGTTGTAATTTGCATAATGACATCATTACACAAATAGTGTTAATTACCACAGAGGAAAAATGTTTGTATTTAATGGATATTCAGGGCTAACAGGCATTCTTCTCCTTCCAATTAGTCAATTAACTATTTTTCTTTATTTTTTAATAGTAATTTTCTTAAATATTACAATTCAGAATTAAATTATGTAGGGCTACATTAATCTCCTTATATTGTCTAACAGCACAAGGGAAGGGTTCCACATAAATACTGTATCTAAAAAGAAGGGTGAAAATGGATATCTATCTTTGTCTGGTTCCTGTAAATAATGGAAAAGTAGCAAAGAATATGCTACCAATTTTTACTTTTGATGTGGATGATTTCTGTAAGCTGCCTTGAGTTGCCATGTGCAAATAAATAGGTGGCAAAATAAAATTTCTAAATAAATAAATATAAGATTCATTTTATGAATTTCAAAGGAAATTAAACACAAACTGCCTCTATCCGTGATAGGGAACCTATGGTACGCATGACACAGGCAGCACGCAGAGCCATATTTGCTGGCACGGCAGTCCTCACCTCCTTCTGGAGGGTCGGGGGAGGCCGTTTTTGCCCTCCCTAGGCTTCAGGAAAGCCTCCAGAGCCTGGGGAGCAGTGGTGGGATTCAGCCAATTCGCACCTATTCGCGAGAACCGGTTGGTAACTTTCTAAGCAGTTAAGAGAACTAGTTGTTGGAAGAAATCTTTTGTTTTTTCCCACTTTACAGGGCTAATCCTGTAAGGAAGGCAGGAAGGAAACATTCTGGTATTGTTTCTAGCCTAATTTTTATTGCCCTGCTTACAGAAACTGCCTCTCCTGTTAACCCTTATTACCATTGTAACAACTAAGGTGAAGTGCCCATCGACCTGAGTGACATTGACTTGGCCATGCCCACACGATCACATGACCACCGAGCCCTGCCTACCCAGCTGGTCATTAGGGCAGAGATTTGAATCCCACCACTGCTGGGGAGGATGAAAAACAGGCCCAAACAGGCAAACCGGAAGTTCATTCCCAAACTTCCGGTTGGGCTGTTTTTGCCTTCCCAAGGCTCCTGAGGTTTTCCTGATGCTTGGGGAGGGCAACACACTTGTTAACACACTTGTTTTCTTTGTAAACAATATTCTTCTGTTTATTTCTAAACCTCACACTGTTATTCCAATGTCAATGCAAATGATAGATAGATGCCTTATTAAAATAGCATGTCAAGCCTGCAGCCATCATTTATTTTGTACCTTTGGCCTGCCACACTTTCTATTATTCCACTATGCATTTTCTATTATGGGAAAATGGGAGGAGGATTGTATGGAGTTAGATGCCATAACAAAATTCTTTCTAGAAAGCCAAGGTCATCCTTTGTCTTTGCATCTCTGCACCTGACCGGCACTGGATGGGGGGGGGGAGGGGGGAACTGCCAGCATGGCAATGGAAGATTGGACCATGTGATGGACTTGTGGGTGTGGGGGCAAGATCTTGAACTTTCAACTGGGTGGGGAAAACTGGGAAGCTTTCAGATTCGGGTTTTCCCAGATGTGCCAACATGACTCTCTTAGTAAATTGGAACTTTGAGCAATATTTTGCCTTGGACTCTGATTTACTTTTGGATGCTATTTGGAATCCTGACATTGCATTTATGAACTGATCCAAATCAGAATTGTTGCCAATAGGTGAAAAATTGTTTACTCCATTTAAGGTATATTAATTCTGTATTCATTAAATATTTAGCTATGGGTGTACCAAAAGATATAAGTGAGATATAACTCAGTTAGTAACATGTGACATTAATAAAATATACAAAAAAAGTTTTCTTCAGTTATCGATAATGGGAGTCACTAAACCTCACTCTTTGAGAAAAGATGAATGTCTCAATGTCAAAATGAATATTGTTTTCAGATTAATTTATATTTTGAAAGGAATTCCTGATCAAATATCTGGAATTTATTTTCAGAGAATAAACTGCTTAGAACACTTTCATGGGATTCTTCATTTCCAAGAATATCTTTACAGAAAATGTAATTACAAATTAATGATAGAATTAGCTTTTCTGAATCTGGAGCTATATCATCAAGCTTATCTACTATCAAGTATTAAATACTGGAAGTGAAGAATTTTATGTTAATTTTATGATTTGGGTAACTTTGGAATATACATACTGGTATGTTGAATCAACCTTTTGTTGATTGGCCAATATTAGAATCGCAATACAATAGAACTCTACTATTCCTGGAAACAATTACAGTATGTCAGTTAGAAAGCTACGGAAGATAATATTTTAAAAATAGATTTGATGCTTTTCCCCCCACGCTAGATTTATTTTATGAAGATAGCCAACATTAAAATTGGGAAAAAAGATAGTGATATGGAAAAGTTGGATGAAAGTTGGGATCTTGATTTTGGACCTATTGATAGATGATGAGGATGAATTTTTAACATACGGTGTGCTAAGAGACACAAATGAAAGTCAGTTTATAGCTATCTCATCTGTTGATAACATTATTTGGACCAGAAGCATTTTCAGCTTCAGAGACTCCCAAGATACAAGAACAACTGGTTAAATCTTTTAAAACTAAAAAAGACTACTATTAGTTTCTATAGATATTTGTTATGATTAGTGGAGTGAAGAATAAGAATTTCCTCTATTGCCAAGACAATGGGAGAGTATCTTAACTTCTATATCTAGATGTCAATGGACCTTAAAGAATGACTCATACAACAAAAGTAATATAGAGAATTAATTGGAACGTAGCATTTTGTTGGAGATGTAATTAAGACAATACTTCTTTAAAAATGTACCATTACGGCTTATACTTACTGAGTTTTCAGAGAAGGCAGAGGACTACGGTAATTAAATATGAATGTGTAACAAAAGCAAAAAATATTATTCAGAAGAAAATATTCTCTTGAATTACATACTTAGAAGTTGGAGTTTGACAACTGGACAATATAAATGGATTCTACATGGTTTTATTATAGCTAAAAGATTGATTCTGCAACATTGGAAAGATAAATGTATGGTCCCATGTATTCAGTAGATTGAAGATTTGATTACGCTTGCTATCTGTAAGCAGATGGTCTATAGATGCAGACTTTGTATGGATATTTATTTATTTATTTAATTTATATGCCACCCATCTCACTACCAATTGTCCTGTTCTTGCCCATCAAGTCTTTTACAGCCTCCAGACACTGGGATAGGACATCAGTAGTAGCTCCTTTACTGCCAGATGATGTAAAGTTGTGCATCATCAAATAGTGATGATACTGCACCATACTGCATCAGTAGGCTGACATTTCATTTCAAGATGGCACTTAGCCATCTTCAATAAGATTATGAAAATGACAGCCTACTGATGCAATAAGGGATGAAAAGTTGCCTCCCTTATCAACCCTGCATAGGCCTCACATGGGCACATACCCACGCTTCATCAGATTTGCTTTCAACTTCCTCCTCCAGGCATTTCTGCTCCATTTCCTGGAGTAGAAGTTTCTCAGAAAAGTTAGTTGCAAAGTAGAATTGATTATTTGTGGTCAAACCTATCCAGTGCCCGATACACTTCCTGTTGCCAATTATGCACCAGACATTAGACAGAAATGTTTGCTGGAGAGAAGCACTTCAAGTATTATTTGGAAATTAGTTGGATCAGTCAGCTGGACCAGGGGTGGGTTCCGGTTCGCTTGTGGACATGCTGCGCGTGCATGCACGCTTCACATGCACGCTTCACACCCATGCACAGTACATTAAAAATTGTTCTGCGCATGTGAAGAAGCAAAAAAACAAGATGGTGGCGCCATAGGTGCCACAGAACCAATTCGTGGGTGTGGCAGGCCTTGGTCGCTGCCAGTTCCAGCAACCCAGGCCACCAAACCAAACCGGTAGGAATCCATCACTGAGCTGGACCATGCAAATGGATCCCACTGTTCCATGGAGTCAAGTGTGGCTCTCTAGTGTAACTGAATGAGGGCATTATCTAACCATAACAATAGGGTGATCTGCTCGGAAACAAAATCAAGGTACGAAGTGTGTCTGTTGACATGAGTTTCAAATTTACTTGAACTCCTGAAACTTGCTGAAGCAGGCACCCAAGGTGGCACCAACTTCATTTCTTCACCAGCCATCTGGAAACCAACAGATCAGAAGTGATCCTGCCAGGCAGCAGAGTTGTCAATATATCAGCAAATGGTTAATCTAGGACTGTAGATCTACTGCTTTATCTAACACCAAATTATGGATGATGAAGGTACCATGTTGCAGGTAAACCTAGTATTGACCCATAAGATCTATAGGCTAAGGCCACCAACACTCCAGTAACTTGGTTTCCAAGATGGGAAATTGATTGGAAATTGAGATTGGAGGACTTTCTTCCCCTGCTATGCTCTCTGCCTTATCTCCCTTAATCCAACACCTTTGGAGATCCAACAATTCAACATCTTTGCGATTTCCAGCCTTGTCTGCTACTTATTTTCCTCAAATAATTAATATAGATTATACCACCTTATTGTAGGCCACTTAAATTGCAAATGCTTCCTGTTTAAATTTCTTAATGTTATTCTTTTTAATGTTGGTTTCATGATTATCTGTCAATCCCACATTAAAGATGGTAAAGCAATTTGAACTTGTGCATGTATTCAGATCATATTTAGTGAATACAATCCTGGATTCAGAGTTTGTATTTTCAATTTTGTGCAATATTTCCTGTATTAAATCTAATACAGGTAGTCCTTGACTTAGAACATTTCATTTAATGCCCGTTCAAATTTACAATGGCTCTGAAAAAAGTGACTTATGACCATTTTTCATAAATAAACCATTGTTACGACCTTTGCAGCATCCCCATGCTCATGTGATCAAAATTCAGATGCACGAACTGGTTCATGCTTATGACCATTGTGGCCTCTTTTTGTGATCTTCTGAAAAGCAAAGTCAATGGGGAAGCCTGATTAATTTAACAACCAGGTTACTGATTTATCAACTGCAGTGATTCACTTAACAACTGTGGCAAGGAAGGTCATAAAATGGAGCAAAACTCAATAAATGTCTCACTTAACATAAATGTTGGGCTCAATTGTGGCTGTAAGTTGAAGGCTACCTCTATTTCCATTCACATCTGGTACAAATCATGTGTTGCACCTTAGTGATTAATGAAACCAGAATTCCATTCATAATTTCTCCACTGCTTTATCTTTAGATAAGATAGATGTTCATTCAACATTCCTTTCAAATAGTTGGAGAAAGAGCTTTCACAATAATTAGGCAGCCTCCTCTTTCCTGGAAGAAGAGTTGAAATGTTGACTTCGTACCTTGGCATGTTTTATATGCCGTCATTCTTGTGTAGGGAGTCATGTTCTTTTGTTGCCTATTGAGTGTTTGGATAGTACAGTCTACTGGAAAATTGTAGGATCAATTGTTTTCATCTGGATGGCATCTGTAAAAATGTACATTGTGCAGGAGGAAATCCTGCAAAAAGATAGAAAAGATGTAAGATTCAATAGAGGAGAAAAGTTACTTGAAACATTAGGAATAGTATTTTAACCATAAGAGCACTTTTTGCTGTTTTTTTTAAAAAAACTGCATGCATGTAGAGACGATCATTTCAAGGAATTTTGAAAATGCTGGACACATTTTGGTAACACAGATTCTAGTATCATAAATTGCCAAGGAACTTAGTCATCATTTGGGCCAATTCTCTGCTTTGTGCTGCTCCACCATCCCTGACAGATACTTATCCAGCATCTGTAAAATATCTCAAGCTAAGGAAAACTTTTTTTCCCCTTCTCCGGAGGCAATCTGTTTCAAATTGCTCTCACATTTGGAAGTTTCCCCTAATGCTGAGCCAAAATCCAATTCATTGATCTTAGTTATGCCTTTTGTGGGTACACAACAGAAAGGAGGAGGAAACATTTTGCATCTCCAATCTGGAAAATGTGAATAATACTTGGGGAGCATTAAAATCATTGAAAATTTATTTCAAATTCTTAATTTAAAAAGATTCACTTCTTTAAAGAAGGCCAAACTTTTTCAGACTTTTTACCAAAACTGAAAAAAGATGCCATTTGTTTATTTTTAAATTTGGAGACGGCCCATCTCCAAATGACCGTGGATCACTTACAATTACTTTTAAGAGCAGAAAGCTAAATAAAAAGAACCATGTGTGTCCAGAATCACACACGCCCCCTCCCCCCAATACAATATAACACTTCTTTAAAATTTTTCCTGTAAGTGGATTACTTAAAGCAGTAGCATCTTTCTCACTTAGAAGCCTGAAAAGAGTTAGGCTTGTTTAATAAATAGCAGAGAAGTACTGGGTTTGTCTTTGCGTGAGGTCCAAAGCATCTCCTCCAATAATTTTTGAAACATTCACACACTTAGAATTAAGCTGGTTGTCATTAATTTCTCCTATAATCATTAATGCAACTCAGATGTAAGTAGTTTTCTTTAGATTAGGATCTATAAGCCTATATTTACTTTTAAAAGAGTATAAGGTACTGCAGCATCTCCAGGTTTTGTATCTTGATGTCCTTCCAAAGATATGTGAGATGTCTCCAGAGATGGGTTCCTACCTATTCGGTCCAGTTCAGTTGAATAGGTAGTAACTCCAGTGAACATGTGACTGTACTGGTTCTATCTTCGGCGGTACCAACTTGATTTTCTGTTCTGCACATACGCAGAACAATCCTCATTGAAAAAAATGTAATTTTTATTACTTTTTGTAATGTTGTGCATGTGCGCAGATCGTTTTAAGTGCAAATATGCATGTGCGTGGAGTGTATGTCTGGCACAATTTTTTTGCAATTTTTCATGCAAATTTTTTTGGGTGCCGAGCTGGTAGTAATGGAGGCCAGAACCCACCCCTGGATAGCTCCCTAGTCACATTTTCACCATATAGAGCACAGGTGTCAAACTCATGGCATCAGATTGCCATCACGTGATGGTTCGTGATTCTTTTCCCATTTGCAGAGCTGTGATGGGCATGGCCTGTGTGTGACACATCTGGTGCACAGGCCGCCAGTTTGACACTCCTGATATAGAGTGTTGTACCATAGTCAATTGTACCATTAGTCAATGGTAGTTAAAAATAGAAAGAGTCCAGAAGCATCTTTTCATTAATAATTTTCATTAGTTTCACAAAGATTTATGTCTTTCAATGAAATGTTAGTCGGAAACAGTGGTGGGATTCAGCCAGTTCTCATCTATTCGGGAGAACCGGTTATTAGCTTTCTAAGCAGTTCAGAGAACCAGTTGTTGGAAGAAATCTCCTTTTGTTTTTTTCCACTTCACAGGGCTAATCCTGTAAGGAAGGCAGGAAGGAAACATTCTGGTATTGTTTTTAGCCTGATCTTTATTGCCCTACTTACAGAAACTGCCTCTTCGGTTAACCCTTATTACATTGTAACAGCCTAAGGCGAAGCGCCCATTGACATGAGTGATGTTGAGTTAGCCACACCCATATAGTCACATGATCACTGAGCCCCGCCTACCCAGCTGATCATTAGGGCAGAGAACCGGTTGTTAAATTATTTGCATCCCACCACTGATCTGGAAGCTTACTATCATATTCCTTCACATACTGTAAGGAGTGGTAAGGCAACCATGACTTATTGGTGCTTTGTTCCAGTAGTTGGTTCAGAGGCAAGTAGGCAGCTCTGAACAGAATTGATCCTTTGGGTGGCTGGTTTTATCTAATAACCCACTTCCAACACAGGGAATCTTACTGTACAGTCATTATACCAGGCATGATTGTCACCCACTTCACTCTGTTTGATAAGCAGAGATCATCCTATGCTTCAAAAGTATATATGATCTCCAAATGAGCACAGGGTTACTATTCTATTTAGACAAGGAGTGTCAAACTCATGGCTCATGGGCCAGATCTAGCCTGTAGCCTGTAAGGTGCTTAGATCTGGCCCGTGGGGCCAGCCTGGAAACAGTGAAGCACCCTTTTTGTTGCCTCTGCCAGTGAAAACAGGCTTCCTAGCTCCATTTCTGGCTCCAAAGGCCTACTGAAAATGAAGCTTGGGAGGGCCTCCCAAGCTCTGTTTTTGCTGGCAGAGGGTTGCAGGAGGTCTTTGCAGTCGGAAATGGAGCTCAGGAGTCAGTTTTTGCTGGCAGAGCACTCAGGCTGCCACAGGCATCCCCAACATGAGTGACATTGAACAGGCCACACCCACCCTGGCCCCTGAGGTCAAACACATCCCTCAATGAAATTGAGTTTGACACCCCTGCTTTAGACTGTAGACCTGAGTAAGTACAATGTTTCTGTATATTCTATCTATCTACTGCAGTCCTGGGTATTTTACAGTCCCTCGGCCACATCTGGCCCCCTGGCTGTCCATATCCAGCCTGCATGAGCTCAATTGGAAATTAAAAATAAAATAAGTATATGCCATTCACACCATACAATTGCATTGCTTTTATTTTGAAGGAGACTGCTGTTTTTTTTTCTTTAATGTATTTGCGTGCATGCCTACACATTTTTACAGCCCTATTGGTTTGGCCCTCCACAAGAGTCCCTTGGGGCTCTTTGGGAAATTGATTGCCCACCCTGACCTACTGAATGAACCACTTAGCATACTTGAAATTCAGCAGATGTATGAAAGAGTTGACTAAGAAAAGAAACAGAACACTAGATATTGTATAATACTAGAAGAATGAACCATCTTCACTCATTGCAACAAGGCTCCTGTCTGAAAAGGACATATGTCATATTAAGTCACTTGTATTGCTCAAGCATCCATACTATAATGGTGAGAAGCCAATACTAGGCATGATTAATTGACAATATAATCAGTGATTCATTTGTAGGCCCCACCCTGGTTTTGAGCGCAGACTGTGTGAAATGAATGCCACAAAATAAATTACTTAGAGTCACTTCCTCTTCTGACATGTTGAGGAGGATATACAGACTGTTACCATTTGAGAATTGTTTTCACCTTTTCTCAGCCTAACTTTGGGTGTGACCACATCAACGTTAAACATCTCCAAAAGTAAAGGTAAACAGAAGCCCCAAGAATCTGGGTGAACAGGAAAGAAACTATCTGGCTTATTGAACCCAGGTTCAGCCATCACTAAACACTAATATTCAAGTTTATAAACTTCATAAGAAGGATTACCACTCAGTGGCCAATCACACATTTTTCCAACGGAAGGTCCCAAGATCTTCCTTGGAAGCACCTATTAAAACAGAATCGTGGTTACCAGATCATGTGAAAATTCTTTACTGGTGGACAGATGAGACAGTACTGAACAATAAGCACTTGATATGAAGCAATTATTAGTATTTCTAAACTTGATGCATATTGACATTTGCTATAGACAACATTTATTTTTTTCAAAAGTTTCAGCACACTTTGCTGAAGTGTATTATGTTCCCCTCACACATATGTGCTAGTCATTCATGACTCTAGGGGGCGGTGCTCATCTCCGTTTCAAAGCCAAAGGGCCAGTGCTATCCGAAGATGTCTCTCTGTAGTCATGTGGCTGGCATGACTAAATGCTGAATGCACACGGAATGCTGTTACCTTACCACCAAAGGTGGTCCCTATTTTTCTACTTGCATTTTTACATGCTTTTGAACTGCTAGGTTGACAGAAGCTGGGACAAGTAATGGGAGATCAGTCTGTTACCCAGCGCTAGGGATTCAAACTGCCGAGCTGTTTAACTGTTTAACTGTTTATTAAATTTATAGGCCGCCCAATCCCGGAGGACTCCGGGCGGCTTACAGAGATTAAGTGAAATTAAAAACAGATAAAAAATGACAAATTTAAAAAGACACAACATGCACCCAATCTAAGCGGGGCTGGACCTCAATCCAGAGATCAACAGCCCCAGGTCTGCTGGAATAGCCGGGTCTTAATAGCTTTTCGGAAGGCCATGAGAGTGGGTAGGGTCCGGATCTCTGGGGGTAGCTCATTCCATAGGGCCAGAGCAGCAACAGAGAAGGCCCTACTCCAAGGCGTCGCCAGCTGGCATTGTCCAGCTGATGGCACCTGGAGAAGGCCCATCCTGTGCAATCTTATCGGTCTTAGGGAGGTGTGCGGCAGAAGACGGTCCCGAAGATATCCAGGTCCTAAGCCACGTAGGGCTTTAAAGGTGACAACCAGCACCTTGAATCGTGCTCGGAGACCAATAGGAAGCCAGTGCAGCTCGCGGAGGATAGGTGTAATGTGGGTGTACCTAGGTACCCCCAGTATTGCTCGCGTGGCTGCATTCTGGACTAATTGTAGTCTCCGAACACTTTTCAGGGGCAGCCCCATGTAGAGCGCATTACAGTAATCCAGTCTTGAGGTGACGAGGGTGTGAGTGACTGTTTGCAGTGCCTCCCGGTCCAAATAGGGCCGCAACTGGTGCACCAGGCAAACCTGGGCAAAGGTCCCCCTGGTCACAGCTGACAGATGATGTTCCAACGTCAGCTGTGGATCCAGGAGGACCCCCAAGTTGCGGACCCTCTCTGAGGTGAGCAAATTTTCTCCTCCCAGGTATAGGGAAGGACTAGCTGGGCTGTCCTTAGGAGGCAACATCCACAGCCACTCAGTCTTGTCAGGATTGAGTGCAAGCTTGTTCACTCCCATCCAGACCCTAACAGCTTCCAGGCACTGGCACATCACTTCCACCGCTATTCTGAGTTGCACGGGGTGGACAAATACAGCTGGGTATCGTCCGCATACTGGTGGTATTTAATCCCATGCCGGCGAATGATCTCACCCAGTGGCTTCATGTAGATATTAAATAGGAGGAGGGACAAGACCGACCCCTGTGGCACCCCATAATTAAGGGGCCTAGGAGTCGGCCTCTGCCCTCCAACCAACACCGACTGTGACCTGTTGGAGAGGTAGGAGGAGAACCACCGTGCCTCCCACTCTCACCTCTTCCAGCCATCGCAGAAGGATACCATGGTCGATGGTATCGAAGGCCACTGAGAGGTCAAGGAGCACTAGGATAGAGGAATGTCCTCTATCCCTGGCCTGCCAGAGATCATCGGTCAGTGCGACCAAAGCGGTTTTGGTGCTGTAACCAGGCCTGAAACCAGACTGAAAAGGGTCTAGATAATCTGCTTCATCCAAGGTCCGTCGGAGTTGGAGGGCCACTACCTTTTCAACAACCTTCCCTAAGAAAGGGAGGTTGGAGACTGGACGATAGTTGTTAAGAATAGCTGGATCCAGAAAAGGCTTCGTGAGGAGTGGTCTCACCACCGCCTTCTTCAGAGGTTGTGGAAAAGAACCCTCCCGTACGAAGTGTTCGTAATTCTCTGGAGCCAGCCTCGCGTTACCTCCCTGCTGGTCGAAACCAGCCAGGAGGGACACGGATCCAATAAACAGGTAGAGGCACTCATCGCTCCCATGGCCTTGTTCACTTCATCAGGGGTGACAAGCTGGAACTCACTCCAGGAAATCTGAGCAAGACCCTGAGCAAGAACCGGCATCTCTGCTGGTTCTGTCCAAGTGGAATCAAGGTCTGTCCGAATCTGAGCAATTTTGTCCAACAGAAACTGGGCAAACTCCTCAGCCTGTCCCTGTAAGGCATCCCCTGCTTCCCCCCTGTGGGGGCCCGAGTGCTCTGCCAGCAAAAATGGGCTTCCAAGCTCTGTTTTCAGCTGTGATGGCTTCCTCTGCCACCGAAAATGGAGCTCAGGAGGGCTGTCTGCAGTCCTCTTGAGCTCTGTTTTCACTGGCAGAGGCACTGCAGGCCAGTCTTTTACTGTTTCCAGGGTGACCCCATGGGCCGGATCCAGCCCCCAGGCCTTGGGTTTGACACCCCTGCTTTAGATGGTTATAGTGCCATCTGGGAGTTGCCTGGATACTTCATGAACTATCTTCATGATGAACCTATCCTTCTTTAGGTACTCCATTGTTCCATTATTAGTCAGGGGAATGAAGCAGGCAGAAAAATTGCCTCTGTTGAATTATTGTTATTGTTTTAATGTTTTATAAGGTGTTTTATTGAATGATTGTAAGCCAGAGTCACTTTTGACTAGATGGACAGCATATAAGCTTAATAAATAAATACAGAAACAAATAAACAATCAATACTTTTCTGACAGTCTTGAAATGGGAGCAGCGGATCTATTAAAATCATGAGGTTGATGTTCAAATTGGCTCTCTGATCCGTCATCTTCTTTTGACAACATGAATTCTGTTGTGCAGAAAAGAAGCTTCAGAATTAGCAAACCTGTAGAGTGAAAGGGGACATGGTGGCTCAGTGGCTAAGATGCTGAGCTTGTCAATCAGAATGGTCGGCAGTTTGGCGGTTCGAATCCCTAGTGCCGTGTAACGTAGTGAGCTCCCGTTACTTGTCCCAGCTTCTGCCAACCTAGCAGTTCGAAAGCATGTAAAAATGCAAGTAGAAAAATAGGAACCACCTTTGGTGGGAAGGAAACAGTGTTCCGTGCACGTTCGGCATTTAGTCATGCCGGCCACATGGCCACGGAAACGTCTTTGGGCAGCACTGGCTCTTTGGCTTTGAAACGGAGAGGAGCACTGCCCCCTAGAATCAGGAATGACTAGCACATATGTGCAAGGGGAACCTTTACCTTTTAGAGTGAAAGCAAGATGGGCTTTCACCATGTGTCAAACAGGGTCTATAGCATGAGCCAAAACAAAGAATAGGTCACCTACTGCCTTCTAGATATGCTGAACCTAAATCCATTAATCCTGGATATTAGTCTCTTAGTAACTTTAATGGAAATTATAATTCAAAATAACTTATTAATTTACTAATTTTTGGTACTTTATTTAGGGTTTTCCAGATTGAGGGATTCACTTGGTTCTTGAATTCCAAAGTGTGGATACAGGCAGGGAAAGAAATAATTGAATACATTGATAATGAAGTGATGAATAGTTTTGCCTATTAGGATCAACCATCAATAGTCAAGAAAGACAAGCATTCTCCCTCAGACTATCACTTGATAGAGCAATTGTGAATGCCTTGGAAAAGATATTAGATGCTGAATCTGATGTGTTCATACTGACAAAGATCAAAATTGTGTAGACATTTTTTTCCCTTGTGATAACCTATGGAAACTAAATTTGAAGTTTGAAGAAAGTATTGCCAGATAAATTATCAAGGAAATCTAGCCAAGGAAACAAATAAATAGCCCATAGAACAAATCCATCCACATTTTTCACTTTAGGCAACCAATTTTCATACTTTGGACACATTATGCAATGATAATGGAGAATTCTATAATGCCAGGAATGGTGGAAGGAAACAGAAAAATCACTACTTAGTTACTGTAGTGATGAGTTACTGTTGGAAGATCTGAAGGAGAAGGTTGATTAGGATCAGGATCAAGTTGGAGAAAGTCTATCAATATGTATGCTAGGACATTACCTTGATGCCATATAATATATCTATAATACATCTATTTATCCCTAAGAACTACCATACTCAAATTACATGAAAGCTTAAGGGTTTGCATTTAGCACAAGGGCTTCAGTTTTTATGAATATGGATTAAGCCATGCAGAAAACACATACTGTAGATGCTACAGTAAATAGCTTTCTCTTTCACATATAATCAGAAAAACCACCCACTAATTTCTCTTTCCTTGCTCTGTAGTTAAAGATGTCTCAAGATTTTCCTTTGTTGTTGATGGACTACCATCTCTTATATTCAGATACATGGATCTTGACTCATATTTCAGATTGTGCTTTTACTTGGTTCTAACTTTATGATGTAAAATCCAGCATGTGAAATTTAGGAATACATGTAATGCCCATAGATCAATTGTTACATGATAAGATACTGTGTTTTATTTCTCAAGGACTCTTTGTTAAAACGATTACCAGCCCTGGTACCAAATTTAGTCGCAATACAAAGCTTATATTTATTTAACCACCTTGTCAACTGCTTTTCCCTTGGGAACATACATTTTATAAGGCTGCTGGCAATTTCCTTCTGGTCAAGAAATTAAATTAAACGATGTATGGACTTTTGCATGTTATCTTGGACATATTCCTTGAAAATGTATATGTTATCAAGTTCACTTGATAACATATACGTACATTTGTTTCACTGCTTCAACCATGCTGTACATTCTCATGTTCACCCTAATCTTGGCTTTTGCTCTATATGTAAGGATGTCTCAATTATCCTTTTCTGTGGATGAACTATGATGAGCTTAATGTTAGATTTCTTCCTGCATCTCTTCTGTGGTTGAGGATGTCCTAAAGTAAAAAAAAATACTGGAACAGTTGACACAATTTCTTTCAGAGCCCTCTCCAACCAAAGGTCTTTGCAACAAGCCAAGATTTCATCAATTAATGAAATGTTTGTTGTGACATCGTGATACATGCTTATGTACTTGTATGTAATGTTGCAATGCATTTAAAAAAGGGACAGAGTTGGTGTCCTGGATGATGTTTTGCAATTAGCCTCTTCTTGCTCCTCCATTGCTCCTTTTTGTTCCAGTTTGCTTCAAAAACAGCTCTGTGATATATGGATGAACTGCAAGAATGAAGTCGCAAGGCTAGAGCACATCGAGAAGTAAACCTATATACATGACTATTGTGTACAAACTTATGCAACATGGGTATAGTTTAACAAGGGCAAAAAGATGTAAAAATAATAGAGCAGTTCATAAAAGGATTTCCAGAAACCGGTAGAAGGAGGAGGAGGAGGAAGATGATAAAGAGAATAAAAAGACCAGTGGGGACAATGACAAAGAATACAAAGTGAAAGTGATGATAACTTTGAAAATATCAGTATAACAAATCAGAAACATGCTTGGCTAGGGTCAGAGAAAAATCACAAAGAGCAATTTTTAATATACGTAGTCACTCACTCAGGAAACTAGCTGGCAAATGAAAATAAAAACGTAACCTATATAACATAGAGAGACTAGTATAGATCTATTTCAAGCTATTTAGCTTTTCACAACTAGCCATACCCTTACTGGGAATCGAACCTGGGCTGTATTACATATCAGGCAGTTGTATTAGCCACTCTAGGCTTAGTACAACTTAATTAGCCATTAAGTTGTATTAGCCACTCTAGGCTTAGTGGCTAATACAACTGCCTGATACGTAATACAGCCCAGGTTCGATTCCCAGTAAGGATATGGCTAGCTGATGAGAGCTAAATAGCTTGAAATAGATCTATACTAGTCTCCCTTTATTTATTTATCAGCACAAATGCAACACACACACACATATACATACAAATACATACACATACACTGAATGGAAGCCTCTAAAATAATGTTATTCATATATTATACAGCAAACACTCCAGAGCTTCATCACCATCCTCAATGCTTTTTTTGGGGGGGGGGGATGCCAGGTTTCACAGCCTTCTGAAAGACCAACAGGTGGTCCATATCTCTAGGGCGAGATTGTTTCACAAGGCGGATGCTATATCAGAGAAGACCCTGGGGCCCATCAAAGCAGCTTGGATACTTTCCCAGATCAAATGGGATGGCTGAAAAACACAGGAGTTGGCAGCCCCACAGGGACATGACCACACACCATATTGGGGCTTTAAGTAGCATTTTGAATTGCACCTGGAAGCAAACTAAGACTCAGTGAAGCTTACGTATCAGCAGTATTATATGGATGCATCATGGTGCATATTTGCATGTGCTGCTGCTTTCTGGACCAGCTGAAGTTTCTGAATGCTCTTCAAGGGCAGTCCCATGTCGATCCCATTGCAATACTACTATCATTAGATGACTAAGGCACGAGTGAGTAGTTCCTCCCAATCTAGGAAAGGGTGTAACTGCTGCATGTAATGTAACCATGCAAAGACCTTCATGGCCTCCATTATCAGCTCCTCCAGTCTTGGAGGATGGATTATTAGCCCATAGACAATTAATGACAGACAATCATTAATATGGAAGACACTAAAATCCACAGCCACTCAATGCTGTCAAGGTCAAAACTGTGTCATTCACATTCAGACCTGCCCAGCCTTCAGATACTGAGAAACCACCTTCAAAATATCACATGGGGAGCCCAGGGCAGAGATACATTGTTGAATATTACCTACTGATGTTAATTAAGATGTTGAGACTCTAGAAAGAATGCAGAGAAGAGCAACGAAGATGATCAGGGGACTGGAGGTTAAAACATATGAAGAACGGTTGCAAGAACATGGCATGGCTAGTCTAGTCAATAGAAGGACAAGGGGAGACATGATAGCAGTGTTCCAATATCTCAAGGATTGCCATAAAGAAGAGGGAGTCAAGCTATTCTCCAAAGCACCTGAGGGACAAGAAACAATGGGTGGAAACTACTCAAGGAGAGAAACAACCTAGAACTAAGGAGAAATTTCCTGACAGTTAGAACAATTAATCAGTGAAACAACTTGCCTCCAGAAGTTGTTAATGCTCCAAAACTGGAAGTTTTAAAGAAAAGGTTGGACAACCAGTTGGAAACAGGTTTCCCTGCCTAAGCAGGGGTTTGGACTAGAAGATCTCCAAGCTCCCTTCCAACTCTGTCTATTCTATTCTATTCAATGGATTACCTCATGGATGGATGATAGAAATTACATAAATAGGAGGTGGAATGGATGACAGAATGGATGAATGGATGGATGACAGAAGTTACATAAATAGGAGTGGAGAGAGTGGAACCCTATGGCACCGCACAGAGCAGAGGCCTAGGACTGGGTCTTTCTCTGCTACCTTCTTGGAAGTACCCTTGGAAGAAGGAGGAGAATCACCAAAGCACAGTGCCCTCCATTCCTAACCTTCTCAGCTAGCAGGATACTGTGATCAATGCTTGATACTTGCAAGCATATCTGTTTGGAAGTTGTCCAGGTAGAACTTTAATAGGCAATGCATTTTTAAAAATACAATTATGGTTGGGGGATATGAATTCACATTTTCAATCTGAGTTCTCTCTCATTTTGATTCTTGTATGTTTTGCCCAAGACAATCAGCTACCGTCATGGGAGGGAAGTCATCAGTCTTTGAAAAGTGATATTACCACTGAACTACAGTGCTGCATCATTGGATTCAGTGTAAGAATGCCAAGACTGAGATCACAGCTGCTCCCTTTAGGAGTAGCCCTATGATCCACTCAGTGCCAAGAAAGTAACTTTCCTTGCCATGCTGTGCAAAACATGTGGGAGATACAGATAATTTATTGTACTGAGCAGCTGATGTAGAGAAGGGCTAGCAGGAACAAATGGGGGGATCGTAACAATATTGTCTAGGGATAGAAATGCCTGGAACTCTAAAGAGGTATTGTCAATCAAGAAAAGTAATCTTCTGCAGCTTAATGTCTTCTATTGGGAAGCGAAGTTTCAATAGATGATATTGATCTGTATGGATTGAAGGCTGTCCTGGGATGAAGCATTTTCTGTAAGAAGGCAAATATTCCTTATATGTTTTTTAATGCCATCTATTTTGTTCAACCTGATGTTATTCCACTCTTAACACCAGGACTTCAAACAAATGGAACAAAAGGAAGCTATAAGCTTTGAAAATCATTTTTTGCAAGTTTGCTATGATAATGCTTATTTTGCTAGATTTACTGTTTTCTTTTATACGTTGACCCAAGCTGTGTGTTCCCCTTGCTTCATCGGGACATTGGACAATTTGCTGTGAGCAATTTAAATTTTCCATAGATAGGATAGACAAACTTGAATATGTGAAAGGAAACAGGCAAACTTCGTAGGCTATGCTTTGGAGCCATTATTATCTTGACTTCAAAGTTGATTGTAGGGGTGATATAAACATTAACGCATGCTAAATATTGATCCTCCTTAGGATGGAACGAATTATCGTAAAAATAGTTGATAGACTTTAGTATTTAAGAGATTGTGGAGGGTGATGCAATTGCATGAGTTTATCGATATTTGGAGCACCCATTAACACAAGACTTCATATATTATTCAGCTAGGCATCAATCTCATTCAAGAACAGATTACATCTGGGCTTCAAAAAATATTTTTGAACCAATTAAGTAGAGATTGCCTAAGATACATTTCGGAGTATGCTCTGGATTTAGTTTGGAGAAAGAGACACAATTCATTCAGTTTTGAGTTTTAAATTTAGATTGCTATATAGTGGACATTTTTTTAAATAAAACATTTCATTCTGAATTTGAATTTTTTTTTAAAAAAGGAAACAGTAGGGAACAAGTAGTACTGACTACAAAATGGGACGTGAGTGGCTAAGGCACCAGGTTAGAAACCTGGAGATTGTGGGTTCTAATCTTGCTTTAGGCACAAACCCTGTTTGAGGGCCTTTGGCCAGTTATTCTCTGCCCAACCCACTTCCCAAGTTGGTTGTTGTTGGGAAGATAGGAGGAGGTATATTCATCAGCATGAGTTATTTATAAAAAAAATACAATAAAGGAAGGATACAAATAAATAAATAAATTGTATTATCCATGTATAATACAATAGCAGAGTTGGAAGGGACTTTGGAGGTCTTCTAGTCCAACCCCCTGCCTAGGCAGGAAACCCTATACCGTTCCAGACAAATGGCTATCCAACATCTTCTTAAAGACTTCCAGTGTTGGGGTATTCACAACTTCTGGAGGCAAGCTGTTCCACTGATTAATTGTTCTGTCAGAAAATTTCTCCTCAGTTCTAAGTTGCTTCTCTCCTTGATTAATTTCCACCCATTGCTTCTTGTTCTACCCTCAGGTGTCTTGGAGAATAGTTTGACTCCCTCTTCTTTGTGGCAACCCCTAAGATATTGGAACATTGCCATCATGTCTCCCCTAGTCCTTCATTCTCTTAAACTAGACATACCCAGTTCCTGCAACCATTCTTCATATGTTTTAGTCTCCAGTCCCCTAATCATCTTTGTTGCGCTTCTCTGCACTCTTTCCAGAGTCTCCACATCTTTTCCACATCATGGCGACCACAACTGAATGCAGTAGTCCAAGTGTGGCCTTACCAAGGCATTATAAAGTGGTATTAACACTTCATGTGATCTTGATTCTATCCCTCTGTTTAGGCAGCTTAGAACTGTGTTGGTTTTTTGGCAGCTGCTCCACACTGCTGGCTCATATTTAAATGGTTGTCCACTAGGACTCCAAGATCCCTCTCACAGTTACTACTGTTGAGCAAGGTACCACCTATACTGTACTTGTGCATTTCGTTTTTCTTGCTTAAATGTAGAACCTTACTGTTTTCACCATTTCATTTCATTTTATTAGATAGTGCCGAATGTTCAGGTTTGTCAAGATCCTTCTGTATCTTAAGCCTGTCTTCTGGAGTGTTGGCTATTCCTGCCAGCTTGGTGTCATCTGCAAATTTGATGAGTTCCCCATTTATTCCGTCATCCAAATCATTGATGAAGATGTTGAAGAGTACTGGGCCTAAAACAGATCCTTGGGGTATTCCACTGCATACTTCCCTCCATGTAGATGCAGTTCCATTGAGGACTACACGTTGAATGCGATTGGTCAGCCAATTATGAATCCATCTTGTGGTGATGCTGTCTAACCCACATTCTTCTACTTTATCTAGTAGTAGGTTATGGTCTACCTTATCAAATGCCTTACTGAAGTCCAAGTAAACTATACCGACGGCATTCCTCTGGTCCACTAATTTTGTCACATCATCAAAGAATGCAGTAAGATTAGTCTGGCATGATCTGTTTTTGACAAACACATATTGGCTTTTGGCTATTACTTTGTTTGCTTCTAGGTGTTCTCTAATTCGTTGCTTGATTATTTTTTCCAGAATCTTTCCTGGTATTGAGGTTAGGCTGATAGGTCTATAGTTTCCTGGATCTATTTTTTTTTCCTTTTTTGAAGATGGGAACCACATCAGCTCTTTTCCAGTCCTCTGGTAAGTTCCCTGGTGCTCCAGGATCTCTGAAAGATATAGTTCAGTGGTTCTGAGATCTCATCTGCCAGTTCCTTCAGAACCCTGGTGTGTGATCCATCCGGTCCTGGTGATTTGAACTCGTCTAGGGTAGACAGGTGCCCACTTACCATTTTCTTCCCTATTTCAATTTGTGTTCCTAATCTGATTTTTGTGGTGCTGTTTTTGATAGGTTGGACCGTTTTATCCCTTTGTGTAAAGACAGATGCAAAAAATGAGTTAAATAATTCTGCTTTCTCCCTGTTGCTTGTCACCTTCTTGCCACTTTCTCCCAGCAATGGACCATTTGTTTCCTTAACCTTGTTCTTGTTTTTAACATGTTGGAAGAAGCTTTTTTTGTTATTTTTTATTTTCGTGGCAAGCCTTTCTTCATTGTGAGCCTTAGTTTTCCTTACTTCATCTTTACAGGCTCGGGCTATTTGCTTATATTCTGCCTTAGTTATGTCCCTCTCTTTCCACTTTTTATACTTAACTTTTTTGTCTTTCAATTTGTCAGAGAGTTCTTTATGCAGCCATGCTGGTTCCTTTTGGGAGCTGTTATTTTTCTTCTTATTGGTATTGCGCTAGACTGGGCTTTAGTAATCTCATTTTTCAAAATTTCCCAAGCTTCTTGAGTTGTTTTCCCCTTGAGGATTCTCATCCATGGAATTCTTCCCAAGCTCTCTCTAAGTTTATTGAAATTAGGTCTCTTAAAATCCAAGACTCTAGTTTGACTTTGTTCTACTACTTGTGTTTGCATAGTGTTGAATTCCAATATTGCATGGTCACTTGCCCCCAGGGTTCCTATGGCTTCAACATTGTCTATCATTTCCTCTCTGTTAGTGAGAATTAAGTCTAATATGGCCGATCCCCTTATTCCCTTCTCTACTTTTTTGAAACAAAGTTATCTGCTAGTTTTGTTAGGAACCTGTTGAATCTTCCACTTGGTGCAGAGTTTGTTTCCCAGTTGATGTCAGGATAGTCCATTACTATTGTGGTGTGCTTCCTACATACCTTAGTTAGCTGACTAGCAAAAAGTTCATCTACTTCCTCTGCTTGGTTGGGTGGCCTGTAGTATAGACCTATGGCAATGTCATTTCTCCCTCCAACCTTTAATATTGACCCAAATGCATTCAAGATAGTTTTCATCATTGTTGTGTTCTATTTCTGTAGAGATGTAGTTATTTCTTATATATAGTGCAACTCCACCTCCTCATTTATTTGGTCTATTTCTTTTAAATAATTTAAATCCTTCTAGCTGTATGTTCTATTTGTGGGTTTCATCCCACCAAGTTTCTGTAATGGCAACAATATCGTATCTGTCCTCATTTACTTGAATTTCTAATTCACCCTGTTTATTCCTCATACTCTATGCATTGATGTATAGACATTTGAATCCATTTTGATTGACCCTGTGTTTACTGTCTACATAACCTGTGTTATGCCTGACTGCCCCTATTTTATTGCCACTTGTATATTCAGGCACATGGTATGGCACTCACTATTAAATGCTTGGTTTTGCTTGGCAGCAGGAGTGATTATCTTACCCGCACAAACATCTATGTTACACACACTGATAACCCTATGAGTTTTAGATTTCTAGGGACAGAAATGTTCTGTATCAATTAATTCTCTGTTCAGTTTAAATGTTTATCCAGAAAATATGTGAATTTAATGCCAAGTAACTCAGTCCCTTTCTTGCATGGGTGCAAACCATCTCTTTTGTACAGTTTTTCATTGGACCAGCTGCAGGCACCATGACTAATAAAACCAAAGCCTTCCCTTTTACACCACTCCTTTAGCCACACATTAAACTCTGCTACATGCTGCCCCTTCCCTTTTTGTTCCTTATATACTGGTAAAACCTCTGAAAAGATAAGCCTACAACCTACACTACTAAGTTCATACCCCAAGCTCTGGAAATCATTCTTCACAGAAAGTACATCTTTTTGGAACAGATCATTTGTGCAAAGATGTATAATAGCATCAACGTCCTTACTTGCATTCTTGACTATCTTAAGAATAGGCCTCTTGTCTCTGCTGGCAGTAGCACCTGGCAGGCACCTGACATCTTTTAAAACCTCCATATCCTTTTCTAAATGTACATCCCTTACGATTGCATCACCAACCAGAAGGTGACTTCTCTTTTTACATACCTTGATCTTCTTGTGTGACTGATGTGTGATACCTGGGTCCCCATATCACCTTTCCAAAGAAAGTTCTTCATTTTGGACTACAATCTCCTGCTTATTTGAGTCATCATTATCACAACTACCTTGGCCTGTCTCTTTAGTGTCCCCATTAAGGTTAGCAAGGGCGCTATATCTGTTATGCTAGGTCACAGCAAAAGCTTTGTGTTTATGGTTCACAGCTCTCACCCTGCCAGATCCCATGGTTATCCAGACTGCTCTTCTCCTGCAGGATCTTTGTGGTAGAGGGGGCTGATAGCGTGGCATCTCCACAGTGTGGAATGGCCGAATTGGGGACCTAATTTCTGCTTGGAGAGCACAGATTAGAGATTCTAGATAGGTAATCTGTCTATGTAGACTAGTATTTTGTTTACAAAGGGGACAGTATCTAAATTTGAAAAGAGTACTGCGAAAGACAGGTGCAAAACAGCTATTACATTGAACTAAGCTGATCATTTCGAAATAAAAGAAATATCACAATCTCAAGCGCACTAATCCAGAATGTATTACTGCTATTTTGGTTTATAGATATATATTTCGCATGCCGTTAAGCACGCGGGCTACTACTTGGTCCTCTTTGTCTCTCCGACTCACCACTTGTAGCCAGCAGCCCCAATCACCAGCCTCAGGAAAGTTCAAATGAAATGGAGTGAATGTGTAGTGGAACATTATATATATGTATATACAATACAATAGCTGAGTTGGAAGGGACCTTGGAGGTCTTTTAGTCCAACCCCCTTCCTAGGCAGGAAACCCTATACCATTTCAGACAAATAGCTATCCAACATCTTCTTAAAGACTTCCAGTGTTGGGGCATTCACAACTTCTGGAGGCAAGCTGTTCCACTGATTAATTGTTCTGTCAGGAAATTTCTCCTCAGTTCTAAGTTGCTTCTCTCCTTGATTACTTTCCACCCATTGCTTCTTGTTCTATCCCCAGGTGCTTTGGAGAATAGTTTGACTCCCTCTTCTTTGTGGCAACCTCTGAGATATTGTAACACTGCTATCATGTCTCCCCTAGTCCTTCTTTTCATTAAACTAAACATACCCAGTCATATTCATATATAACATATATATATAATGTTAAAAAGGAAAAGAAAATAGGTTGAGCCATAGTGGCGCAGTGGTTAGAATGCAGTATTGCAGGCTAATTCTGCTGACTGCCAGTGCCAACGGTTCGATCCTGACTGGCTCAAGGTTCACTCAGTTTTCCATCCTTCTGAGTTCTGTAAAATGAGGGCCCAGATTGTTGGGGGCATTAAACTGACTCTGTAAACCTTTTAGAGAGAGCTGTAAAGCTCTATGTAGCTGTATATATGTCTAAGTGCTATTGCTATTGCCATTTTTGAAACAACACATCAAACCAAAATTTATTTTTAGAGCAGAAAGACTATGAATTTAAGAATGAAAAATAATATTATAGACAAATAAGCTTAAAAAGTCAAAAATGTGATATATAGGCAATGAAATATGCTCATATCCTAAAAATATTACTAAAATTGTTCCCAAACCTATCCAAAGATAATTCCCAAATTATTTTTCTTACAAGCTCAATATTTGAATTGTTTTCAAAACCAGAAGCTGGTGAGGCCTTTCAAAATATTAATCAGGGAAATATTTGAGCTAAATAATAATTTGATAAGAAAAACATTCTTGTACTGAATTCTTATTATGTAATCATTGCATCAGGGAGATCGTCTGTTATCCTGGCACAGCTCTAAAACAACTCTAATTCTTATACCAAGTAAAGATCCATTAAAAAAAATCTTTCTAGAGACCTATACTGTTACTTAAACTTGATTACAAATTGCTGTATATACTGAACCATTAGTCAATAATCGCAAAGTTATAAAGGAAGAAATATACATTTCAATAAATCAGATTTCATTGGAGGAAGAAATATATGTTGCCCCATTTAAAAAGTATTAAATGTTATTCATTTTTGTAAAGGGACAAGCCTTCTCTATCACTTTGCTTATTAAATATTTCTAAAGCTTTTATTGTATGGCAAGATTATTCTTAAAAAGATTTAAGTATGGCAAGTGTTTTTTATTAACACGGCAGATCAGATTTATAACAGCAGCAACCAAATAGGAATTGATAAATACGATTCAGAACAATTTCTAACCTTGAGAGATACTAAGTAGGGATATTCATTATCCTCTATTAAGTCTTATTACAGGTACATAAGTAGTTCCATTTTGTAGCAATAAAGACATGAAAGAGATGAAAGCATGACATAAATTCTATCTATTAAATCTAGTTGCTGGTGATATAATGTTAGCTTTTATGAATGTTCGTAATTCAACGGAGTACCTTAGGATGCAACTGGAAGAATCTGCAAAAGTATCAGTATTGACAATAAATTTTCAAAAGTCAAAATTAATGTCCTTTCTCCTAAAATTAAGAAACGTTAGATATCAAATATTTTAAATATACAGGTGAGTACAAATCCTTCATATTTATAGAAATTAATACTATAAAATATTAACAAATTATTTAATAATAACATAATTCTTGTCCAGAAAAAAAACAAGGAATGAAAATACTGATTTGAACAGTAGCAGTTAAAATTATGTTCTTGAAAATTAAAAGATTAACAGATTAACAGAGTTGGAAGGGACCTTACAGGTCATCTAGTCTGCTCCCCCTGCTCAAGCAGGAAACCCTACTCCATTTCTGACAAATGGCATTCCAATCTCTTCTTGAAAATCTCAAGTGATGAAGCCCCCACAACTTCCGAAGGCAAGCTGTTCCACTGGTTGATTGTTCTCACTGTCAGAAAGTTCCTCCTTATTTCTAGGTTGAATCGCTCCTTGGTCAGTTTCCATCCATTATTCCTTGTCTGGCCTTTAGGTGCTTTAGAAAATAACTTGACTCTCTCCTCTCTATGGCAGCCCCTCAAATATTGGAACATTGCTATCATGTCTGCCCTGGTCTTTCTCTTCTCTAGACTAGCCATGCCTAATTCATGTAACTGTTCTTCATATGTTTTAGTCTCCAGTCCCCTAATCATCCTGGTTGCTCTTCCCTTCACTTTTTCTAGAGTCTCAACATCTTTTTTATAATGTGGTGGCCAAACAGGATACAGTACTCTAGGTGTGCTTTACAGAGGGCTTTACAGAGTGGTATTAGAACCTCATTTGATCTTGTTTGTATCCCTCTGTTAATACAATTTAGGATTGCATTGGCTTTTTTGGCTGCCGCTGCACACTGCTAGCTCATATTTAGCTGGTTGTTCACTAAGACTCCAAGATCCCTCTCACAGTCACTGCTATTAAGCCTGGTTTCACCCATTTTATATGTGTACTTTTGGTTTTTCTTATCTAAGTGTAGGACTTGACTTTTCTCTACATTAAATTTCATTTTGTTAGATAGGACCCAGTTTCAAGTCTGTCAAGATCACCTGTATCATCTGCAAATTTGGTAAGTTCCCCTTCTGTTCCCTCATGTAAGTCATTTATGAAGATGTTGAAGAGTACTGGGCCTAAGATAGAACCTTGTGGTTCCCCACTGCTTACTTCTCTTCATGTAGCTTTAGACCTGTTAAGGCCTACTCGCTGAGTATGGTTTGTCAGCCAGTTGCAAATCCATCTGTCTATCTCACTTTTTTCTAGCGGGCGAAGAATAGGTTGTGGTCTACTTTGTTGAATGCCTTGCTGGAGTCTAAGTATATTTTGCCACAGTATTTCGCTGGTCTACTAATTTAGTCACTATGTTGAAGAATAAAATAAGATTGGTTTGGCATGATCTGTTTTTAACAAACCTGTGCTGGTTGCTAGTTATTACTTTACTCGTTTCTAGTGTTGGCAGATCTGTGTTTTTATTATCTTTTCCAGTATCTTCCCAAGTATTGATGTTAGGCTGATTGGTCTGTAGTTTCCTGGGTCTTCCCCCCACCTTTTTTTTGAAGATGGGAACCACATCAGTTCTTTTCCAGTGCTCTGGTAGTTCCCGGGGTTCCATGCTTTTTGAAAGAGGTGGTACAGTGGTTTTGAGATGACATCTGCCAGCTCATTTAGAACGTAATCTGATGTAATCCGTCAGATCCTGGTGATTTGTATTCATCAAAATCAGACAGGTGTTCTCTTACTTTACTTTGCATATTTTAACTTTTATTTTTAGTCTGTTTTTTACAGTTAAGTTTCTGGTAAGTTGGTCTATAGTTTCTTTTTGCATGAAGATTGATGCAAAGATGAGTTAAGCAGTTCTGCTTTCTCTCTGTTGCCTGTTACTTCGTTGCCATCTTCTCTCTTTAGGGAACTGATTGTTCCCTTGATTTTTTTCTTGTTTATATGTTGGAAGATACTTTTTAAAAATTATCTTTGACTTTTGTTGTGAGCCTTTGTTCATTCTGAGCCTTTGCTTTCCTGATTTCATCTTTGCAGATTCTGACTATCTGCTGATATCCTGCCTTACTTATGTGTCCTTCTTTCCATTTTTTGTGCTTGTCCTTTTTGTCTTTCAATTTGTTAGAGAGATTTTTGTGCAGCCATGCTGGTTTCTTTTTTGATTTCTTGTTTTTCTTTGTCAGTGATACTGTGCTGGTCTGGGCTTTAATGTTTAATTTAATTTAAATAATGATTTATTTTAAACATTTCCAGATAAAACTTTAAAATTAATACTATGACAAAGAAAAACGAACCATTAAGGATTAAAACAAAGATTTATATAGTGATCCCAGAAACAGTGTGAGTTAACATTACATTGTCAAGAAGCAAATTTGGAGCATATTATTTCCTTTATATTGGAAGATATAGCAAGCTAGAAAACATAAAAGGGGAAGATAGGTCTGCATACAACATGTTTTTCCTCCAAAAAGCATTATAAAAATGGATAACATCATGGCTGTACTGTGATTCACATAAACTATGTTTCAAGGTTGGTAAAAAAAAATACACAGGAATGATAAAGAGTATCTCCCCATTTAATGCTATAACCAGAATTTTATAACTGAGATACATCAATGCAATTGAAGCAGGAGTGGGTTTCAGCCGGTTCGCACCGGTACGGGCATACTGGTTGGTGAAATTTAGCGTGACTTCCTGTACCCCTTCTTTCGGAGGACCGGTACCGGAACGCTCCCTCCCCTAGCCTGCCCACCCCCACTCACCCTGCTCACTCTCTTGCCCCGCCAATCCACCCCATGCGTGCCCTGCCCAGCCACTTCCTCTGCCTGCCCAGCCAAGGCTCCGAGGCTGCAGGTGGCCAGGGAGGTGGGGAGGGGAATGCTGCCTGTCTGGTGCCCTGTCCCCTCCAGAAGCAACCGGGCAGGCCCTGGATGGTCACCTGCCCACGCACCACTGCCATGTGACCGCTCTGGGGGTGCAGCACCTGCCTGGACATAGCTGCAGCCGGCAACAGGATGTGAAGGAGAGGCTGTCCAACAGAGTGTTCTGAGGCCAGTGAGTTGGTGGGGAGGTTGCGTGGGGATGGAGGCAGCAGGGAGGTGGGACATCAAGGCCACCTTGGGTGCCTGCAATGGGATGTGGTAGCTGCTGGGCGGCTGCTCCTTTGTGCCCTGTTGCCAGAAAGCAGTTGGGTTTCTCCTGCCGATCCTTCCTCTCCGGGAGTCTGGGTGGGCCCTGGGTCAGTCAGCAGCCCACACGCCACTGCCATGTGACACTCTGGGGTGCAGCCAGGAAGGATTTCTAGGAGAATGCCAACTGCAGCTGGGAGAATCCCCAGGTTGGTGGGGTGGTGAGGAGATTGCGCGGGGCTGGACTGGAGGCAGCAGGAAGGTAGGGGTCGAGGCTACACCCCTGTACTGGTGAAAAAAAGAATATCCCGCCGTCCTGGAACTGTGCTGCGAGGTAAGGGAAGCAGGTCTTGGGAGAGACCTTCCGTCCCCCTCCAGAGAGCCCATGCCAAAAGAGAGGAAGCAGGCTGGTTTGAATGCAGGAGAGCGGGCAGTTTAGTAGCCACCTTCTTTCCTAGTTCAGGCGGGTGGAGAAAGGAGGCATGCAATAGCCGAGGGTGAAGGTGCTCCCCTTCACCCTTAGTGCCAGGGGTGCTTTATCACAAGCCTCCTTTCTTTCTCTGCCTGCCCGAATGAGCAAAGGAGGTGCTGGCCCCAAACCACCCACTTTTCCACATTCAAACCAGCCTGCACCTTTCTCTCCTGGCATGGGCTCTGGAGGGGGAGGGAAGGTTCTTTCCAAAGACCAGCTTCTTTCCGGTGCGGTGGCGATGGCAAGAAGCAGCTGCCAGCAAAGCTCTCAGCAATGGCAAGAGTCCCGTCGCCGCACCGGATTCAGCAAAAGCGGCTCAAGCAACAATGGGACATGCTTGGGGAAGGAAGAACTGAAACTGACTGCCCGGGATTGTGCTTCAGCCACTGCTGTGAAAATGTCTGTTTTCCAGCCACAGGAGGGAAGGAAAGAAGCCAGTCTTTGGAGAGAACCTTCCCTCCCCTTCCAGAGAGCCCATGCCGAAAGACAGGAGGGGGCGGGCTGGTTTGAATGTGGATGAGTGGGTGGTTTAGTGGCCTGCCTTCTTTGCTCAGGCGGGCAGAGAAAGAAAGGAGGCATGTGATAGCCGAGGGCATGTAAGTTTAAAAGAAGCTAGGGATATAAATTTAGGAAATTAAATGGATGAAATGAACTTCATGGAAGTCTGGTGATTTTCTATCAGTTCTATCAAGAGATGCCCTGGGAGATATTGGCACTGATATTCAGTGGCACTGAATATCAGTCAGAATAGCAGAAATTACTCATTATTCATCCAAATGCAGGAGTGGCCATAATTAGAAATGGAAATGTTTTCCATACATGGTGGACTTGTTGATTGATTGCACCTTTCTGGAAGGAAATACACACAACAAAAATCAGAATACTAACTAAATAAAAAGTAAAATGTATTGCAACATTGAAGAAGGTAAACAAATGTATTATATCTTTACCCCCAAATGCATTATATCTAACTTTAGCTAATACAGTGATATGTGGGAACTAGGACTGAATTTTGAAATGTACAGCTTTTCCATGTTATCTTGTATTATTTGCTGCTTTCATGCCATACAGTATATTAAACATAGAGAAAAAAACTCCTTTGGTGGTTTCCCTTGTAGATCTTATAGCAGTAATAGGTAACCTTTTCTGGACTACCGGTATATATGCTCTCCTTTATCATGCAGCCAATTGTTTTGACTTCCTTCCTTCCTTCCCTCCCTCCCTCCCTCCCTCTCTCCCTCCTTCCTTCCTTCCTTCCTTCCTTCCTTCCTTCCTTCCTTCCTTCCTTCCTTCCTTCCTTCCTTCCAGCCAGCCAGCCAGCCAGCCAGCCAGCCAGCTGTAATTTTGAATGGAGTTGACATTTTATTTCCTGTGGACCAATAATGCTAAGATGACTGTTGACATTTTAAAGTGGTGGTATGGTTAAGCTCTAAATCTTCCCGGATGGAATTTGGCACGTTCTCCAACCTTTCTGTCCAAGCTAGTCTTGCTCTTTTATAGCTGCTTATAATAAAAAGCTGAATACCAAAAGGCCAATTTGTGGCTTCCACAAAAGGCAGTTTAATTCCCTACATGGCTAATGCCGAGTTCTATTGTGGGTTACTAGAAATGAAGCTTAGGATGAGGTCATACTTACAAATCTTTCTTCGCTTGAGTTAATGTGCATTATTATCCATTCATAAATTATAGTTTTCCTGTTTTAAATGCCTCAATCTATAATCCCCCCAGATACCGTAGGAAGATCTTAAACTTAAGCTGTGAAGAGCAACAATGCATTTGTGCTCATAATAATATGTTTCTTTACAAAGGATAGATCTGACTCCCACTACTGTATTTAAATAATCCAAGGAACCTTATCTTTATCCAGACTTAGCCAGTTATATTGTTCCGTGTATGATAAATTCAAGTACTATAACAACAACAAAAAAAGAATATATTCCTCTAACTTTAGGATCTCATCCCATTTTTATCTATCTAAAGTTTTGCCTTCACCTGATTAGAATTACCTATGGCAGTGTTTTTCAACCACTGTGCCGCGGCACACTAGTGTGCCGTGACATAGTGTAAGGTGTGCCGTGGGAAAATTACTTTATATATAGTCAATATAGGCACAGAGTTAAATTTTGTTAACATTTTCTAATGGTGGTGTGCCTCGTGATTTTTTTCATGAAAAAAGTGTGCCTTTGCACAAAAAAGGTTGAAAAACACTGACCTATGGCTCCCCTAAGATACAAAGAGATATTTTTGTCTCTGGCAGGATGAGTGGTGCTGGGGTATTGAAGAATGATAAATGCTTGTACAGCGCTCCACCTTGTTCCTGGGAAATCCAGGTATTACCAGTTTGGAGGCCTGCAACATGATTTTATGAAATGAACCTATTTGGCCAATGGGACAAAATGCAATGGGACATGGAGGTGTTCTTTTCACTCTCTGCTTACCACAGCTTCAAACAGAAGTAGCATAGTAAAATCCACATGTTTGTTTTAAAGGATGCTACATTAATCTTCCAAGCAGGTTGCTGTCCAATTGTACTTGAACTACCATATTTTCCCGAAAATAAGACCGGGTCTTATTTTCTTTTGACTCCCCAAATTTTGCTTGGACCTTATTATTGGGGGGGGGGGCTTATTGATTTGGGGTTGCAGGGTGGCTGCTCTCTTGCGAGCGGGCGCCCAAAGAGCCAGGCACAGTCTCAGGGGCAAATGGCTGTGTTGCACTGTTGCAGCAGTGCAACAAAGCCGCCATGAGGTGACTATGCTCTCGAGCAACCACCAGGCAACCTCCCCTTCTAGCCGGGCAGAGCACCACTCCTCAACCCAGTAATATTCCAAAGGCGCTAAGCTGCGTGGCGCTCTACCCGGCTGGAAAGAGAGGTTGCACGAGCACTTGTTCTGCTTCCACCTCACGTGCCTCCCAGCCTCACTATGCCCAGCTCTCCCTGCAGGGCTGGGCCATGGCACCACCGCCGCGGCCCCGCTGCCACTGCCGCAGCCTTGCTCAGAGCATAACTGGCTTCCAAACTCTGGAGATCCGCTGCTGAGTCATCCGGCAGCAGCAGCTCTGGGACTACGCTCTATGGTTGTGGGCTGGCTGTAGGAAGACTCTCTGTCCCACCAGAGTCTTCCAACAAGTTCTCCACAAGTTCCCTGTGGATGGGCTCCAGCATGAGTCCAAAAGCTCGGAAGACTAAACCTCTGGTTCCAGTGACTGACCTAGATTGGATCCTGCAACAAGTATACACAACTTAGTACACATTATCCTTGGACACGTATATTAGCCTTCATTTGTGTATGTGTGTGTGTGTGTGATTTTTCTATATATATTTTTAAAGAAACATTTAAATTGAGTCTCCCATTTAATCGTGTCTCCCATTTTTCTCATAAGCATCATTGCTAATATTGTATTCTCTTACATTTCCTTGCTGCATAACATCTGCAGGTGTCCCAGGGAAGTTATCAAAGCTATTGTTTCAGGTCTAAATGCAATGCAATTTCTTACACTTGACTTAACAACAATGAGGTGGCATTAAACCAAAAAGAGTCAGCTTCATTGCCCATAAAATGAGCAATGGACTGCTGATAGTCGATCAAGTGTGAGTAATTCTTGCTTAGGTATTTAATTGATTTACTGACACTTTCTGTAACTCTTACAAAATAATCTTGCTTCCAACCAATCTGTAAAGTTGGGAAAGAAATTTTATTTAACTAAGCAAGAATTGTGACTTCTTCTCTCCCCACAACTTTTGACATTTTGCAGGTTAAAAAAAAAGGAGATTGTCTTATTAAATTTATACACCACCCATCTTACTCTGAAAAAGAAAGACTCTTCCTTGAGTCTCTTCCACATATCAGAAAACAGCCAAGTTAAGACATGTTCTTTTATAGATCATCTGTAGCTCCACACCAGCATTTCCCAATTTGATACCTCTAAAGCAGAGTTTTTCAACTTTAGTTTACATTAGCCACTTTAAGCTCTGAGAACTTCCATGCTGGCCAGAAAATTCTGGGATTTGAAATCCAAATATCTTAAAATTGCCAAGTTCAAAAACACTACTGTAATAGTCTTCTTTCTCCATAGTGTAACTTTCATGCCATGCAGGAGGGGATTATTCACTTCTTCAAATATACTGTATGTTTGGGACCTTTTTTTTGAAATGATGGTTACACATTATAAAATGTTAAATAGGTGGCATCCTACTATCTTTGGGGAAATCCCCCCTTCAGTTATATCAGGATATGAAAGCATGATTCTTACAGAATTCAATAAGTTGAGTGGACAATTACTGGATTTCTTTTTGTTTAGCACCTTACTATTTAGGTAGAAGATACACATCAGATGGGGAAGAAAGAGTGAAATAGCTCTCTTAAACTTTGAGGGGAAAAAGCCAAAGGCAGGCTTTTATTCCACCCATTTGCAGCTTATGGTACAAGTAGCATATGTTAGTCTCTATGTGAAGGCGAAAGAGTAAGAAGACATGCACGTATGTTATTACTTTACTCATTGTTGTTGTATTTGGGTCTTTTCCTGTGTAAGATTGAAATTGTCTTGGCAACGTTTCAGCGAGGTCTCACTTGCCACCTTCAATACAATACAATACAATAGCAGAGTTGGAAGGGATCTTGGAGGTCTTCTAGTCCAACCCCCTACCTAGGCAGGAAACCCTATACCGTTTCAGACAGATGGCTAACTAACATCTTCTTAAAGAATTGCAGTGTTGGAGCATTCACAACTTCTGGAGGCAAG